>NC_139032.1:80015629-80422587 GCF_964662115.1 Mustela nivalis
ATTCCCATTGGTTGTCTTCAGGTCTCTGCTTACAATCCCTTTTTTTCCCTAAGATATCTTCCTTGATCTACTTTGAAAAGGATAAATGCCTCTTTCTGTGTGTGCCTTGAAGACCATATTCTTTTTTTTTTTTTTAAGATTTTTATTTATTTATTTGACAGAGAGAGGTTACAAGTAGGCAGAGAGGCAGGCAGAGAGAGAGAGGAGGAAGCAGGCTCCCTGCTGAGCAGAGAGCCCGATGCAGGACTTGATCCCAGGACCCTGAGATCATGACCTGAGCCGAAGGCAGTGGCTTAACCCACTGAGCCATCCAGGCGCCCCAATGAAGACCATATTCTTAACTGAGTTTCAACACTTCCTACACAGTTCTATCCATCCCTTTTTATATTCTATTTGTCTGGATTCCCTTAATGAAATGTAGTCATGTCTGGCAGGCAGGGCCGAATCATATTTGCCATATTTACTGAACAAAGGAACTGAACAAATTGAAGAACTCACATGCTGATTTTGTCAAATGATGCTTCTTTCTTTTGTTTCCACCATGAACTAGGGTAATGGTTCTGAGTCTTATGTGCACATTAAAAGTCCTAGGCCATATCGTGGACCAATTAAACCAAGACCTTTTCTGAGCAGGTGGGGTGGGCAGGCATGAGAATTTTTAAGCTCCTCTGATAATTAAATATACAGCTAAGGCTAAACCACTGTACTAGAAGTAGATTCTCTTCTAGGAGACCATCTCCTAAGATTAAAATATTTCAAAGCTACATATAAGCCAGTAGCATTTGGAGGCTGTTCTGGACTTAAATATTCTCTGGTCACATGGGAGAGCCACTCCAACCCTAAAGAGTTGAATAATAGATAACAGCCTTGATTCAGGTGGTATGGTTCAGAGACAGAGGGGTTCAAGGTTTTCCTGAGTGGGGTCTGGTTTGGACCTGAACACAGAGGCCTGTCTAGGCCTTTAGATCTGAACTCATAGGGCAGGCCTCAAATTCTTCAAGTCTCAGTGTCATTACCAACATTGGCACTGGAAATAGCCCAAGGTTAACATGGATAGGATTGTTGTAAATCACTGGAAATTGTAGGCCTTCCTATCTGGACCCAACCCACACATGGATTCACATGGAACACCATCAAGTCTAAAATTCTATTTCATTATCAGAGCATCTTACATTTCTGTATTTCCCACTAGACTGCAATCTCTTTCAGGGTTAAAACTGTGTCTATCTCACTCACCCCTGCATTCCCACAAATCTGGTACGTAATAAGAGTTTTAATACATATAGACAAAACACATAGAGAGGCAAGCAAGCAGAGATGAACAACAATAAAAACAAAAGAACCCAGTATACTGAGAAGAGATTATCAGTGGTTTTGCAAACCAAGTCCTAGGTATTTGGTATTTTGCAGACAGGTCATGCTATGTTATTATATGAAGTTAGGTTATTTTCACACATCAATATTCATAAGTATCTAATGTAAAATTTGCATCTAGACATAGCACATGATTTTATATTGCAAATTACCTTACTATGTGACATAAAAAAGCATTTATTTTATTTTATTTTCTTACTTATTTTATTTAAATTCAATTAGTTAACATATCATGTATCATTAGTTTCTAATGTAGAGTTCAGTTATTAATTCATTGCATATAACACCCAGTGCTCATTATATCACATGCCCTCCTTATTGCCTATCACCCAGTTACCCCATCTCCCAACCCCCTTCCCTTTCCACAACACTGTTTGTTTCCTATAGTTAAGAGTCTCTTAAGGTTTGTTTCCCTCTCTGATTTCATCTTATCTTCCCCCCCTTTCTCTATGGTCCTCTGTTCTGTTTCTTAAATTCCACATATGAGCCAAACCATATGATAATTTTTTCTATGATTGACATATCTCACTTAGCATAATACCTTCCAATTCCATCCATGTCAATGTAAATGTAAGATTTCACAAGAATTTAATGTAAAATACATCTGTAATTTAGTTAAATTTTAAAGTCACAGAAGGAAATGACAATAACAGAAGCTTCTTCCCTAGAATCCTCTAAAGCAAATTTGCAAAATCTTTAAACTGAGTTTCGAAATGAGGCAAGTTCAAACAAACAAAGTAACTTTGCTATCATTAGGAAAGAACTAAGGAACAGCTAAGCAACTCTACTATAGCTAATATTTGTATAATAAATGCAACAGAAGAGAAACAACTTCGTATTTTGAGTTAAATACAAATTAGCATGGAATGAATGAGGTACCCTCACTCCTTTCCTATCCTCATTCTTGCTTTGGGGAGGGAGGTTCTTTTAGCATGCAAAAAGAGGCAGTAAATATTCTAGTTACCTAGAGAAAGGTCTCCCCTCTGACATCGCTAAGGCCCGAGGTCTGTCCAACACCCTCATTGTAGACACTAGTAGAGGGTACTGTATCTGGATGAAGGAGGAAAATTTGGCAATAAGGGACTAGAGAGTATCCATCAAGGTTAACTGGATATGGACTAGCCACAGGAAAAGTATTTTCCACTATCCTCTGGATTTTGTGTGTATTTTTGATGGATTTTAACATTTTTATATGTTTTGTATTTTGTATATTTTGTGTATATTTTTATAACATTACAATGAACCAACACACCATGATTTGATAACAGAACCCACCTGAATATCATTACAGACTGTGAGGCAGAGCACTGAGGTTATGCAATAAATCCAGTTCTCTGGTGAAAAAGAGAAAAAGAAATGAATGTCAAAACAAACAAAAAATGAGAGAACTGAATTTCAGAGATGTACACATTCTAAACTAACAAATATCCATTTAAATGCAATAAAAAATGAATAAATATTCCTTTTAAAATTTAAAATCTGGAGCTTTTTAGGAATTTTGGCTCTTCTACAACTCCAACAGCTTCCTTCTGTGTTGCATAAATAGTAAGAGACAGGTGGGGAGCTTCATTCATGTGAATGTGAATAGTGCCCCCTGTTGGAATCACCCAAACTTCCTATTGAGGTGAATCCACTTCTGACTTGAGGAAAAACTACAAGTGCCCAATGTGGCTTACATATAACCCCTCTTCCCACCTTCTTTTAAATTTCCTTCCAGATTTTTGCACCAACTATAACGATCTACTCAACAACCAGCTGATTGTCATGTTCTTTCTTCCCCTTTTCCTGAGGTTTGCACAAGTTGTTCCCTTTGCCAAGCAAATTCTCCCCCCACTGTCCTACACCTTGACTAAATTCTTTTCCTCTTTTAGGCCTAGGATGAAATATCACAATGGAAAACTTTGCCTAATAACTAAAACATACTGAGAATTTACTATGGGGCAGGCACTTCTCTAAGTTCTTTCACAATTATCAGGAAAACTGTAGGAAGTAGGTATGATTACCCCATTTCATGGATGAGGAAACTGAGGCACAGATAGAAGGAATTTCCAAAACATTGTTACAAAGATGGGACCATGGACTCTCCGATGAATTTAGAAACTGATGGAGAGCAAATGGTTAAGAATGAGGGATTGGGGTATCCTAATGAGGTTAAACATTGTGCTGGGATGGGCGTCTTTTGAACAAAGGACTTAAGATTCGAAGATTATGGTAAAAGAGAGGTAGTAACTGCACTGGACATTTCTGGAGATGGTGCAGCCTTTGGTGGTGGTGGTGGTGGGGGGGGGACACGGTTCAAGCTACAAGCTGGGAAATGGGAGGCTGGAGTGGAGGAGGGTGTCCTTGACGATGTTTTTGGTTTTTCTTAAAGATGCTATGCTTATTTAGAAGCAAGTGTGGGAGGCAGAAGAACAGAAATCGAGAGAATCCCAAGCAGACTCCCCGCTAAGCAAGCAGCCCCACCTGGGGCTCGATCTCACCACCCCAAGCTCATGACCTCAACCGCAATCAAGAGTCTGAGCTCAACCGACAGAGCCACCTGGGCGCCCTGACGATAATTTTTTTTCCCCTTAAATGCACAGTTTCTGGTAAATTCTCTTTAAATAACTGCTGGATGGATGCGGTGAAATGCAGTATTTTCAGGCAAGCCCTAACTGAAGTTTCCTCAGAGGCTTCTCGCTTTTGCTTCTGTCCCCAGAGGAACATTCTCCACAGCCCACGGGAACATTCGCTGTCCAGATTCCCAGGCTGGTCTCGCACCCTAAACCTCAGGTGGCAGCCAGAGTCCAAGCCCGGCGTTTCATCCACGTCTGGCGTCACTGGTCCCTGAAGGCGACGATTCGCCTCAGAAGGAGGCCGCGCAAGGAGAAGCTGCTGCCAGCATCGGAAGGGCGGGAGCTTGGCGGCAGCACGAAATCTGTCCCTCACGTCCGCCTCTGGCCCAGCCGCCCCGTAGAAGCGTGTCCGAGCCTCGGCGTGAGGCAGCGGCGGCTTCGCCTCAAGGAAGGGAGATGAGCAGGTCGGCGGCTGCAGCAGGAGACCTCTCCCCCTCACCCCGCACAGGTTGCACACCTTTAGGAAGCCTCGCGACCCTGAGTACCCGAGGCAGAGGCGGCAAAGACAGCGGGAAGCTGGGCCCCGCCCTCCCAACGGCTCAGGGAGGGGCGTGGCCGCAGCAGGCCCCGCCTACGCCGCGCGCCAGCCCCTGGGCAACCGGCATAACACAATAAAATGGCCGCTGCGTCGCTGGACGCCTAGAGGGAAGAAGCTGCGCGTCCCCAGCTCCGCCTCGTCTCGCCGGCCTGCTCCGCTCGGCTCCTTGGCGGTGAGTGCCAGGCCAGGTTGAGGCCGTTGTCCGGCACCGGGCGGAGCCGTGGGGGCCGGTGGCGAAGGCGGGAAGGCCTGGACCTAGCGTGGGGTGGGCCGGCTGGGGATGGATTTGGGCGCGGGGGCGTGTTCCTGGGAATTGGGATTGGATGAGAAGGAGGGGAGGGCCGGGAACGGGCGTGGAGAGGAGGATGAAAGAGGGAGGTTCGGATGATACCGAGAAGGTCACGCGTGGGGATGGCGGGGGCGCGTGGGCATAGAGAACCGGAGTGTGGGGAAGTGTGGACGTCGGGGTGCGGCGCCGAGAAGGGTGGGGGTCCCGCCACCCAGAGGAGGGGGGAGGGACTGGGGTGTGCCAGGTGTCTGTGGGGAATGACAGGGATAAAGGACGGTTTGAGTGTCGTGTAGTGGTATCGTACGGAGTACATACAGTACATAGACAATGATGAGTTAGGGTGTTGGGAAAAAATGTTAAACGGAAAAGCAAATATTTTGTTGTATAATGATTAAAGGATGGGTGAATTTTCATGTCAAAACTTGGGTTCAAGTCTTGATTCTGCCACCTTGTGTGTTACTTAACCTGCTCTTGACTTTGGGCATGTTCCTTAATCTTCCTGTGCACCTTTTCTCTTTTGCAAAAATAACTTCTGGTTACCTTTGAGTCTACACTATGTCTCAAATTCAATTCTAAGCCCTTCAGGTACTAACTAATTCAGAATTTAAAATAACTTGCATGAGGTAGCCATCTTCAGTTTAAAAGTGATGAAACTGAGGATCAGAGAGGTTAAGTAATTTGCCTAATGTCACACAGTAAATGGAGAAGCAGGATCTGAACTCGGGCTGTTTAGTCCTAGAATCCAAGCTCTTAATTCTCTGTGAAACACTGCCGCTTGTAAAAGAGGTTACTAATTCTGACCTTATACATCATCTGTGAGAATTTAAATTTGCTAATGTCTTTAGAGTGCTTAGTACAGCCCTCTTTTCATTCATTCAACAAATATTTAGTGTACACCAAACAATAGAATCTCTGCTTTCTTGTAGCTTAGAAACAAGCGATAGCCACGTTGTTGCAGAAATGATTATATAATTCTAATTGTAAGATGTTATAAAGGAGATTACTTGGTGCAAAGACCATGTATAAGAGGGAGATATAATCCTTTTGTGCATCTTGAGTGTAGAAACATTACTTTCTCAGTTCTGTTTTTAAAGCCTCACACAGTTCTCAGTGCATAAAAGTTACTCAATAAAATTGAATTACTGAATAAATAAATTAATGGGAAGAGATGGGCAACATGGGCTTTTAGGATACCTGAGTAGAATGGAGAGACATGAGAGGAGAACCCAGGATGTTAATAGAATGTAGAGGGAGGTCGGGGTATTAGAAGGGAAAGGTTAGTAGTTAAGCAATCATATTGGGATAAAGAGGAATGTGTCGAGGTTTGGCTGTTTTGTTGGAGGAGGAGAATAATTTGAAGCAAGAGTATTGGAATGGATTAGGATGTCAAGATATTTGCTAAGATGAGTAGTTTGGGGAATCAGGATGAATATAGAAGTGTTGAGGTAGGGTACTGGAAAGAACTACAGATAAATGGAGGCTAATACAATGTTGGGAAATTGGAACAGAATTTGTGGGGAAACTTGGCAATGAGAATGAGATGAAGGATAGGAGGCAGAGGTTGACAAGCGCAGGATGGGAGGATTGCCTTTGGTGAGGAATGGGAATCATCATATTTGAAAGGACTAGAGAAAGTTAAAGAGTAAGGTATTTAAATGGGTCAGAGGGTATGGGATGAAGTAGAATTGTAGGGAAAATACTGAGATGTGATTAAAAGGCTACAGGATGGAAAGAAGGATAGAAGGATATGGAGGTCAAGAAATTGGGGTAGATTTTTGCATGTTGGAGTGGACTGGGAAGAGAGAGGGAGGGTTTGGGGATAATGGTGGTCTGTCTTATTTGGAAAAGATCAAAGAAGATGGACAATTAGAAGTGTGAGGAAAGGCCTAATAGAGGGGGAGGTATAGTCTCTGAGAAGCTATGTGTCAGGGCAGGGGAGTGACAGGATGGAAGGTGTTTCTTCACGTAATGTATACGTGAAGTAATAATTATATAAATAATTATATAATCATTTCTGCAACAATGTGGCTATCGCTTGTTTCTGTCAGTCATATGACTCTGGTAATCCCATTATTCCAGTAACTTTCTCTTATACTGCAGACCTCCTTCTGGGCCTTCAGAATATGTCTCCAGCTCCGGACTTTTTTGCTTGTTTTGTTTTCTCTTTATTCTACCCCTTCCTACACTCTAGCTGTACCTCTCAACTGTTATCATCATCATCATCTTCTTCTTTTTTTATTGCTTGGTCTTAATGTGATTACAAATGACATCTAGCGTCAGACAATCTCCCCATCTCTCCCTTAAAATTGTAGTTGACCATTTACTACATCTAGGTGCTAGTCTCTGAAATAATGCTAGCCATTCTCAAACACAGTCCAGTTCGCTATTACTGAGTTAGATATTTTATGAGATTGTGATATGTTTCACTGTCCAGGCCTTACAGGAGCTATGGCAACCCAGGGACGGGATCCGGGAATACATTGTGACTTTCACACTATCACTTAATCTTTCATGTTAAAATTTATAAAAGAAAGGAACTGACCTAGATTTCAGAAATCCATTCTAATATGTTTTTTTAATCTATAAATCTAAAGCAGATATTTTCTGATCAAGAGAGGTAACAGAGTTCCTCATAATAGTCTAGTGAAGCCTGAAAGGTCTTAGTCATTACGATGTTATGAAGAGAATTCAGGATGGTTCAGTATTGTAAGAATTTAGAGAGAGGACTAAGATGTGGGATACAGAATAATTGCATTGCCTAAAAATATAAGATGAGCTTTTTTTTTAGCCAAGAAACTAAAAAAATATGTATATATAAAGCATGTCTTTGTAGTATGTGGCAACATCCTATTCTAGTTATATAATTTTCTATCCTGTTACAGGGTAGAAAAAGATATATACACAGAAGTGAGAGTTGGTCCCTGTCACTCCCCTCTTTTATTTTTATTATCTCCTGCCTTCATGAAACCTACATTTAACTCAGGAATAAATATATTTAATTTTATTTGTTTATTTATTTACACAATTTTATTTTTAAAACACATGCCTCTTAGCTATCCTCAAGTTTGAGTATATATATATATATATTTTTTTTTTTTTTAAAGATTTTATTTATTTATTTATTTGACAGACAGAGATCACAAGTAGGCAGAGAGGCAGGCAGAGAGAGAGGGGGAAGCAGGGTCCCTGCTGAGCAGAGAGCCCGATGCAGAGGTCAATCCCAGGACCCTGGGATCATGACCTGAGCCAAAGGCAGAAGCTTTAACCCACTGAGCTACCCAGGCACCCTGAGTATATTATTCTTATTTAGAAAGAGACACCCTTACAAGTCAGTACAGAATCAGTATTACTTAGAGATTTGTTTCCATGGCAGAGTGGTGTGATAGTAGCGATAGAAGTTTTTGCCACACTTGGGAAATTAGGACCAAAAGCTTTGTCACTGGCATAAAGAGCAGTTACGTGAATTGGAGGTGGCTTTTCTGATCTATATGGATAGTTTATCATGAAAAAATGAGAGAAACTAAGGACACATAGAAGTTTGCAGTTTAAAGTAAACTGGACTTTTGGCACAGGGCAGTTGGCCATACTGTAATATTTAAGTGAAATAATGTATACGTGAAATAAAAATCACTTTTTAAAAACAAATGTAGCAGATTTTTTTCTCTTCAAACTCATCACCGTAAGAAGCTGCTAGATCATGAGTTCAGTGATGCTATTATATTAAATTTTTTGTTTTTCCTTCAGGAATTGCCTTATGTGCTATCCATTGATCAAGGTCATTTAGTGTTATTTATTCTGATCTAGTTTGTGTGAGGCACCATGCTAAGCTTTAGAGAGCAAATCAAACATGATCTGGACTCCTGAAAACTCAGCAATATGGCACGGTAATGAAGACGTGGGCTTTGAAATCAGATCAGGATTCAAGCCATGGATTAGCCAATTAGTTATGGGACTTTGAACAAATTACTTAAGCTTTTTAGAGATGATAATACCTATTCTATACAATTGTTATACTTAATCCTCCTAATGTGATGATACGTGTAAGAGCTTATCACAATATTTGACAGATGGTAAAGTTAATGTTCAACCCGGGAAAATTAAAACAAAGTGTAGCTGAAGAAATGGGTCCGATTTTCTGGTGAGATGTATTAATAATTCTCAAAGCAAGACCCATAGAGGAATTCTAGACATGTTTTGGGTAAGATCAGCATTCCTAGAATGACTGTATCATCAAGGAATGATATATCTCTTAATTATTGGTTAATTGACTGACTATATTAATGGCACCTCTCTTTTCTATATATTATATATGTTCCAACCATGTAACAAATAAGTTTCTTCATAATCCCAGCCTGTATAACAATACCTATGTACTTGTGAAGGTGTTCACACATCAAACCATTATAATATCTCATTCTAATTCCAATTTATATAGCATTAACATTGGAGCTGCCCAAAATCTTTGAACTGAAAACTTCTCTGAAAGTTAAAGATTTTGGGGGGCGCCTGGGTGGCTCAGTGGGTTGGGCCTTTGCCTTCGGCTTGGGTCATGAACTTGGAGTCCCGGGATCGAGCCCCACATTGGGGAATCTGCTCCTGCCCCCCCCCCCCCACCGCCTGCCTCTCTGCCTACTCATGATTTCTGTCAAATAAATAAATAAAAATCTTTTTTAAAAGTTGAAGATTTTATTTATTCATTTGAGAGAGAGGGAGAGTAAGCACAAGAGAGAGCACAAGTGGGGGTAAGAGGCAGAGGGAAGGGGAGAAGCAGACTCCTGCTGAGCAGGGAGCTCAATGCGGTACTTAATCCTAGGATCCTGGGATCATGACCTGAGCCAAAGGTAAACAGTCAACTGACTGAGCCATCTGGGTGTCCCAACTTTTCTAAAACTTAATTTGTATTTTGTCTTCACATTTTAAGACCGGAGAGTTGGGGAGATTATAGATATTGAGCAAAAATAAGATCATTGTTAGTACAGCCTTGCTGAAGACCTATCCCATTTTATAAGATTTTTTTGTCTAAATTTTGTCAAACTTGTGATTTTTGCAATGGTTATACTTACAAAAGTAACTTTACATCATGAAAATCTTTTTTGCATAAACCTGACCTTGTGCATTAGGACTCTTGGTGTTGAGGACTAATACAGCACAAGAAGATATCCTTTTGTTGAGGTACTAAATAAGTGCCTTTTATCAGTTCTTCAGAGTACTCCAATAGATAAAATTAATTATCTACTTTCTGCTAAGTTCTGCCCTAGGCCTGGAATAAATCAGTGAACAATATGCCTACTTTCATAGAACTTACATTCTACTAGATTAGTCACATGATTTGGCTTACAAATTAGTTTGAGAGGAAAACTGATTCTCACCATTACTATAGTGTCTCGCCTTGTCATTTACCATTCTGGGCTTTAATTTTCTTTTGAAAAGTAAAGGGATTTGACTAAGATCCCTTTCCTAATAAGTGCTTTCATTCCTTCTGGAAGACCTGAACTTCAACAAAATTGATTTTGTGGACAAGCAATAGTAGGCAAATGGGTTTGAAGCAATCAGATGTTCTTCTAATAGCATGAGACAAATGTGAATGAATATCGGAAACCCAATATTTAACAGAGGAGGCATATATAAAAACTATTCTATGATTTCATTTACATATAGTTCAAAAATAGATTATAGAGTACCTGGCTGGCTCAATCAGAAGAGCATGTGACTCTTGATCTCAGAGTTGTGAGTTGCCCCATGTTGGATGTAGAAATACTTAAAAATAAAAATCTTAAATAGTTAAAAAAAAAAATCTCTCGTATTGGAAATCAGGTTAGTAATTACCCATGTATGTTGGCTAATGATTGGAAGGGGGTACAAAGTGGCTTCTGGGGTTCTGGTAATATTCTGTTTCTTGATCTGGATACTGGTGGTTCACTGTATGACAGTTCATGGAGCTGTGCACTTACCATTCATGTGTTGTTCTATATGGAAGGAATGGGTGGAGTGATAAATTCAGTTTGGATGTGTTAAGTGTAGGATGGCAATGAAATATCAAGTAGACAGCTGGGAACAGGAGTCTGGAACTCAGAGAGAGGTTGGATTGCAGATATAAACATCAATATACAGGTGACATTGGGAGCCATGGGTGTGTATTAGATCATCTAAAGTGAGATTGCAGAGAGAGTCAAAGAGACTTAAGGAGTTCTGATATTTGAAGATTGGATACAGGACTATGAGTGAGCAAAGGAAGCTGAGGAGTGGCCACAAAGGTAAGGGGATACCAGGAGAATGTGGTGTCCCAGAAATGAAAGAAGAAACTCTAAGAGGAAGGAGAGAGTAGTTGTCAGTATTAAATACTGCTGGTTGTCAAACATTTCCAGCTGCCTACATTCTAGGACCCGTTTTGGGTATGAGGGATACTGTGATTAGTTTGGTCCAGTAGAGAAGAGAAAGATAGGGAAGACTTCTGGCTGGAGCATGTGTCAGTACAAGAGCCTCTGGAGGTTTCTTTCCCTCTGGCAATGTGATCAGCAGTGTTTGAAGCAGTGTCTGCTTCCATCAGCTTGGGAGTAGTATGGGTCCTAGCATCTGTAGCCTCTGAGTTTATAAGTTTGTCATCTTCAGAACTCAAGAAATAAGGGTACTTGACTGGCTTAATTGGTAGAATGTGTGACTCTTCATCTCGGGGTCATGAGTTCAAGTCCCACTTTGGGTGAAGAATGTAAAAAAAATTCTAGAAGTAGATAATAGTTTTGAGAGCTCTAAAAAATTGACCTTGTTAAATATGCTGAAAACTCTTACAGGTTTTGATGGACACCTGGCTTTATTCTTGCCATGAAGAAAGGTTCTCAGCGAAAGTTTTCCAATGCAAAGATGCCACCATCACCTCACTCTCCTAGTACACCATCCCTTATGTCCAGTATGAGATCTAGGTCACTTTCGCCTTTAAGTGGATCTGAGACTCTTCATTTTGGAGGACAATGGAATGAGCAAGTTGAGATTACAGATGAAAACACGGTGCTTTCAGACTACCAAGACCATAAAGGTAATGTTTTTCTTTTTTTGATTTTTTAAAGATTTATTCATTTATTTATTTATTTGAGAGAGAGAGAGAGAGAGCATGAGAGGAGACAGGTCAGAGGGAGAAACAGACTTCCCACCGAGCAGGGAGCCCAATGTGGGACTCGATCTTGGGACTCCAGGATCATGACCTGAGCCTCAGTTTGTTGCTTAACAAACTGAGCCATCCAGGTGTCCCAAAGGTAAGGTTTTTTAATCTAAGAATTTGAACACATATTCTAGAGTAGAGATGGAAAATTACTGAACTTACATTTTTGGTCCAAGTGAAATATATATCTTTGTACTAACATGACCTATTGTCATATACCTATACCGACAGAAAGCGTATAGGGACAGTGGAGGATGGAGGCCTCTGGGTGAGGGTGAAGCTGTCTAAAAGGGTTAGGAGAGGGAAGTTTCCCGAAAGAGGAAGCTTTATTTCCTGTGGTGGGAGAGTATATTAAAGCTCGTATGCCAAATTAGCCATCATCCTTGGTTAGAAGAAAAGCATATCTGTTGACTTCAGAGTGAAGTGCGTTAAATTCAGTACAAAAACGTGATCTACCCTTGGGTTGTTCCAGTCTGCTTATTGGCAAACTGTTTATCATGTCCTCATAAGGGACATGTATATGTTTCTCCAAGGTTTTGTTTTTATTTTTTTCATAAAAGCAGTCTATTCTTGTGGGAATCTGTTTTCAGAAATACATTATTTTTTTCTAAAAGACTATTTAAGGTAACTGAATGTGAATGAAAACTATGTGATTTCTTTGCTAATGAAATCACAGCTATCTCTCTGCTCAGTTTTGATTACTAAACTTGATCAGCGATTGAGTTTAAACTATACCCTTGCTGTCATTTGGTACACAGTTGACTCTAATTTGATTAATATTTTAGAATATTAGTCATTTTCTTTCCTAAAACAGCCCAAATTAAGGGAAAAAAGCATATAATTTTGAACCAAAATAAATGTAATATTAACTTATTATAAATAATCATAGGGAAACTTTGTCATACAGCCTGGATCTGAATGCAGCATTAATTTATTCTGACTTCTAAAGAAAGAATTTTCTTTTTAAAGCTGCTTTTGAAAATGTGAGACGGCTTTAGGAAGATTTGACAGCAACGTCCAGGCTTAGGATAGGGTGTGCTGTCCATGAAGTTACTACTTTGGGTTATTCTCTGTTTAAAAGAGCAACAAATTTGAGATTATCACCATTTAAAAAAAAAAAAAAAAGGATTTTTAAGAATTCTGGTGTTTCTGAAGTTTAGATTGGAATTAAAAAAAAAAAAAAACCCAAAGAAGCAGATTAGTGACAGTTTATTAAAACAAAATAAAACAAAAAAGCTAGGTAATTTAGCACTGTAAAAAATGGATAACTATTTTAAAAAACAGCAAAAACAAAACACTAGGGGCACCTGGGTGACTTAGTTGGTTAAGCATCCCACTCTTGATTTTGGCTTAGGTCATGATCTCAGGGCTCTGAGATCCAGCCCTGTTTTGGGCTCTGCTCTGGGTGTGGAGTTTGCTTAAGATTCTCTCTGTCCCGGGGCGCCTGGGTGGCTCAGTGGGTTAAGCCGCTGCCTTCGGCTCAGGTCATGATCTCAGGGTCCTGGGATCGAGTCCCGCATCGGGCTCTCTGCTCAGCAGGGAGCCTGCTTCCTCCTCTCTCTCTCTCTGCCGGCCTCTCTGCCTACTTGTGATCTCTCTCTGTCAAATAAATAAATAAAATCTTAAAAAAAAAAAAAAAAGATTCTCTCTGTCCCTTTCCTTCTGCACCCCTTCTCTCTCTCTACCTCTCTCTCTCTCTCCTTCTCTAAGGAAAAAAAAAAATATATCGCTAAAACTTCAATGCTGCATATGATTAAAAGTATAAATTTTGGATTCTTCTGCCTGGGTTCAAGTCCTGGACTTCCACATCATTAGACACAAGATCTTTTTAAAAATAAATGGAAATAGAGGCTCCTGGGTGGCTCACTGGGTTAAAGCCTTCGCCTTTGGCTCAGGTCACGATCCCAGGGTCCTGGGTTCGAGCCCCACATTGGGCTCTCTGCTCGGCAGGGAGCCTGCTTCCACCTCTCTCTCTCTACCTACTTGTGATCTCTGTCAAATGAATAAATAAAATCTTTTAAAAAAATGGAAATAATAATTTTTATTTTTTTATTTTTAAACAAATATATGCTCAATACATGGTTATTTATTTATTTTATTTTTTTTATTAACATATAATGTATTATTTGCCCCAGGGGTACACGTATGTGAATCGTCAGGTTTACACACTTCACAGCACTCACCATAGCACATACCCTCCCCAATGTCCGTAACCCAACCACCCTCTCCATACTCCCCTCCCCCCAGCAACCCTCAGTTTGTTTTGTGAGATTAAGAGTCTCTAATGGTTTTTCTCCCTCCTGATCCCATCTTGTTTTATTTTTTCCTTCCCTACTCCCCAAACCCCCCACTTTGCCTCTCAAATTCCTTATATCAGGGAGATCATATGATAATTGTCTTTCTCTGATTGACTTATTTCACTCAGCATAATACCCTCTAGTTTTATCCACATCATTGTAAATGGCAAGATTTCATTTCTTTTGATGGCTGCATAATATTTCATTATATAAATATACCACATCTTCTTTATCCATTCATCTGTCAATGGACAATTAGGTTTTTTCCATAGTTTGGCTATTGTGGAAATTGCTGCTATAAACATTTGGGTGCATGCACCCCTTTGGATCACTACATTTGTATCTTTAGGGTAAATACCCAGTAGTTCGATCGCTGGGTTGTAGGGTAGCTCTAATTTCAACTTTTTGAGGAACCTCCATGCTGTTTTCCAGAGTGGCTGCACCAGCTTGCTTTCCCACCAACAGTGTAGGAGGGTTCCCGTTTCTCCACATCCTCTCCAGCATCTGTCATTCCCTGACTTGTTAATTTTAGCCATTCTGACTAGTGTGAGGTGGTATCTCAATGTGGTTTTGATTTGTATTTTCCTGATGCTGAGTGATGTGGAGCACTTTTTTCATGTGTCTGTTGGCCGTCTGGATGTCTTCTTTGCCGAAATGTCTGTTCATATCCTCTGCCCATTTCTTGATTGGATTATTTGTTCTTTGGGTGTTGAGTTTGATAAATTCTTTATAGGTTTTGGATACTAGCCGTTTATCTGATATGTCATTTGCAAATATCTTCTCCCATCCTGTCAGTGGTCTTTTGGTTTTGTTGACTATTTCCTTTGCTGTACAAAAGCTTTTGATCCTGATGAAGTCCCAATATTTCATTTTTGCCCTTGCTTCCCTTGCCTTTGGCGATGTTTCTAGGAAGAAGTTGCTCTGGCTGAGGTTGAAGAGATTGCTACCTGTGTTCTCCTCAAAGATTTTGATGGATTCCTGTCTCACATTGAGGTCTTTTCCATGTTGAGTCTATTTTTGTGTGTGGTGTAAGGAAATGGTCCAGTTTCATTTTTCTGCATGTGGCTGTCCAATTTTCCCAACACCATTTGGTGAAGAGACTGTCTTTTTTCCATTGGACATTATTTCCTGCTTTGTCAAAGATTAGTTGACCATAGAGTTGAGGGACTATTTTCTGGGCTCTGTATTCTGTTCCATTGATCTATGTGTCTGTTTTTGTGCCAGTACCATACTGTCTTAAGGATGACAGCTTTGTAATAGAGCTTGCAGTCTGGAATTGTGATGCCACCAACCTTGGCTTTCTTTTTCAAAATTCCTCTGGATTTTCAAGGTCTTTTCTGGTTCCATATAAATTTTAAGATTATTTGTTCCATTTCTTTGAAAAAAAAAAAAGCGATGGTATTTTGATAGGGATTGCATTAAACATGTAGATTGCTTTAGGTAGCATAGACATTTTCACAATATTTGTCCTTCCAATCCACGAGCATGGAATGTTTTTCCATTTCTTTTTGTCTTCCTCAATTTCTTTCATGAGTACTTTATAGTTTTCGGAGTGCAGATTCTTTGCCTCTTTGGTTAGGTTTATTCCTAGGTATCTTAAGATTTTGGGTGCAATTGTAAATGGGATTGACTCCTTAATTTCTCTTTCTTCTGTCTTTTTGTGGGTGTATAGAAACGCAACTGATTTCTGTGCATTGATTTTATATCCTGACACTTTACTGAATTCCTGTACAAGTTCTAGCAGATTTGGAGTGGAGTCTTTTGGGTTTTCCACATAAAGTATCATATCATCTGCAAAGAGTGATAGTTTAACCTCTTCTTTGCCAATTTGGATGCCTTTAATTTCTTTTTGTTGTCTGATTGCTGAGGCTAGGACTTCTAGTACTATGTTGAATAGCAGTGGTGATAATGGACATCCCTGCCATGTTCCTGACCTTAGCGGAAGAGCTCTCAGTTTCTCTACATTGAGAATGATATTCACTGTGGGTTTTTCATAGATGGCTTTGATGATATTGAGGTAGGTACCCTCTATCCCTACACTTTGAAGAGTTTTCATCAAGAAAGGATTCTGTACTTTGTCAAATGCTTTTTCAGCATCTACTGAGAGTATCATATGGTTCTCGTTCTTTCTTTTAGTAATGTATGTATTACATGGATTGATTTGTGGATGTTGAACCAAACTTGCAGCCCTGGAATAAATCCCACTTGGTCTTGGTGAATAATCCTTTTAATGTACTGTTGGATCCTATTGGCTAGTATTTTGGTGAAAATTTTTGCAACTGTGTTCATCAAGGTTATTGGTCTATAATTCTCTTTTTTGATGGTGTTTTTGTCTGTTTTGGGGATCAAGGTAATACTGGCCTCATAAAATGGGTTTGGAAATTTTCCTTCCATTTCTATTTTTTGGAACAATTTCAGGATATAAGATATTAATTGTTCTTTAACTGTTTGGTAGAATTCCCCTGGGAAGCCGTCTGGCCCTGGGCTCTTGTTTGCTGGGAGATTTTTGATGACTGCTTCAATCTCCTTACTAGTTACTGGTCTATTCAGGTTTTCTGTTTCTTCCTGGTTCAGTTGTGGTAGTTTATACGTCTCTAGGAATACATCCATTTCTTGCAGATTGTCAAATTTGCTGGCATAGAGTTGCTCATAATATGCTCTTAAAATTGTTTGTATTTCTTTGGTGTTGGTTGTGATCTCTCCTCTTTCATTCATGATTTTATTTATTTGGGTCCTTTCTCTTTTCCTTTTGATAAGTCTGGCCAGGGACTTATCAACCTTATTAATTCTTTAAAACACCAGCTCCTGGTTTCGTTGTTCTGTTCTTCTGTTCTTTTGGTTCTATTGCATTGATTTCTGCTCTGATCTTTATTATTTCTCTCTGCTGCTGGGTTTAGGCTTTCTTTGCTGTTCTTTCTTCAGCTCCTTTAGGTGTAGAGTTAGGTTTGTGTATTTGAGACCTTTCTTATTTCTTATGAAAGGCTTGTATCGCTATATACTTTTCTCTCAGGACTGCCTTTGCTGTGTCCCACAGATTTTGAACAGTTGTGTTTTCATTATCATTTGTTTCCATGAATTTTTTCAATTCTTCTTTAATTTCTTGGACTGACCCATTCATTCTTTAGTAGGATGCTCTTTAGCCTCTATGTATTTGACTTCTTTCCAACTTTCCTCTTGTGATTGAGTTCTAGCTTCAGAGTGTTATGGTCTGAAAATATGCAGGGAATGATCCCAATCTTTTGGTACCTGTTGAGACCTGATTTGTGACCCAGGATGTGATCTATTCTGGAGAATGTTCCATTTGCACTAGAGAAGAATGTGTATTCTGTTGCTTTGGGATGGGATGTTCTGAATATATCTGTGCTGTCCATCTGGTCCAGTGTGTCATTGAAGGCCTTTATTTCCTTATTGATCTTTTGCTTGGATGATCTGTCCATTTCAGTGAGGGGGGTGTTAAAGTTCTCTACTATTATTATATTATTGTCGATGTGTTTCTTTGATTTTGTTATTAATTGGTTTATATAGTTGGCTGCTCCCATGTTAGGGGCATAGATATTTAAAATTGTTAGATTTTCTTGTTGGACAGACCCTTTGCATATGATACAGTGTCCCTCCTCATCTCTTATTATGTATGGTCTTTAGCTTAAAATCTAATTTATCTGATATAAGGATTGCCAGCCCAGCTTTCTTTTGACATCCATTAGCATGGTAAATTGTTTTCCACCCCCTCACTTTAAATCTGGAGGTGTCTTTGGGTCTAAAATGAGTTTCTTATAGACAGCATATTGATGGATTTTGGTTTTTTATCCATTCTTATACCCTTTATCTTTTGGTTGGGGCATTTAGCCCATTTACATTCAGAGTAACTATTGAAAGATATGAATTTAGTGCCACTTTATTGCCCGTAAGATGACTGTTACTGTATATTGTCTCTGTTCCTTTCTGGTCTACTACTTTTAGGCTCTCTCTCTGCTTAGAGAGAGAGATTTCCTGAAGGTATTTTCAGTATTTACTGTAGGCTGGTTTGGTGTTTACAAATTCTTTTAGTTTTTGTTTGTCCTGGAAGGTTTTTATCTCTCCTTCTGTTTTCAATGATAGCCTAGCTAGATATAGTATTCTTGGCTGCATGTTTTTCTCATTTAGTTCTCTGAATATATCATGCCAGTTATTTCTAGCCTTCCAGGTCTCTGTGGATAAATCTGCTGCCAAAATAATATTTTTACCATTGTATGTTACAGACTTCTTTTCCCGAGCTGCTTTTAGGATTTTCTCTTTGTCACTAAGACTTGTAAGTTTTGCTATTGGATGATGGGGTGTGGACCTATTTTTATTGATTTTGAGGTGGGTTCTCTGTGCCTCCTGGATTTTAATGCTTGTTCTCTTTGATATATTAGGGAAATTCTCTATTATAATTTGCTCCAATATACCTTCTTCCTCTTCTCGCTTTCTTCTTCTGGGATCCCAGCTATTCTAATATTATTTCATCTTATGGTATCAGTTATCTCTCAAATTCTCCCCTCGTGGTCCAATAGTTTTTTGAGTAATTTTTATTTTAAATGTACAAATTAAATTGTAAGTGTAAAGTATATAGTACAAGCTTGGCACAGAACTAATATTTGTGAAGCATAACTTACTGACATTACTGTAGATGTATGCAATTATTATAAAGCTACATAAAGTAAAATATTATTAAAACATTGCAGTTATTAGAACTAACCAGCTCTTTTTATATTTGTATGGCTTAAAAAATATTTTTTGGTTATATAACATCAAAATAATTTGTTTTTCAGAGATGTCCTGTTCTACTGATGATGATCTGTTTCTGTCATTTCAGAAGCTGATTCACATGCAGGAGTTCGATATATTACAGAGGCCCTTGTTAAAAAACTTACTAAACAGGACAATTTGGCTTTGGTGAAGTCTCTGAACCTTTCACTTGCTAAAGATGGTGGCAAGAAATTTAGGGTAGGTTACCAGCATTTTTTAAAAAGTTTTCTCTGTTAAAACTAAAAATTAAAAGATTTTATTAGATTTATAGTATCATCTCATCCTAATGTCACCTAATTTGTAGAAGACCTTGTATTGTTTCCAGTGAAAGTTCTGTATCATAAGTATGACATCTTCACATTCATAAGCTCTTATTATTCTATACATTACTGTATTCTTTCTAGAGATGGGTTGGCAAACTATAACTTATAGGCCAAATCAGGCCTGCCACCTATTTTTGTAAATAAAACTTTATTAGAACACAGTCACACTCATTTGTATACACATTGTCTGTGGCTGTTTTTGCAGTACAGTAGCAGGGGTAAATAGTTGTCAAAAAGACCTTATGGCCCATAAAACCAAAAATATTTACTATGTGGCTTTTTCGATAAAAAATTTGCTGATCTCTGCTCTGGAGTGTTTATTACTTTATTTGTAAACTGTACACATGAACACATTGTAAAAGACAACTTAAACTTTTTAATTGGAAAACATATAAACTTAGATGTCTACTACATTAGTCACAAAAATTAATTCCAGAAGGTTGAAGATTTAGTGAAACCAGAACAAAACCCACAAAAATGCTTATAGAAGTATTAGGAAGGAATATAGGAGGGTATATTTTAAATCTAAAGAGTTGGGAAAGCCCTTTAAGCAAGCACCAACCTTAATGCCACAAAGAAAAATATTGGCAGATTTAGTGTTCATAAAGATTAAAGTGTTTAATGAAAGATATCTTTTAAAAAGTTAAACTCTCAGGGAGTGTTTTCAACATATATAACAATATCCATATAATATAGAGAGCTTATACAATTCAGTAAGAGAGACAACTCAGTGGAAAATGTGCAGAGGATATGAACAAGGCATTCACAAAAGTATTATAAATGGCTAATAATAATATGAAAATATGTTTAACTTTATTAATATCAAAAAATAGGAAAACAATTGTTTGATAAGATTTTCATTCTTGTATGTCAATGGACAAGAATTAAAAGGATTATTTCAGTGTTCAGAAAGATGTGGGAAGTGAGTATTATCATATTGTCTTAGTGGGACTACACAAAGCTCCTGCATTTTAGAAAGACAGTTTGATATAATTTATCCAAATATCAAGTCTGCTTATTTGATTCAGCAATTGAGTTTATACTTACTGAATTTATATTTACTAACCCAGCAGTTCTACTCCTTGATGTCTATTCTACCAATATTACATGCACAGTATCCAGAAGTATCTATATAGTCATTTTTTTAAAAGATTTTTATTTTATTTGACAAGGAGAGTGAGAGATCACAAGTAGGCAGAGAGGTAGGCACAGAGAGAGGGGGAAGCCGTCTCCCCACTGAGCAGAGAGCCCGATGCAGGGCTCGATCCCAGGACTCTGAGATCATGACCTGAGCCAAAGGCAGAGGTTTAACCCACTGAGCCACCCAGGCGCCCCTATGTAGTCATGTTTATTAAGCATTATTTAAAATAGAATAAATTGGAAATAACCAAAGTTCTATCAATAGGGAACTGGTTAAATAAATTATGGTTCTGTAGATGATGAGGTACTATTAAGTTTCTTTAAAAAATAAGTTAGAGCTCTATGTATTAATGTGGGACAATGTCTGCAGTGCACTTAATGAAAAAAATTCTAAAACATTTTGTATAGTAAGTTCTAAAAATTCTGTTTTTCTATATGTGTTTATATGAATGTAAATGAATAGAAAGATACAGATGTTTATATGTCAGCCTCTTAACAATGGTTACCTTTGATCAGTGGGATTTTTTTTAGGGGCCTGGGTTCTTCATAAAGAGGGCTTCTTACGTTTCGTTTGAAATTTTTATTAGAGTATATTTACGTCTTGTGTAATTAAAAAGGAAAAAGGAGACATTCTGGAGTTTACAAATTGCAAAAATGAAATCAGAGTAGTAAATATTTACTGAATGGTTATTATATGCCAGGCATTATGTTAGGCTGTGGGAATAAGTATCCAGGTAAATAAGCTTAGTTTCTGATCTCTGGGAACTTAGAGCTTCCTAGAGGAATGCCTGGGATTAAGAGGAGAAATAGTGAAGGGGAGGCAGAGAGAGAGAGAAAGCACCCCCAGGAGAGGCAGACCCAGTGAAGAAGTCTGAAGGGGCTATTAGAACAGAAGATCTAGGAGTATGATTAATGGAGGCCAAAGGAGGGAGAATTTCAAGCAGGAATGGATGATATAAAATGTCACAGAATCATTAAATAGGATGAATACTTAGAAGTCACTTGAATACTACATCAAAAACTACTGATGTACTCAATGCTGACTAAATGAACATGATGATTAAAAAAAAATTTTTTTTTAAGACATGATTCAGAAAAAAAAAAAGCCTTTTGGATTTGGCAGTTAAAAAGCCCTTCTATTTCTCAAACCAACCAAATTCCGTCTTTTAGGGCCTTTGTATTTTTCTACTCTGCCTGTTACTCTGCCCCAAGATATTCACACAGCTGGTTTCTTGTTATTAAGGTCTCAGTTCAGTGTACTTCCTCTGTGAGGCCTTCTTTTACCACCCAGTTGCCATTAGCTACCTTCTCCATGACTCATTCTTTTCAACAACAAATATTTCTTCAGTGTCCAATGCGTGCCAGGCATTTATGCCTATGCAGTGAACACAGCAGACAGATCTGCCACCTTGGTGCCTTGCATGCTGCCCCATCACGTTATCTTTATTTTCTTGTTAGTACACTTCAGTTGAAATGTTGTTTATGTAGGGGCTTTCTCTGTGAATGAAAGCAAGAACCTTGGTCTCCTTACTCACCAGTGTATTTCTAGTACCTAGAACAGCCCTGGCGCATAATCCATGTTTGATAAATATTTGTGGAATGGGTGTGTGGATGACCATCTTGGGGAGAGCTATTTGAATACATGGTAAAAGCATAAGATATTTTGCCTTCCCAATAGAATAAATGGAAGGCAGAAGGAGCAAATGTACACAATTCTTGTGAGAACGTGGTCTAGCTCACTGGTATCCATTGCCCAGTGGTACATGTGGTATGTAGTAAGTATGACGGGTATCCATGAAATAGTGATGTTTTATACTTGAGGGGGAAGATCCAGGAGTGAAAGAGATTAAAGATGCAAGACCGTGGAGGGAGAAGGTAGATGAGGTTGTATAAGAGGATAGTACCTAGCTCAACTTCAAGGAGAGGTGGGAGAGGCTTAGAAAAGTTGACGTGGACTTGTTGGATCATCTTGATTTTATTGATACATGGGAAGTGTTGTCCACTGAGGGGCAAGGAGAGCTTCTATTCCTGGGTGAAGGAAGCTGTAGCAAGGGATTGTCCAGGAGAGCAGGAAGCATTTATTATTCTCTGGTGACTGATCAAAACAGCCCCTGATGCACATAAATACACGTACTTTATGTTAAGGTGCCTGTCATATAAAGTATTTATTCATTTGTTTCCAATTAGTATATCGAAAATTTGGAAAAATGCGTTAAACTTGAAGTACTGAATCTCAGCTATAATCTAATAGGGAAGATTGAGAAATTGGACAAGCTGTCAAAATTACGTGAACTCAACTTATCATATAACAAAATCTGGTAAGTAAGTGCTTCTTTAGGTAGCATTGCAGTGGTGTCTTTGTTGAAGAGGTAGGTCGATGTTGCCCACATTACTGAATTGCAAGAGTTCTTTGAAACAGCAGGCACTTGGATCCTCATTCAGTGCTAGTCTAGCCCTTCACATGTGATAACTGCTTTCATGTTTTGGCACTGCTGAAGTACAATATAATATCTTTCTAGCATTATCAAAGAAGGAGATACACGAACACCAAATTTTATTTTAATTCCATTTTGACAGGAACTTTTCACAGATAGAGTCTTTGATCCACTCACTTCCTTATTCCATTAAGAAAGTTGACATGAAGCAGTGTTTTAACCCTGTCATTTTGATCTTAAAGATATTTCAATGTATTTTGATCCTATGTGTTTATCCTGATGTTCTTTGTTTATTGCTAAAATACACTCAGTTATGCTTCCATTTCATAATATGTATTACTTGAGAAATAAACATAATAAAACTGACAGTAGCAAAAACCACACATAGAACACTTATTAAAAACAAAATGATGCAATTATCAAATATTAAAAATCTTTATACCTGTATACTTCCCCCCACCTTAGACTTGGAAGATATTGTAGCCAACAAAACAAAACCGCTAACAGTGGCAGCAGCTCTAATATGGCAGAAAATGAAAGAGGGGAAAAAACGAAATCAAATCCTTAATGTGAAATTTGTATAAAAAATTAATCCTGATAAAAATAATTTCAGTAAAATAAAAATAAAGAAGTTTGGAAATATTTGTCCATAGAAAATTTACCAGGGACTTAAAATGACAATTAAATTGTAATCAATTAAATTGGGAAAATATCTTATCAGTGAAAATTCATCAATATGAATGATAAATGTTTTATTGATTTAAATATTCTAACTAAAATATTTATGTTCATAAATAGAGTATTCTAGAGAGTCCATCAGTTCAAAATGGCAGACATACCCTGCTGTGTCATAGCTAATCTTTTGGTGATGACTTAGGGTAATAAGGATATCTCTTGTACAGGGCTGTGTACACCATAGGAAAGTGTACTGTTGAGTGGTTCAGTTCTCCCCTGGCTGTCCGCTAGTACTGCTCCTTGTGCGTAGTGGTAATGCCATGGATAGACTCTCCTTTTCTGTGTTGTGGGATCCTAAAGTCTGATAGTAAGATAGGTAGGATTCCTAGACCCAGTAATGAAAAGTTGGCAGCTTAGCTGTTCTGGTCAATTTCTGTTTAGCCACTTTTGTTTGGTTCTCATTTATAAAAAAGGTTAACAAATTATAATTACGAAAGTAACCCCACATAAAAACCAAGGCTATTATTCTTAAGCAAACAGTTGAGGAACTCTGTTATTGTATTTACTAAATTTGATTTTATCCTTTGGTTTCCAGCAAAATTGAAGGCATAGAAAATATGTATAATCTGCAAAAGCTAAACCTTGCAGGAAATGAAATTGAACGTATCCCAGTATGGTTAGGGAAGAAGTTAAAATCTTTGCGAGTCCTCAATCTGAAAGGCAACAAGATATCATCGGTAAGTTATTCAAAGTAGCAAGAATTTTTTTTTTCCAAATTTTTAGACTTGTTGAAAAAATATTAAAATATAAGTTTTTGAAAAATGAGATTTCTTGGAACACTTGGTTGGCTCGGTCAGTTAAGCATCTGTCTTCGGCCCAGGTCTTGATCCTAGGATCAAGCCCCACATTGAGTTCTCTGCTCAGTGGGGAGCCACTATCTTCCTCTCCCTCTGCTGCTCACCCTGCTTATGCTCTCTCTCTCTCTCTGTGTCAAATAATTAAATAAAATCTTTTTTTTTTTCCAAGAGAGATTTCTTCTTTGAAGTTTCTTGGTCCTTTGACCAGACATCAAATTTAGGCATAACCTAGGACTCTAGGGTAATTAAATGTAGGGATTTCTGTTTTTGCCTGGTTCCATGGTAACTGAGAGTTGATCTCTTAGGATTTTTGCATCTATCATTTCATTTGAGCCTCAGAAAACTTTACTTAGAGAGGCAGTAAAGGGATTATTTTTTAAATACTATCAGTTAGGTAGTACCGTCTTTTGCCCATTTTCAGGTTAGGTCTCTTACCCAAGTCACACAACTTGTGCCAGAGTCCAGGTCACTGAATGCCAGAAACCGAGTTCTTTTTTTATTTTTTTATTTTTTCAAACTTATGAATTAAGCTTAATTATAGTGTCAGGTGTTTTAAGAGTTATTGTCAGTGTCAGGTTTAATCCCTAGCTCTTTATTATGGAGCAACTTTGTTATCATGGCTTGCATAATCTAGTAATCGTGTATGCTTTCCTTTGGAGTATAACTTATTATTTTCTTCTATTTATATATTAGGTGTTTAATAAGTATTTGGTAAATAAAAACATTAATTTACTTAATCTATATTAAAATTGAAAAAACCATACTTAAAGAACATCAGTCATAGAGAAGACAGTAAAAGATATGCTTTCTAATATGGGTCTAGACCTGCCTTCTGTGACCTTGGAAAAGCCCTTTATCTCTCCAAAACACATTGTTTAAATTGGAGAAAACAAACCCTACCCTGCCTTCTTTGCGAGGGTGTTATGGGGCTCAGATAAAATGATAGATGTGAAAATGTTTTAAAAACTTTAAAACACTAAATATCTCCTTAAACCTTCACCAGTGGAAGCCAATAATGATGAACAACATTTGTTTAATTACTGTGCAGGTTGCAATGTCTATGCTTTCTTATTTCATCTTTATAAAGGTCTGGTAAGGTGATTCTGTACCATTTCACTGCAACAGTCCAAGAGCCTCAGAGCCCAAACCCTCTACCATGTGGCATAGCATGACCTTGGAGCTCTTGAGGTGTATGCTGTGATGCAAAGAGGTAGCCGTGAATCTAAAATTTACTGTAAATATTCCTCCAAGTAGTCGATTGTTAGATAGTACTCAGGAAAATCATTTATTTAACAGGAAAATCATTCAAAAATATTTATTAATCATTTCTAATTTTTCATGACTTTCTCATCCCAATTTATATTTGACATTGGCATCAGTAAGAGTGATATGCATTCACTTGTGAAAGATTTATTTATACGGGGTATTAGGAGTAGTATTTCTCAACCTTTTATTTTTACTTAATTATTTCTTAAACGATTTTATTTATTTGATAGAGAGAGCGAGAGAGGGAATGCAAATAGGGGGAGTGGGAGAGGGAGAGGCAGATTCCCCACTGAGCAGGAATCCTGATATGGAGCTCCGTCCCAGGACCCTAGGATCATAACCTGAGCTGAGGTCAGACGCTTAATGACTGAGCCACCCAGGCATCCCTATTTCTTAACCTTTTAAAGTTCCTCTTTGTATAAACATAAAAATCTTCTAGAAATGTGAGTATCCTGGGGACATCTGGGTGGCTTAGTGGGTTAAGCCTCTGCCTTCAGCTCAGCTTATGATCTCAGGGTCCTGGGATAGAGCCCTGCATCGGGCTCTCTGCTCAGCGGGGAGCCTGCTTCCCCCCCCCCCCCACCTCTGCCTGCCTCTTTGCCTACTTGTGATTGCTGTCTGACAAATAAGTAAATAAAATCTTTTTAAAAAAATGTGAGTATCCTGTATCATTACTAATTTCTTTTAACTATCAATTATAACTGTTATCTGAAGATTCTCCAAAATCTTTCTTATAGCCATTTATATTTTTGATGTGTTCAGTCAGTATAATGCATAAATAATATGTTTAAAGTTAAATGGATGAATTCAAATCCTGTTTTGTTCATTTGTAAGCACTGAGCTTTGGGGAAGTTATTTAACTTCTTCTAACCGTAATATCTTTGTCTACAAAATTAAGATGTTGTTTCTATCATAGATTGTTATGAGGAGTCATAAATGAAATGGCATATGGAAAATGCCTAATACTGCCCTGATACACTATAGATACTCAAATACTTTCCATTCCTCCCCTCACACCACTAGTTTTGGATAATAGGTTCTATGAATAGGTTCCTTGCCGTGTTGGTAGCAATTTTCTTGATTATTATTTTCTTTAGGTATGTTTTATTATTTTAAAACTAAATTACACTAATACTAATGTTATATATCATTTCAGCTCCAAGATGTAAGCAAACTGAAACCACTTCAAGATTTGACATCTCTGATCCTTCTTGAAAATCCAATTGTGACCCTTCCTCATTACATGCAGTTTACTATTTTTCACCTTCGCTCATTAGAAAGTTTGGAAGGTCAGCCGGTGACTACTCAGGACAGACAAGAAGCTTTTGAGAGATTCAGTTTAGGTAAAGTGACATTTAAAAAAACTAAATTGGGGCGGGGGAGGAATTTATGTTGAGAAGTTATCTGGAAAAATATATTGAAGTTTGAGCTTTATAATGCTATTAAAATTTTTTTGGAAAATACCCCCATAAATAAATTAGCATAAGCATCATTATACAACAATTATACATTAATATCATTAAGGATTAAATATTTATTGAGCACGTACTGTGAGCCAGGCATTATATCTGGCACTAAGGGCACAATGGTGAATAAGACATATGGTATGGGCCTCAATGTAGATTGTATTTTAATGGAAAAGAAAGACAAAAAGCACGCAAACCCAGATAAAGTAGCAGAGGAGAAAACCCCCTTTGGGCAAAGGTGGTGTAAAGAAATGACTGTCTGAGGGGCGCCTGGGTGGCTCAGTGGGTTAGAGCCTCTGCCTTCGGCTCAGGTCATGGTCCCAGGGTCCTGGGATCGAGCCCCGCATCGGGTTCTCTGCTCAGCAGGGAGCCTGCTTCCTCCTCTCTCTCTGCCTGTCTCTCTGCCTCCTTGTGATCTCTGTCTGTCAAATAAATAAATAAAATCTTTAAAAAAAAAAAAAAAAAGAAATGACTGTCTGAGAAGTGACATATAAGCTGACGACATAGGTAGGAGAAGATTAGCCATGTAAAGAAAGACATTCAGAGAGACGACCAGCTTGCACTTTCAGGTTGGAAAGCTGCTGGTAAATGAAGGAAGTAAAGGTTCAGTATGACTGGATGATAGCTCAAGAAAAAGTTGAGAGAGCTGGGGGAAGGGAGAGATGACACAGGGACTTGTAGCTTGGGTTTTATTTCAGGTAAGGTAGGAAACTATTAGGAATTTTTAGGCAGCAGTGGGACGTGATCACTTATTAAGAAGATTATCTTGAGTATATAACTTAGCCTGATGAGCACTGAGTAATGCATAGAATTCAATCACTATATTGTGCACCTGAGACTAATAGAACACTGCATGTCAAGTATACTGGAATTAAAATATTTTTTTAAAGATTATTTTTTAGTGCAGAATGGAGAATGATTTGGAGCAGGACAAATGGAGATAAGGGGACCTGTTCAGAGGCTATTGCAGGAATCTAGGCTAGAAGTGTTGGTGGCCTGTATTTAGATGGTGGATGTGGAATAGATCAGTTTTGGAAGTAGAATCAGCCGAAGGCAGCGGCTTAACCCACTGAGCCACCCAGGTGCCCAGCAATACTTTCTAATGAATTGGGTAATTCCCAGGCTTCTGGCTTGAGTAAGTGGTTGGATTGGTGATATTATGTATACAAAAGGGAGACTTTAGAGTGGTGAGTTTGAATGTCTGTGAGACAACCTTGAAGAGGGTTAGAAATGTGAGCCTGGATTTCAAAGAGTTATAAATGTGATGGTTGTCAGCCTCACAGGGATTTTTAATCCCACTGGAATTGATTGGCTTTCTCAGTCGGGTTGAGAAGAGCAAGGTGAGCCATTTAAGGAGACTGAGAAAGAGAGGCTGAGTAAGCAGAAACCCAGGAAACAGTGGGTTGTAAAAGCCCCAAGAAGATTTCATGAGAGGAAGTGGTTAGCTAGGTTGAATGTTGCAGAGAATAAAGAAAAAGTAAGATGAGGACAGAGAAGTGCTTTAGATAGGCAATACATAATTATCTTAACCAATGCAGTTAAGGAGTGGTTCGAACAAATGATCCAAGAGTGAATGGAAGGGACACATTTGGGTGAAGGTTTGAAATTTCCTCCCACAATTTCTCTCTCCTAGTACCTAATAAATGGATTTTTAAAAAGAGTTTAAGTTAGGGACGCCTGGGTGGCTCAGTAGGTTGGGCAGCTGCCTTCGGCTCAGGTCATGATCCCAGCATCCTGGGATCGAGTCCCACATCGGGCTCCTTGCTCAGCAGGGAGCCTGCTTCTCCCTCTGCCTCTGCCTGCCATTCTGTCTGTCTGTACTCGCTCTCTTGCCCTCTCTCTCTCTGACAAATAAATAAAATCTTAAAAAAAAAAAAAAAAAGAGTTTAAGTTAAAAAAAAAAATTCACCAGTAGCTTCCAAACCAGGAAATGGACAGAAGCAAATGTAGTAAACCTCAAAGCTAGTAACCAGAGAAAAGAGCATATTTGAGGGTGGAGTGGAGAGACCAGTATGGCTCAATTCTTATGGTCCTTGAAAAGACAAGATGATATCAGAGAAAAAGAGGAAAGATTGTCTCTTGATAAGAGGTACTCTAATTCAGGAGGGAGCAAAGATGTGTGCATCTCTGCAAAGATGCCAAGTTTTGTTGCTTTGGTGGTGCGAAAATGAGAAAGTTCCTATGGGTGGGGTCTCTTTTCTCAGTGAAAAATGAGGTCGTCAGCTGAGAAAGAAAATGGAAGGACTATGGGAGATTTGAAGAGAAAGAAAAAAGTATGAAATAGCTATTTTAGAGCATTGGGAAATGTGTCTGTAGGTCCAACCATTTGAAATTGGTGTTAGTCCACTTTGGTTTACAAAAACAGTTTGATACAATCCTTGAGAAATATGGTAAATTTTTATTAGTTTGGATCCCCCCAACTCAGTATTTGTTACCCTAAAATTTATGTTTGGAATCTTTAAAAATATAAATAATACAAAGGAAAGTCCTCATAAATACACTTTTGGGGGAAATGTTTCATTTACTTAGGATTATTTATGACTCTGAATATTTATTAGAAGCCTTTAAGGCTCTTGGCATCCAGCAGTGAGCCAGACAGATGCACTTTCTGTTTTTACAAAGCTTTAGTGGGAAAGGCAGATGCCTAGTCATTTGATCACATTTTATAACTTATTGTGTGATGAAGGGCACAGCAGAAGGAGAGGGTGAGGGACCTGGGTGGCTCAGTGGTTAAAGTGTCTGCCTTCAGCTCTCAAGTCATGATCCCAGGGTCCTGGGATTGAGCCCCTCATCGGGCTCTGCTCGGCGGGGAGACTGCTCCTCCTCTCTCTCTGCCTACCTCTCTGCCTACTTGTGATCTCAGTCTATCAAATAAATAAATAAAATCTTTTTAAAAAAATAAAAAAGAAGAAGTACAGGGTAACCTGAGAGCATTTCTGGGAAGCATCTCACCTGTGGAGAGCATAAAGTCAGGGCAGGCCTCTCAAAATATTTTTCAAAACTAAGACCAGAATAGTACAAAATAGGCCAGTAGGAGATAGAGGAAGAAAGTTCCAGACAGAGGTTTGAAAAAAAAAGGCTGCATCCGACTCTTGGCTTTGGCTCGGGTAGTGATCTAGGGTTGTGAGATCGAGCCGTGGGACTAGCTCTGCTCAGCGGGGAGTGTGCCAGTCCTTTTCCCTTCCCCTCTGCCCTTCCCTCTCTCTCTCTAAAATAAATAAAATAAATAAAACCTTAAAAAAAAAAAAAAAAGCTTTCAGGTAAGAGGAAAGACATCACAAATCTCAAGATTTGAGTCCTTTTCCCTTCCCCTCTGCCCTTCCCTCTCTCTCTCTAAAATAAATAAAATAAATAAAACCTTAAAAAAAAAAAAAAAGCTTTCAGGTAAGAGGAGAGACATCACAAATCTCAAGAAGTGGAGTCACTTCAGAAAGGCTACATTTGGGTGTACTTAAAAATAAGGCCGGAAAGGGAGTTTGGGACCAAATCATGAATATCTTTGTTAAGTTCTTCATGTAAGTTTTGGAAGCTATCCTGTCCATAGTAGGAAGCCTCTGAAGGATTTTTAAAATCATAGTATTTTGCAAACCTACTTGCAGCATCCTTTAAGTGTAATTATTACTATCAGATAAGATTAAATATTGCAAGTTTTTAAATAGGAGACCTGGGGAAAAACCTCATTTACCAACATCCTAATTGAATGAAATACTTGGAAGTAAAGCGTTACCTTTTTAAAAAAAAAAATATTTATTCATTTATTTATTTATTTATTTATTTATTTGAGAGAGCTAGAGAGTGGTGGGGGGGGGTGGATATAGAGGGAGAGAATCTTCAAGTAGACTCCTCACTGAATGTGGAGCCAGGTACTGGGCCAGATCTCACAACCCTGAAATCACGACCTAAGCTGAAACCAAGATGCTTAATCGACTGAGCCACCCAGGTGCCCTCTAATGCGTTATCTTTTAAAATTGTTATCCAGATGATAATGCCTTCTTACTTTTTGATATAAATCACTTGCTAGGTCAAGATTGTCTTTTTTTCTCCAAAACCATACCGAATAATTTTCAAAGTAGAATTGTGCTTTTATTATTCTATTTGAGAAGTATTCTTACCTTTCTTCAAGTAAAAAAATATAACGATTAATAAATTTTTAAATTTGTGTTGGAAGATGAGATAGAAAGACTGGAAAGAGATCTGGAGAAGAAGATAATGGAAATTGAAGAGCTGAGGAGCGAACAGACAAGGTTCCTTGAGGAAATTAAAAGTCAAGATAAATTGAACAAATCACTGAAAGAGGAGGCCAAGCTACAAAAACAGAGCTATGAGGAGATGGAGAGTAACCTAAACACAAAAAATGAATTGGTAAGCCTGTGTTTTACATTGCTTTGACTATATTCTCTTGAAATAGAGAATTCTTTCTTCTTGGGTCTAAAAACAAAACTTCTTGATCATAGAATGGGGAAGATGTGGTTTAACAGAAATTTGTGCAGAAGTTTCTACAAATTGTAGTTTACCGTGCACTGTGTGACATGGGTCCCCAAAGGATGAATACTCTCCTGGCCTGCAGTAAATTGTGAAATACGGTATCCAAAATAAAGGAGGACAGTGGAGCCCCCTGACTGAAGAGTTGGTCAGACTGCCCCTAGATGTTTATATTTTATTTTTAACTACATTGTTGGTGAGACTGTACATTGGCAAAAACTTTTAGAAGGCAAATTGGCAAAATTGTCCAAATTTTATTTTATACATTTTATTAAAGGGATATATCCTATTTTCTATATATTAGATATATATATACTTATTTAATATACAATAGTTATATATGATATACATTTCTAATGCATTTTATAGAAATTGTAGCAAGACTGTATATATCTACATATATACACATATATCTGTATATATACACATACATACATGGTCATTCACTACAGTATTTTTTATATTAGTAAAATAATGAAAAATAGCTGAAATGTCCCTCAGTGGATATCCATCTGATAGAATAATTGTGTTGCTATTAAAATGAGATAGAGCTGTCTGTCCTAATATGGAGGTATGTCCGCTCCATATTGCTATGTGAGAAAAGCAAGCTGTAGAACCCTGTATCAAGTATGATGCTATAGGGTAGTATATATAATAGTAGTATATATAATACACACACATATATGTATGTACATGTATATAATATACATATAATACACATACGTACATAAGTATATGTACATACCTTGAGACCATGCCCTGTGAGGAGTGGCTAAAGCAACAGGGGTGCTGAAGCTGGAGAAGAGAGAATCTAGCAAGCTCTGACAGTTATCTTCAGAGAGTCAAAGGTCTGTTTCGTGGAGGAGGGACCAAAGTTCCTGAGATAAAATTAAGAAATGGCAAATAGAATTATAACAAAGCAATTTTTCATTTAGCAATGAGGAATTTCTAGGGACACCTGGGTGGCTGTTAGTTGAGCATCTGACTCTTGATTTTGGCTCAGGTCACGATTTCAAGGTCATGGGATGGAGCTCCAGGCCAAGCATGGGGCCTGCTTAGGATTCTCTCTCTGACCCCTCCTCCCTTAGCAACCCACCTCTCCACGAGCTCGCACACGAGCACTCTCTCTCTCTCTCTTAAAAAAATAAGAGAGAGAGAGAGATTTCTAATAACTGTCCTGAGACAAAATGTAATAACTCTGGAATGGGATTGCTGTCACTGAAACAGGCATATATGACCAGGGCTTAGAGAAAAGATAAAAGGCATTTGCTAGGCAGATGGATTAAATGAATAAAAGGCCTTTTCAACCCAGAGAATCTGATTTTGTTAAATAATTAGGTTACTTTCCTTGGAGGAAAAAATAGCTGTTGCTACTCTCCTCCTTTTTTTCTTATAATAATTCTTTTTCTGATCTGTGCATAACTTAGAGAATTTGATTTCTCATATGACTAATGAAATCCTAGATAGTGCTCTTTCTTTTTTGCATCCCCCTTTCAAGATGGGCATTCTGGTTTGAATGACTTGCTTTGTTGACAAGAATTCTGCTTAAGCATTTCTGTTTCCTAGCAAGAGAAAAGTGTTTCCTTCTCTTTGTAGAGATGGAAATTGTTACTTGAAATCTGAGTACTTGACTGCCTCTTTCTTGAGCTCTTCTTTGCCTGAGAAAAAAGGTGACTTATATCAGGAGGACATGATGAAAGGGCAGCTTTCACAGCTCTGTCAGTTAACTGTTCAGAGCATTTGTGGCTTTCTTCATATCTCTCTTATTTGAAGGTAGTTTTCAAATATGTCAGCCATATACTGAAGGCATATTATATATGATATTAATAATCTGATAATTATCAATAGCTTTATATTATACATCTGTTGTTCTCTGTTCCATAATAGAGTGGATTGATGATTACTTAAAATCACTGGAAACTTATGTGACAATCAGTTTTGTTTTTTTTTTTTAAGATTTATTTATTTATTTGACAGAGAGAGATCCAAGTAGGCAGAGAGGCAGGCAGAGAGAGAGAGGAGGAAGCAGGCTCCCTGCTGAGCAGAGAGCCCGATGCGGGACTCGATCCCAGGACCCTGAGATCATGACCTGAGCCGAAGGCAGCGGCTTAACCCACTGAGCCACCCAGGCGCCCGTGACAATCAGTTTTATCTTAGCAGTGAACTCTGGGCCACCACTTAACATTTGTATGTAAAATACAAGTATAGGGGCACCTGGCTGACTCAGTTGGTAGAGTGTACAACTCTTGTTCTTGAGTTCAAGACCTGTGTTGGGTGTGGTGCCTACTTAAAAATAAATCATAAGTAAAACTTTAAAAAAATGAAAGAATAAAATACAAATATAAAAAACATACTTACTATGGTATTACTTGATATTTGTGAACATTTAATAAATTTTCCTGAGTTACTGATCTTTTTTTATAATATAAAATCTATCTTTTATTACTAAGATAAAGTAATATTTTTTATGTGCGGACTCCCTGGTATATGTTAGTTAACTCCTTGAAAACCTGAGCAAGGGATGCCTGGGTGGCTCAGTCCATTGAGTGAGTGCCTTCAGCTCAGGTCGTGATCACAGGGTCCTAAGATTGAGCCCTACATGGGGCTCTCTGCTCAGCGGGGAGCCTGCTTCTCCCTCTCCTGCTCCCCCTGCTTGTGCTCTTTCTCTCTCTGTCAAATAAAAAAATCTTAAAAAGAGAAAGAAAAAGAAGAAAAGAAAACCTGGGCAAAATGTCACATCTTTTGACTTTGCACTATCCCCAAATTATAAATTATTATAGCTGCTAATTTTCTTTTTTCTACTTACAATGTTGTTATGTTTTTGTTGTGAATAAATGTTTTATAAGTTGTCAATTGTTTTTGCTGGGTTTATTTTCAGTAACTATTTTTGGTTAGAAGACACTGCTCTTCTTTATGTCATTGTTGTTTTTATCATTAACCATTTAAAAACATTATTGACATACAAAGTTAATATATATTTATCATAACAAATTTAGACAGCACAAATGTATACAGTAGAAAATAAAGGTTTCACTCTTCCCTTTCCCTTTTCCCTGGATGTTGATATATATCCTTTTTGTTTTCTATGCTTAAATATATGCTTGTAGTTATATAATGTATATGTAATTAAATATATATACCTTTAAATATTTTGTGATGAAAAGGAACCTTACTATATTTTTTAATGCTGCATCTTATTTTTTTACAAAACGGTATATGTACCATACCTCTCCAAGTTAAAAAAACATGCCCACACATGTACACACACACACACACACACACACACACACACACACCTTTTTTATGTCTTTCAAAGTCTATATTGTGTTCCATTATATGGATATGCAATAATTTATTTAACCCATTCTTATTGATGAATATTTAGGTTGCCTCCACTTTTTTTTATTAGAAACAATACTACAGAGAAAATCTTTGTAAATAAGTATTTATGCATTCATAACAGTAATTCCCTGGTTTAAATCATTACAATTTGAGGTGCTTCACTGGCTTAGTCAGTAGAGTATGTGACTCTCAGTCTCAGGTTCATGATTTCAGGCCCCACGTTGAGGGTAGAGGTTATTAAAAAAAAAAAATAACAATTTTAAAGAAATCACTACAAGTAGAATTACTGGGTAATTTGCATTTTAAATTTTGGCAAATATTAAAAGTGTTTGCCTGCTTTATACTTCTACAGCAGTGAGTGAAAGAGCCCAATTCCTCACTGAAAATTATTATTTTGAACTTACAAATAGGATAGGAAAAAAGTGGAATCTCATTGCTTTAATTTCACTTTTTAAAAAATTTGCTGGAGAGTTGAATATTCCATATGTATTTACTAGCTATTTGAGTATCGCATATGTGTTTACTAGCTATTTTGTATTTCTTCTTTAAATTTCTTTTTTCTTTTTTTAATCAACAGGCTATTTTTTATTTTAAATACTATTAACATATAGTATATTATTAGTTTCAGAGGTAGAGTTCAAGGATTCACCAGTCTTATATAACACCCAATGCTCATCCTTAATGTCCATCACCCAATTACCCCATCACCCCAATCCCCTCCCCTCATTTTTTTAAAATTCATGTTGTTTTACCTGCTTTTTCAGTATTCCAAAAGACTATTCTTTTTTTCAAAAAGAATTCTGATCTTATTCTAAGAGTCTGCATTTGAAAAATATTTTCCATTATCTTCTGCAGAATATTTGGTGATATCATCCCCAGTTATGTAATGCTTTCTGGTTTCATAAAGTAACGCTTCACATCGTAGGTCATTTACCTATAAAAGAAATGTAGTAACCTTAAAGTAAAACTTCTGGTGCCATTTAAACTATTATAGTCCCCCTTTCCTGCCCCAACAAATATTAATTAACTTCAATGTTAATATTACTTTGTCCTTTTGCAAATTATTTACCTCCTATTCTTCAGTTTCCTTATTTTTAATATGAGGATGATTTACCTGTCCTGCCAGCCTCACAGAGTTGTGAGGACTAAATAAGGTAATGAATATGAAAATAATTTGAATTGAATTAAGCAAAGTAATGGAAGGTGGTAAATCTGTAACATAGAATGATGATAAAATGTGTGTCCATATAAAAATGATACAGGTTCTAATAACATTATCTTTCTAAGGTAAGTTGTGAATCAAGAACAGCTTCTATTACTACAGCTTAACTCTCCAAAGTTCTCCAGGTGATGGTCTCTGTTTGCTTTTTTCTCCTTTTAGCTCTTGTCTTGGTTTCTTGCAGAGCATTTTCTGCCGATTCTTTATTCTTCCTTAAAGGTAGTCCCTTCAGGGCTGAATTGCACACTATGTTTTTCATAGTTTGCATGATAACTTGTATTAATATGTTTACATACATCTTAAGTTTGGAAACTGGCTTGCCTTCTCAAAAAATGTGCTTGTGTGTGTATGTGTAATTTTTTTAATGGATGTGTACATAGGACAGTGGATTTGAATGTGAGGGAAAGAATTTGTATCATTTTTCTTATTGGTAAATGTGTTAACTGCAGTCAACTCTTGATCATCCACAGCTAATACTGCAACTAGCCTACTTTCCAGGTCCTTTGACTCCTAATGTGCTCTCATTTATGATTTCTTCAGCAGACATTTATTAAATGCTTACTAAATGCTAAGTCTAACACTATAAAAGACACAAAGGTAATTTTAAAATGCACAGAGTATATATTATTCGCCCTCAGAGGCCAGTCCATACATCATCCATGGTTCCAGTCACATTTGCCTTTGTTTGGCCCTACTTGGGCCAATGATCTTTGGGAAGAAAAGCCTGAGATGAGTTTATGCTGTTGGTTATGAGTTGCTTTCTTGAGATTCAGGGACTTAAAAGCAGTCAGTAAAAGCATCAAAATGGGTAATGTGCTGGACACCCTGCAGCAAGACATCAAAGGCAGCATCGTATATTAGATGGAGTATTAATTTTGAAATCAGGAGACTTGTAATTGAACTCTGCCTCTTCACTATGAGCTGTGAAATTGGCCAAGTCATTTAACCTCCTGGTGCAGCTCTTATAATTTCATAGGGTAGTTGCAAAGATTCAGTGAGATAAGAGATCAAGACTGCCTGTCATCCAGCTTAGTATTATTTCTACTTGGGTGGATAATCAGGAGATGACTGTAAGCTAAATCGTGCACGACTTTGAGTTCCCGGGCCTTGTAAAATGTTCATGTTTATTTATTTTTTTATTCTCTTCAGCTTGCATTTTCATATTGATGAAATATTTCTGCATGTTTTTTGTCTGGTATCTACTATCTGATGCTGTAGTTTAGAAAAGGCAAAAATCACTTAGTGGACCTTTGAAATGAACTCACAGGATTAGATTAGTAGGAAGGGGGCTGATAGTGGTAGTTAATAAAATATTTAGCTTCTGCCACTAGTCTAATATGTAGCTTTTGACAAAACAATTACCAATAGGACTCAGTTTCTTTATTTGTAATTCAAATAATTAAATCAGATGATCTATTTTCTTCTAGCTCCAAAAATTTTAAGAATAAATAAAAAGTTGTAATTGTTATAGAGTTAACTTATTAAAAATTTAAGGCTATATATTGGGATTTGATTGACCTTATTCACATCCTTTATCCTCTAATACAAAGAATAATGTTCAGAACACTGAGATACTGCAGGAAGAACAGTACAATTAAAGCCAATTTCTTTTTTCCACCCTTCTTAATCCTTCTTGTGATTCCTTTGTGATTAATCTCATATATCATCTCTATCCATAATTTGAAGCTGTCATTAACTTGCAGAGTAAGTTAAATTAGTGTTCAGTATTGAAAAATCAGGAAGCAAATACTTAATACAGTACTTAAAAATAATTGGTACAGAATTATTTTCATATTTGGATAAAGTGAATTTAAATGATTTTTAAAAATATTTATTTATTGTATCCTGAGACAGCATATAAACTTCAAAGGTCTTTTATGTGATCTTTTATGAAGTGATAATTTTATATTGCGTTCTTTACAATACTTTAGAATGAAGATAAAATACTGTAAATGTTCTGCTATTTGCTGTGGGGTTTTAAAACAATCTAATTATTAGTTATGATTAGAACTTGCTATGCCATTGTACCATTATACTAACTTACTGACACTGTATGTTGTTTCATATCAAATTGGGCCTATAGCTAAAACAGAAGACTGTGGAACTAATACGGGCCTGTCAGAAACAGTATGAGATGGAACAGGAATTGGCCTTTTATAAAATTGATGCCAAATTTGAACCACTAAATTATTACCCATCAGAGGTAAGTTTAACTTTTATTATTTTATTTACTTAGAGTTTAACGTTTTAGTAATCCAAAGTTAAAGCCAACAGAGAGTAGAGTGGGGGAAGGCGGATGGTGAAAATGTTTAAGAGACTTTTATCAATAACCACTCCACTTTCTTAAACAAATTTTGGTTGAATTGGTTACTAATTTTTGGTTCAGTAAGTTAAAGCAGTGTCCAGAAGAGGTAAAAAGCTGCAAGAGAATCTGTGATTCCAACTGATACCATATTATCTCATAAAAAATTCAATTACTAAAATTTATTAGACTGAGATTTTACTTACATATCAGCTAAGAAACCAAAATCAAACACCTAAATTTCTGATTTGAGAGATTAAACAATGCTATTAATCACATAACTATAGGCAGTTCTTTAATCAACCAACCTAAACCCACTTTGGGGGCTAGGAGGAGGAATTCTTAGAGGCCATTTTTTGTTTCAGTTCTTTTTTGGCATGTTAAGAGTGAGATAAATGGTATATATTTTTCGACTTCTAGGCATGTAGGATTAATGTTTAGGCAATTCTGTGATATATTCTTCACTAATAAAATGAATAATGTCACTTGGCTGCTTAGAAATTATTTATTGAACCATAAATATTTACTTATTTTGTTTTTAGTGTGTCGAAATTGATAAAACCCCAGATGAAAGCCCTTACATTGGCAAATCCAGATACAAGAGAAATATGTTTGCTACAGAAAGTTATATTATTGCAAATGCCCAGACGGTAAAGATTGAGAAGATGGAGCCAGATGAAGGGGCACAACTCAGAAATGAGCATGTGAACTTAAGAGCCCACACATCACTGGACATACAACTGGAAGACAAAGAAAAAAAAATAAGTGCAGGTTAACAAAAGTTATTTTAAATTCTTTTAAAAATATAAAAAGATTGAATATATAGGTAAATTTTGTTTTATAATTCTTTTCATTAAACATGCTAAAGGTATTTATTATGTTATTTACATAAAAAGCCTTGAAAAAGTAGTGATTCATTGAGCAAATGGTTTTTTTTTTTTAAGATTTTATTTATTTATTTGACAGAGATCATAAGTAGGCGGAGAGGCGGGCAGAGAGGAGGAAGCAGGCTCCCCGTGGAGCAGAGAGCCCGATGCGGGGTTCAATCCCAGGACCCTGGCATCATGACCCGAACTGAAGGCAGAGGCCTTAACCCACTGAGCCACCCAGACATCCTGAGAAAATGATTTTTTAATGATTTCTGTTATGGTTGAGAATGGGTCTTGACAGTAATTTGGTGGCAGCAGGTGCAGGGGATCCAAGAATGCTTAAATCTTGACCTGCCAGCAAGTCCTACCCACTGTCAGAGCTGCACATTCAAAGATATAATTGGTCATAATTGTAGCAAGTACCACTTTACTGATTACTATGCATGTAGCCAAAACCTAAAACAGCACTTTGGATAAGTTGGATCAGTGCATCCTCCTTAGACTTTGGCCCAAGACCAGCTTCTGACTCTTTCCAACCTGTCCCAAAACATCTAATTGAAAGAATCTTACCATATCCTGGCAAGTCATAAAGAAGTCAATCCAAGAGGGCACTTAGATACCCTGCCAGTGGCATACTCTAAATCCATTTACCCAGTGAGCTGCATGGATATGGAAGGAGAAAGCAGATCTGAGTTTATGTATCCCCCTAGTAATTGTGGCACATTGTGGGGCTCTCACCAATCCAGTGAAGCAGTTCATCTTCCCTTGGTTGGTAGCTAAATGGAAAACATGGAAGGCCAGGAGAGAGGTTGACTTGGAGAGGGGTTGAGAAAAGAGACTGAGTTGTCCATCTCATACATCCTATACAAAGCTCTGGAAGAGGAAAGCAGAAATAAATCAGATATATGTGTAGACTAGCTCCTAGTTTTATAGGAGGCAGAGAGGGAGGGAAGGAGAGAAATTGGAAATTTGAGATAGAGAGTAATTGATTTGAGATCACCACCAGCGTGAATACACGTTCAGTGGTGAATTTCTTGATATGAAGCCCCATATAAAGAAATAACCTCTAACCACAGAGTTTTTGTAATAGCTTGAATCTTAACTATAACTTAGTGACATGTAAATGCATATTTATGAATAAATCCTTATTCTCTCAGAAGAGCTCTTTAGTATTGGATGTATCAAGTAGAACTCTTTTTATGTTAAGACTTTTACAAATAAAATGATCAGTTATAGTTCTCTAGCATATCATAAAACTATTCTAGAGATTAACTGAGTGGAAAACTATCATAAATTAATTTTTAAAGAATTTCTGTAATCTGTAATGACAATTTAATTGGGAGGGAGATGTTATTGTGAAGGAAAAAAGTCTGGTAGAAATTTGAGAATGCCGAATTTTTCTCGTGTGTGTCTGTGTTCATGATTTTTAAATTTGCAGCACAAACTCGACTATCAGAACTACATGATGAAATAGAAAAGGCGGAACAACAAATTTTAAAAGCTACTGAAGAATTTAAACAGCTGGAAGAAGCTATACAACTTAAAAAAGTACGTAAATACCAAGTAGCAATGTAGGAAGAAATGAAAAAAATGGAATGTGTTTTCTCCCTTCATAACCATGTTATGCAAATTTTAAATCAGTGCTGCCTAATTAACTACAGAGTAACAATTTTCAGCCTCAGTTATGGTTCTAGTATTTTCCAGTTACATTTTCCTTCCATTCATGATGACATTCTATTTTTTATAAAGCATACGGAAATAAATTACTTTTAACTTATATAAAAAGAGATATTCAGTCTACTCTATTATGAAAGTGTCTATTTTACCCAGGGAGGTTGATGTGTCCTATTATATCTGTTCTAATTTAATTAAGCACTACCCACCATTAAGATCCTGAGACCTAGATTAAGAGTCAGAAGACATCTTTACGATACATGAACATTATCAAACACAAGCAGCAAAAGTGTAAGTGATATAAAATATGGTGAACAAAAAGATGGAGATGTTACTCTCAGAAATTACCAAAGTATGTCACGAAGAAATTAGCGGCTCAAACCCATGATGTAATTGCACAGGGAGTATTTAAAAAGGAAGTATCTTGACAGTTTTTAAGTGTGTAAAAGGTTTTAGTTATTTGCAACTTTTAAAATCAATATTTCAAAATTATGTTCATAACTGCATTCACACACCATAGTAGGTAAAACAAGAATGTGAAGTCCAAAATGTAGATTTTTTTCAAAAGATAAACTATATTGTGATTTTAAAATTATATAGTAACTAGAAATTGATTCAAGTTTATTGGAATTTTACTATATTCTAGTCCCTGACTGGGCTGGGCCCTGAGTGATGAATAAAACAGGTCTATTTCCCTCCCACATGGATAGGAAATAGGCAATGAACAAGTATTAAAAAAAAAAGAAGAAGAAATAGGAAATATAGTTAAACAACATATGTGTTGTAGGAAAAAGAAAGGAGACACAATAAAAGGAATATAATTTAGATTGTGGAGCCACAAAGGCCTCTCTGAGGAGGTGACATTTGGGCTGAAACCCAAAGGAGGTGAAGGAGCCAGCGACACAGCATTAGGGGATAGAGTATTCCAAACAGAGGTGACAGTGGGTGCAAAGACCTTTACACAAAAGATTTCTCTGCTGCGGCGGGGAGAGTGTGTGGAAGATGAGGTCCAAGATTATGCCAGGCTTCATAGGCTGTCCTATGTTAGAGAGTAAGGCATTTGCATTTTAGTCTGAAGGTAATGGGAAGCTTTTGAAGGACAGTAGAATGGCTGATCTTGTTTGTATTGGTATAAGGTCACTCTAGCTACTGCCTGAGAGTGAGGTGGGGTGAGGGAGACAGGTGAATCTTCTGTGGGGCTGTTCTTCAGTACAGGCAAGAGATGGTAGTGACCTAGGCTAGGGGGGCAATGGATGTGGATGGAAATAAACTGTCAGCAAAATTGGGCAGGTGAACTGATCAGACTTACAAATGGATTAAGGGGTGCCTGCCTGGTTCAGTTGGAGGAGCACTGGACTCTTAATCTTGGGGTCATGAGTTCAAGCCCCACATGGGGTATAGAGATTACTTCAGTAAATAAAAGCTTAAAAGAAAACGGATTGAAAGTGGGAGGTGAGGCACAAGGAGCCATCAAGAATGATTTTAATAATTTAAAAAATGTTTTTGTAAATAATGTACATAATTTTTAAATAAATGGATGCTTACAAAATGCGCTTGAAAAAGGTTATTTTATAAGACCAGTGCTCTAACCTCTGAGCTAGAGGGCTGAAAAAAGTTATTTTAAATGAGTACATATAAACCTCAATTTTTCATTACACTATTGATTTGCTTGACATGCTTATAACAAGGGCAAGTATTATATAAAGTCAACTACCATTAATATTATAGTTACTATTACTATTAATAATTTACAAGTTGCTTATACTAGAATGACAACTTCATTTTTACCTGTTCTTATGAAATACATAAATAAAGATTTTCTGCACGTAATAAGGATAAAAGTATAAGATATGAATGGAATGCCTAGAGGACTTCTACATTTTACTTTTATTAAAAAAACTGGCAGAGCACAGAATACCTTTTTAAATTTCAGAAGTTTTCTTTAAGGTTGTTAATTACTGTTGCTATCCTCTGTTAATTATATGTTGGGGTATCGGGGGATTAGGTTTCAGAATCGGAGAAAGACCTTCTTCTCAAGCAGTTGAGTGGTAGAATACAGCTTCTCAATAAATTACGCCAAGAAGCTGTGGATCTAGAAACGCAGATGGAAAAGCAGAGGCAAGAAATTGCTGAAAAGCAGAATGAGATCAAGGACCTGCAAACAGCTATAGATAGCCTGGATTCCAGAGACCCAAAACATGTAAGTAAATTAAGAGATTTTGGCTTATTCTCTAGGGACTAGAATATCATTCCATCTAGAAATTGTGTCTCCTTATTTTTAGCCTCAGAATTCTTTCTGAAAGTCTTTCAGTTTAATGCACAAATTTGAGTGATATGTTTATGTATGCATGTATGTCATATATATCTGTATGTGTGTTATATATCCATATGTCTATATATACATAACATATGTGCATTTATACTTATATATAGAAGTATATATATATCTCTCTGTTGAAAACAAAACCTAAGACTTGAAAGAGATAGCTTTCAGTAGAATGGTAGATGCATGGTACACTTATATTTTAAGTGGCTGAATATTATTATATTTCAAAGCAAGAGAAGCCTGCTCCATGGTGCTGTCCAAACCTCTTACCCTTTCTCTTTTATTGCTTTGTTTTCTTAAGAGCAAGGTGGTGATATGGGAGAGCTGAAAGGGATTTAGACTCCTTTCTCTCCTCTTTTTTAATCCTTTATGCAAACATTACATTAAACCTATTTGTTGTTTCATATTGTTTTGTTTTGTCCTTAATAAGGAAACACTTCTCTAGAGTGTGTCTTCCTAATATGTGGGCAGAGGTGGTCCAGTGCCTGCCTGATGGAGTAGGTTCTTGTCTCTGTCTCTAAGAAGTCTTACTAATGGCTTACATTTTACCTAGTATTTGTAAAAATATTAGTAAAAATACTTCCTGCATATTTCACTGCTATACTTTGAATAATAAGGTTATTTTACAAAGAACTTTAAAATCTCTGATTTAAGAGAATTTAATGTGGTAAGGACAACGCACTATCATTACTTTAAATAGTTGTCAAGTTATTTGATTATTCCTTTAAATATTTCAATAAAATATCATAGGTAAATTTTTTTTTGCAGGTTAGCTAATTCTGACAAAAGGTAACCTTATCATTCACAGAAATACATTCTTTTCTAACAAAAGCTTAAGACTAAGTATTAAAATTGAAACTAAAAGAGGACTTGATCATTTGAAAGAATTTTGTTATATGAAAAATTAGATTTTAAGTAATGTCTAATATGGTCAGTAATATCTTGCTTTCTTGCATTAATTTGTTTGGAAGTCTGCCACACTATTTAAGGCTCCTAAGGACAGGAACTATATCCTACTATTTATCTGAATTCCCAGAGGCCAGCCCTGTGTCTAGTGAGTGTTTGCATCTGGGAAGGTAGGAAGGAACCCACCCTGTAGGCACTACCTGAAGCTCCTTTGCTGCTTCCTCCAGTTCTGTGATCTATGAGTCTACTTAGAACCTAGATTGTATGTTTGCTTTTAAAAAGTCACTTTGACATTCTTGGCAGAAAGGGCATCTAATCATCCTGGATATCTATAAAGAATTACATACAGAAAGGAGTTAAATGAGAAACAGGAATGACATCCACATTTTGAATGTAGTCAGTCTCTGTTGGTGGGGATGAAACATACAAACCTGATTTGAGGTTGCTTTTTGGTATTGTTAAAATGACTAACGGTTTGTTTTTAAGGTTACAGCTTTAGTCAAAGCACCAGAGGGTGTCTCTTTAATTTGTTCACCCAGAGGGAGCATCTTTTTCTAGGTTGCACAAAGTCACCTTCTTGGCTGGTGTTAGGCTCCTGTTAGGCATCCCATTCAACAGAATGTGAACATTTTATTTTAGCAAAAGAGAAAATCAAGTGTGGGGTCCCTTCATATTTTTCTATGGATGGAGACAGACTTTTATTCAGTTAACTTTTATTATCTAATCAGATAAAGTGCCTCTCTGAATAGCAAATAGAATTTAAAAGTAAAGCCTTGAGAGATGAGAAAACATTATGTGACTCTGAGATAGGATAGAGAACACACACATTAGGTGCCAATAAAGTGTTCCATGAGGTTGGGGGTTTTGCATACACTGGTGAGGAACTTCATCACAGCAAATGCAGGATTGGTGACTTTTTTTTTGTTGTCGTTGTTGTTTTTAATTTGCAGAAGGTGAAAATGTGATTTTAAAAGATTAAGTGATTTCCTAAATTCATCTTTTAGGAAAAGGCTGAGCCCATGCTGTGATACTGCAGCGACCCTTTCCCCACAAGGGAATTACAGGACTCCAGAGATTAATTATTTTTAAAATTAGCTCAGAGACAAACCAGTCAAGTTTTCAACAAACAGAAGCATCTAACTAGGTTTCAAAAGGAAAAAGTACTATTTAAAAATCAAATACCATTTTAGCTATAAAAAATGTACATAGCTAGAGGCACAAACACCACAGCAGCAAACAATAAAGGAAGATTTGTGTTGTTCTTCCCTACCTGGCAATGCCCTGTGGAAGCGAAAGGTAACTAACTGTTCTCTGTGTGCAATCAGCCTGTAGTAATCTGTTGCAAAGGTTGTGTGTGATTGGCCCTTGGGAGCTTCCTGTGTTGTGATTTAAAGCGTGGAGGGTGGGGCCTGCCTGCAGAGGCTGCTCATGATTGGACGGGCTGGACTGCCGCTCACTCTCCGCCAGGAATGTGGTTTGAAGCTCTGGGAAGTGAGGCTCGAAGGCGCTTACAAAAATGTGGCTGTCAGAGAGGGAAGTGCACGTGAATTTGAAAACAGCTTTAGAAAGCTCTCCGCCCACAGTTTCCCTGTTCTCAACGGCTCAGTTTTAACAGGACAAATTTTAAGTTAAGGTATGACGATTTTCTCTCTCTTTGTGCAAAAGACTTGAAAGGAGGAGGAGTCAGAGAGTAAGTTCCTGTTTCTATAACTGTTTGTGAACTCCATGGTCATGAAAAATCGCGGAATGTACTTTTGATCCCATGTGCTTAATGCAGATCATTGGCATATTGAGCCTTTTTTGGGTCCTGCGTGTAAAGAGATTTCAGTGGAATTTTTAATGGTGAATTTTAAAGATTTAATGATGGAGATATGAAGGCAGTGTTGTTTTTTGTTTTTTTAAAATTCTTTCGTGAGCCATTAAAACCCTAAATTTACTTAGAATTTGAGGAGGTATCTGCAGTTACCTTCTCAGAAAGATTTCAGATGGGTATTCCGGGAAGGCAGGCAAAGAAGAGTTTTGAAAATCCCATCAAGTTTTACAATAGTGTAACAGAAACGTTCTGAGCAGCCTGCCATTCATTGTTTCTTGAAAATGAAGGGACTTTTCTTTCTTGTCTTTGGAGGCAGCAGAACATTTAAAAAATTCTTTTATAATCAAATGAGTACTAGACTTGAGAGCTTGGAGTTGGTTCTGACTGTGATGGAGTTGTTTCTCCTGATAACTTTCTCTTGTTCTATTGTTCTGTTCCTCTGATCCTGTAGGGGCAAACCTGAGGCTTGAGGGTGTGAGTGTGAGGGAACTGTTTTGTCTCCACAGGAACAGTTGCCTCAGAGCAGACCTGGGCAGGTCACTTGAGAATCAGTTTTTTCACATGTAAAAGGAAGGGTTAAACTAGACCGTTTGGTTCTCAGGTTTTTTCCCCTGAGCACACCTGGAAATATAATCTAGTCTTTTCAGTTTACTCTAGCTCCTGAATGCATGACTGTCACGGTGCGAATAGTTGTGTGAGTACAGGAAAGCTCTGTTTCCTACCGGGGGTATATGTTGAAATAGAGGAGTGTGCCTCTGGAGGGCCCTTCATCTTGAGACTCTCTGGGCTGAATGGTCTTGGAGGTTTCTCTCAGCCCCTTGTTTATCAAACTGAAAAATAAAGCATTTCTTTGTATAAGGAATTGAGAATAAATCTCAATCCCAAGTAAGTATTTCTTCCATGTCTCTATTTTTCCTTAAGAAACCATTTTTTAAAGTACGTTTAATGTGCTTTTTTGATTAAAAAGATATGACTATTATAAAATTTTTAAAATATTAAACATACTCCTAAAAAAGAAAAAAAAACTCCTGTTATTCCTCCTCCTAGATATCATTCTTTTTAAAAAAATGTTTTTAAAGATTTTATTTATTTATTTGACAGAGGAAGTGCAAGTGGGGAAGCATCAGGCAAGGAGAGAGGGAGAAGTGGGCTCCAGCCCAGGACCCTGGGATCATGACCTGAGCTAAAGGCAGACGCTTAACTGACTGAGCCACCCAAGCATTCCCCATAAATATTCTTGTTAACATTTTGGAATATAGTAATTTTCTATGGATATATGTGTATATATAATTAACTTTTTTGAAACCGCATTAAAAGATGCGTGCAGTTCCAGAAATATTGAACTTGGCTACAATTACCTAGTAGGTATGCCCTTGGAAAACTCGTTTAAATTTAACCTCCTTGATTTTCAGTTGTCATATCTGTGTAATGGAGATGATTTCCAGATCAAGTTATCCTGAGGTTTAAATGAAAACTGTGTGAAGACAACAGAGGGCCTGGCACAGACTCAAATTGTTACATTTTATTTTCCATTCTTCCTTTAGAAATGTTAAGCATTATTATTTTTAAAAGAATTTAAGGGACTCAGGATTTTGCTGATTTCTTTTCAATTCAGTGCCATATGAAGGCTCAGAAAAGAGGTAAAGAACAACAACTTGACATTATGAGTAAGCAGTACAAACAACTTGAAAGCCGTTTGGATGAGATACTTTCCAGAATTGCTAAAGAAACTGAAGAGATTAAGGACCTTGAACAACAGCTTACTGAAGGTGAGAATTGAAGTATAATTTATAGAAGACAGTATTTAATTTAAAACTTTAAGATGCTTCAGTATTAACAAAAGATAGATGACACTGTGGCAGGCGTTAATCTAGATGTGAGCTGAATATGCTTCAGCTATTCATACCAGTGTTTGATAGGGAAATATTTACAGAGTACCCAAAAATGTTTACTATAAGTAAAACATCTTTTCGGTTTCAGTTCTGTTGCATCTATTTCCTAATGAGTCAGGTCATTGCATTCAGTAGGCAAGAAGTCAGTACATGATCACGATAAGCTCTGGCATGTCATTGTCTTTGTCCAAAGCCTATAATCCTTTCAGGAACAAAGAGCCTGTTGACACCAGGGCATTCAGTGCCTAGTTCTAAGGAGAGTGTGGAAGGAATTTTAGGATCTACATTTGCAATGCAGATTTAGATTGTGACATTGCCATATCCATGGAGGAGGAAGATAATACAGGTTGTAGTAGTGAGGGCTCAGGATGGGGTAAAAAGAGCCCAGTTCCCATTTTGCCATTATCAGCCCTGGGACCTGGGACAAGTTATTTCTGTCTTGATCACTGTTGGGAAGATTAAATGAGGTCGTGTTCATAAAGTGCCTGGCACACAGTAGGTTCCCAATACATGGTTCCCAATATGTGGTTTGCGGTTTTTTTTTTTAAGTCTCCAAGTTACATGTTTATGCTGCCCATCTTGGATTACTCTTGTATGTTGAGTGGTTTTGTTTTGTGTATCTAGCAGCAAGCACTCACAGTTTTGTTGAACATTTTTCATTGTTTACTTGGGAAATTTTATTTAATATTTTTAACTTTTTTGACTGAGAGAGATAGGGAGAGAGGGAACACAAGCAGAAGGAGTGGCAGAGGGAGAAGCAGACTCCCCGCTGAGCAGGGAACCTGATGCAGGGCTTGATCAGGACCCTGGGATCATGATCTGAGCTGAAGGCAGGCGCTTAATGACAGAACCATCAGGCGCCCCAGGAAAAGTTTATTTTCATTATTTTTCTTTTTTTTAAAATTGAATTATTGGGAACCCTTTTTGTTTTTTGTTTTAAGACTTTATTTATTTATTTAACAGAGAGCGAGCGAGCAAGAGAGAGAGAGGGAGAGATCACAAGTAGGCAGAGAGGCAGACAGAGAGAGAGGGGGATGCAGGCTCCCCACTGAGCAGAGAGCCCGATGTGGGGCTTGATTCCAGGACCCTGAGATCATGACATGAGCCAAAGGCAGAGGCTTAACCCACTGAGCCAGCAAGGCACCCCTTCATTATTTTATTTTAAACTTCTTACAGCCTGAATTGAGCATTTTGTAAGCAATGCCCATTGACTATATTGCTTTTATTCTATAACTAGTTAATACTCCCGCACTTTGGATAATAGAGGGAAAATGATCATTTTATCTTGAAAAAGAAAAACAAGTGGGGTGCCTGGGTGGCTCTGTGGGTTAAAGCCTCTGCCTTCGGCCCAGGTCATGATCTCAGGGTCCTGGGATCGAGCCCCGCATTGGGCTCAATCTTTAAAAAAAAAAAAGAAAGAAAGAAAAAGAAAAACAAGATGGTGCAAAATCATTGAAAGCTTAGAATTTCTTTCTTAGCCAGTAACAACTAAGGAGACGAAGTGCAGTAATTCTGTATCTTGAAAGGATTTTCTTATGTACATTATCACCTTGCTTTTTTCCATTTTGTGTAGGACAAATAGCAGCAAACGAAGCCCTGAAGAAGGATTTAGAAAGTGTCATCAGTGGGTTGCAAGAATACCTGGAGACTGTCAAAGGCCAGGCCGCTCAGGCCCAGAACGAGTGCAGAAAGCTACAGGATGAGAAGGAGACATTGCTGCAGAGACTAAGTGAGGTCGAGCAGGAGAGGGACCAACTGGAAATAGTGGCCATAGATGCAGAAAATATGAGGAAGGTATGATTTGTTTCTTCTTGCCTGTTTCCTCAGCCTTAGAAGTAGGTGATTGGAAGTTAGCAACTGTGTAATTTGAAGTGACAAAAAGTATTAATGACTATTTAATGGGGTTTATCCCTTTAGTGACACACTTGGAATCATTATTTTCCTTTACTAAGAAAGGGAAGATTATTCCAGCTGAGTCGCTCCCCCTGAAACGTGTTGTTATCAAAGAACTATAACAAATAGGAAATTATAGCTTTTACAGTTGCTATATCAAATGTTCATATTAAGCACAACATAATTTTCTGATTCTTATTGTTATTCATAATTTTAACTTTATTTTACAAAACAAGACACAGTGTTCTAAACTCTATCCTTCCGTACCTGGTTTACTGCCACTCATTTAGAGATCTCACATGATCTGTTTCAGTTGTGTAACACACTGTTATCATGCATGAGAACCCAGATTCCCAGATTTCATCCCTAGTAGGACTTGCTCTGGAAGTTTGAATTCATATATTTAATACTACAAAAATTCTCAGGCAGATAAAAGTGTCAAAAATTATATTTAACACCATGTACTCTAAACTCAGCTTAAGAAATAAAACATTGCAGATATGAAACCTTCTGCATACCTCCATACAGAGGTAACAAAATCTTGAATATACTTATTTCCCTGCATCTCTTTTATTATATATGTAGCCATCCATAAGCAATATGTGGCATTGTTTTGCATAATTTTAAGATTTATATAAAAGATATTCTTTATATATATATATATATATATATAATATATATTTATATGATATTCTTTGGCCACTTTTTTCCTTCCTTCCTGTTTATGTTTTGGGGAATTATACACATTGAAGCATGTAGCTCTAGTTTGTGTATTTTTATTTGTGTATATAGCATTCCATTATAGGTACTACCACAAATTTATTGCTTATTCATTCTCCTCTTGGAGAATATTTAGGTGGTTTCTGGTCTTTGCTATTATAATGTTGAATGTAACATCCTTGCACACATCTTGAACGTAGGGGACTATGTTCAAGATTGGAGCATAAGTCAGAGGGTATGTGCCCTCCTCAATTTCACTAGACGTTGTCAAATAATCCATTCATAGGGATTCAGTCAGTTTCTACTCCAGCAATGCCAGCGCTACCACTATATCACATCCTTGCCAACGCCTTAGTGTTATCTGACTTTTATTTGTTAAGCTTTTATTTTGAAATAACTTTAAATTTTAGGAGAATTAGAAGAATAAGACAGATAACACTGTACCATGCATTCAGAGTCATCAATTAATATTTTTGCTACACTCGTTTTCTCTTTCATATATAATTTTTACATGTTTTTATATACAAATTTTTCTCACCATTTGAGAATTAGTTGTGGATATCACCCTCCTTAGCTTCAAAATATTTCATCATGTGTTTCCTAGGAACAGGGACATTTTCTAACATAGAGTATCTAACACAGAATAATTATCACATTCAGGAAATTTAACTTTTTGTCAGTCTTAGTGTTTGCTAGTCTGCTGAGTTTGAAATGGTATCTTTTTGATGAAAATTTTATATTTATAAGAATTTTTAAGGAATTTAAAAGAATTTATAAGAATTTAAATTTGTAAGAATTTAAAAGAATAGTTCAGTGAATATCTGTGTGTTCTTCTAGATTCAAAAAATATTTTGCTGGGTTTTTTTTTTTTTTTTTGCCCTTGAGTTATTTGAAAATTGCAAATATCAAGACATCATCTCTCAAGTACACATCTTTTAAAAATTAGGACATTTTCCTACATCACTAAAGTGCCATTTTTATACATAGAAAAAATAATAATTCCCTAATGTCATCTAATATCCGAACTGTATTCAAGTTTTCCCAGTTGTGCCAAGAATGTCTTTGGTAGCTGTGCATGCAGATGTGTGTGTAGAAGCCAGGCTAGTGGTCCTGTAGAGTGTCCCACATGCTGAATTGGTCTGTTGTTTTCTATGGTTTAACTTGTTCCTCTGTGCTCCATGTAAACTCATATCTTGTTATAACTGGATTTTCCTTTGATTTCTGAAAGATTGGGCACCTTCCCTTTGTTTATTTGCTATTCAGACTTCCTCTTCAGTGAATTCCCTTTCATACTTTGTGCCCATTTTTCTATTGGATTGTCTTTTTCTTAATGACTTGCAGGAATTCTTTATATACTCTGGACTTTTGTTGGTTATAAGTAGAATTTGCATTTTGTACAAGCAACCCAAATAATTGAGAAGCCAAATGGTTTTTGGACCACCCCTGAGAAATCCTATAGAAGTTCCCATCACAAGATCCTCCTCTTTAAGTTAGGATAGTTTGATCTAGTTCTTCAAGATCCCAAATAAATAGATAAAAGCTGAGATAATTAAAAAAAAAACAGATAGACTAAAATGAATTAGAACTACAGTACACTAATCAATATGTACTTATATTCTTGTCAGCACTCATTCAAGTTACTCTATCATCCTTAATTAGATTAGAGAGTGCTAATCCCATTTTGTTCTTCTAATAAGTGAACATGCTGTGGTTTAATTGAAAGGGTGTGGTTTTTTGCAGTCAGACATCTGGGTTCATAGCCTATCTTTTCTTAGCTACACTGCCCTGTGCAATTTACTTAGATATTTATTCTCTAGTTCCTCTTCTGTAAAATGGAGATACGACTGTGCCTTACACAGTTGCTGTGAAGATACGATGAAAGAGTAAATGTGAAAACTTTTGTTCCAGGGTCTGATGGAAAATAGGCCTTACATTTTATCCCAATGTATTCAGTCACATTGAAAGTGTCACACAGCTGATTACTTTGGAAAACATGTTGGTGGCCTACTGATTTTTCTGATTACATTTAGTCAGGATTTTGTTTTCCAACCTGGATATGCACAGCCTGCAGTTTCATTGTATTGCTAATGAAAACTATGTGGGCCAGGCCAGCATTGGCTGGCTAATTTGTTTCACGGTGTTCCAGTTACTTATAATGACTTGCAGGTGCTTATGCAGCACAGGGAGGGTTCCATAAATGTACTGAATCCTTACAGGAGCTCGCAGAACTAGAAAGTGCCCTCCAGGAGCAGCATGAGGTGAATGTGACCCTGCAGCAGGCCCAGGGAGATCTCAGTGCCTATGAGGCTGAGCTAGAGGCTCAGCTGAAAATACGGGATGCTGAAGCCAGCCGGCTCAAGGAGGAGTTGGAAGAACTTAGAAGGTTCAGCCAGGTAAGTAGGGGCATAAAGCCATCTAGAATGCAGTTAACGTATCAGCCTTTCTTTAATGTAAGAGGAAACATTTTTTAACATAATGTGTACGGAATGATGGGAAGAGTACATTTTTGGAGTCAGATGTTCTGAGTTCAGACAGTACCCCTGTGTGCCCGTGTGCCCCTGCGTGAGCATGCAAATCCCTTCCCAGCTCTTGAGCCTCTGAAAAATGCCTCCTTGTCTATAAAATGGATCCTTGTGAGGATAAGGGAAATATTGGGCTCGAAAGCACCTCTAGCAGTTGGTATTCAATAAATTCTAGAGAGACCTCTTAAAAGAGAGACCTCTTTTAAGTTAGTGTTATATTTCATTTTGCTACTTTCTGTTTTGGTTGGATGAAGTATCCACTTGTTTAAATTGTACCGGCAAATCAGGAATAATTGTTCATTCAGTGACCACTTACTGACTGGCCAGTGACAGCAGGTCCTGTGGATGCTGCAGTGAACAGCACAGATGTGGTCACTGTCCTTGGGGAGCTAACAATCCAGTAGTGAAACAGCTGTGGGAGAAAGAATGGGATCACATTCTGTCGCAGGGGAGGGGTGGTTAGGGAAGACTGCCTTAGCGGAAGCTCTCACAGCCGAGACTCAAAGGATGAGTTGGACTTCGGATGAGTTGGACTTTGCTGTGCAGAGGGAGGGGGCGTGAAAAGGGTAGGGGTAAGGAATGAGTGTTCTAGGCTGACGAAAGAAGGGGCATAGCGCATCTGAAGTGTGGAAAGTGTGCCTCTTGGATGCCAGGAGCAAGAAGGGTAGGGAAGAGGGAGAGAGAGAGAGAGAGAGAGGCAGATGGAAGCCAGTTATGGCATATTCTTTATCAAATTAATAATGTTAATTTTGTTTAGCTCTTGTTCACACAGGCTGCATCTTTCTCCAGGAAGCCCACTGTGACCCACCTCTAGTGCCTGCTGGAAATCTGGGTTCAGGATCTTACTTTAGTATTCTTGTAGCCTGTGCTCAAAGCATTTTAGATTTTTAAATCTAAAAATTTAAGATAAGCTTAGATTGCCCATCTCTCCCACTAGGCTCAGGGCACAGTGACTACCCAGACTGTGTATGCCTGTTTCTGTTCTCTCAGGGCCTGGCACAAAAAGGGGTCAACGTGCACTTATTGGATGAAAGTGAAATAAAATAAGATCGTTTGAATCCCAGGAATGTATGTAAAATAGCATTCATGTGATTAGAAAGGAAATAAAAATAGGTCATGCTTATTATAGTAATTACGTTAATTTGTATCCCTTATGAGATATCAAATGACCATCTGACAATTGTCAGGATTATATTTCTCAAGAGTATCAAGTTTTACAAAACTAGAGTTGACAAGATCAGAGTACAAAAAAAAAAAAAAGGGAAGTTGGGGGGAAACGAAGTAACAGGAAATACAGATTTCTAAATAATAATAAATTTTCTAGATGGCATCTCATGTCAAATAAATTCTTTTCTTTTTTTTTTTAATTCTCTTAAGTTTTCAAGCCAGCCTTTATTAGCTTGACTTCTGGTGTCCTTTGTATTTCCATCGTCCTTTTTTTTCTCGTAAGTCATGACAAAAATATTATAATAGCCTAGCCTTTTTACAGATTTACTTGGTATTAAGAGGGATATTCCCCTTCTTGGTAGGAACACTACCAGACCTGGTCTTCAAGCCATATATTGAGAGTTACAGAACATAACAGATATCTCTCTGATCTGCAGATCTCTGATTGGTTTACTTTAGCTGTATGAAATCACTTGGGAAACTTACTATTGTTTTTTGGAGGGGGAAGCTTATTAAATGCAGATCCCTGCTCCCTCCCCCCAAGTTTCTGGTCCATTGAGACTGAGATGTCATCTGGGCATCTGCATGACTAACAAGCACACCAGGTGATTTTGATACAGGTATGTGAGGACCGCAGTTTGAGAAATAATGTTCTAAGGGAAGGAAGAGCAGTAACTATTGAATCACTCACAGAACTTCTAAATACAGTAGGTACTTGGGCCCACCCCTGAGATTCTATTTGGTATATCTGAGCTGAGCCGATTCTGATGTCTACTCTTTCTTATTAATGGCTGAGGAAGGCATGTGGAAAAGATTTAACCTGGGCTTTGAAATTTGAACATATAAACATAAAACCGCATTATTATAAAACCATAGCTATCAAGGGATTGTGTGTGTATATAAATATATTTATGCCTTTATAGATTAAAATGTTATGTTTTGTGTTTATGTTTGTTTTCATATTGTTGCTTCCCATGGCAATAGTTAGAACAATCGGCCCTTCAAGAGGAACTTGAGAAGGAAAAGCAAGCCCTCAAGAATGCAGTCAGAAAAGCCCAGCTCTCAGAAGGAAAGGACCAAGAAAATAGTGAGCTCCGCATACAACTCAAACAGCTGCAGGTAGAGACATGTCTGTTCAGGATATATTCTTACGTAGGACACCCTCAGACACTTAACCTGCTCCAACCTGTAGTGAGCAACTTGAATTATTAGAAAAGAAAGATTCTGGGTAGGACAGTATTTGCCCCTTGTGAGCCCATCGCTGTAAGATTATTGACACACATGTCCTTCGGCTTGTTTTGGGGGTGTGAAGAGATGGAGCCAGTCGGGTGTACACAGTGATGACTGTGCAAACTCACAGGAGAAAGCATTACCTGACATTTCTCTGAGAAGCAGATTTGTCACCAGGCTGAGCGCAAAGGATCAGATTGATGCATTCTTCTTCTGCTGAAATAGCTTTGTAATTATCCAGGAATTTAACTAAAGTGGGTTGCAGAACTTCTTAACTGTAAACAGTTTTCATAATCCTCTCCTCAGAAAGGTTGCTATTAAAAAGGCAGTCATGGGACGCCTGAGGGGCTTAGTTGGTTGAGCGTCCAGCTCTTGGTTTTGGCTCAGGTCATGATCCCAGGGTCATGGGATTGAGCCCTGGGGGTATGGGATCAAGCCCTGGGTCCTGTCAGGCTCCCCGCTTAGTGGGAAGTCTGCTTCCCCCTCCCCTGCTTGTGTGTGCCCAGGCACGTGCATGCTGTGTCTTTCTCTTTCTCTTTCTCTTTCTCTTTCTCTTTCTCTTTCTCTTTCTTTTTCTCTCTAAAATGAAATGAGTCTTTCTAAAATAAAATGCAGTCACTTTACATCTATGGGAGTTTGCTTTGGCCGAGTATTTTTACTGCCAGTGTCACAGTAATCTGCCTAACAAACTGCCAGAGAAGCAGGTGGACAGGATTTTCCAGATAATTAAACTCTCAGAGGGCACAGATGTCTGGGCAAACAAGTACCTGGATCAGCACTCAGGTCTCGGTCTGTGAGGCCAAGGGCCACTTGGCTGACTGCGGTGGCATGTGTCATACTTCATCAGAAATAAAGGGGCAGAGTGGCTATGGTTTTAGGGAAGGTTTCCATGCAGGGCTGGTTTGTGATAAATAAAGACTAATAAGCTCATCCAAATTCTCTCCTTTCAATACCTTGAATATTTTTTTTCAAAGTTTAAGGAAATGTAATAACCTAGAATTTAATTTTTAATGCTATCAGCTGAATATTTGAAGTGAATATCATAAAGTGTGTGTAGATTTTCCATTCTTATTTGACTTGTGTGTCAGGTGTTCAGTAGAACACTATGGAAATTTTCAAATCATCACAAAAACAGAATAGTCTTCTGTCCTTTTGTTTTCTCTGCTTGACCAGTCATCATGCTGCCATTCTTGGTTCAGTCAGTCCACTTTTTTTTTTTCTGCTGGAATACCTCAAAAGAAAATCTCATACATCATGTCCACCCATAAATACTTTAGTATACATCTCTTAAGGAAGGGACTAAAATGTCTTCTGGAGACTTCTTCTCCAAGTTAGGAACTGAAATCAGCTTTCCAGAACACTTAGCCCATGCTGTGAGATTACCTTATTTGTAACTAGGTCATTAGCCTGCTAACCTCCTGATACAGAGTTCAGGTTAAACTCACTCTGCATTTATCTTTGTCAGAAAATCATTAGCTGCAATGAACCAAAACCTACTGACACGAGCTCCAGAAAGGAGACAGAGCTGCTCTGTCTTTCAGGAGCTACGTGGCTCTCTCATTTCTCTGCTTTATCTCTGTGGGCATTGAATGTGCCTGGTGGACTCCAGCCCTGAGCTGACTTATCTTTACAAGGCCTGCTCTCATGAACTTGATGTCCTGGATCTAGGTCCAATTTTTGGAGAGCGTGAGAACTTGTTTTCTGACTACTCAGCGGATTGTCTGGCCTTGGGTCAGATCACCTGTGGCCAAGATTAGACAGCCAGCGGTACAAATCTGGGCCCCTCAGGACAGTGGGCAGGACAGTTTACAGATAACAGGCTCCTCATGGGAGAGGTGGTTAACCTGCTCATTGCAATTCTGAATTCTCTACCATAGTTAAGAGAAATTCACTAGTTTGAAGTAAATTAATCACTCAGATGGAGTGTAGGTATTCTGGAGAATACAGTCAGCACCTTAGGGTGCAGAACTATTTTACTTTACAATTTTAGGTGATTTTTAACCATTTCTTTTTACTTGAAAGAGGTGTTGTGTGAATTTAATTCTTGGGATATTTGTGTTTGTTAATAATAAAAATATGCTGGCATGTAACAAATATTCCCACAGACAATTATAAGCTATTAGAGAAGTTTCAGTATTAGATGTTTCATTTTTAGTTGCTTGGCAGACAGAGTCTCATGGCAAAGTGGTTTTTTTTTTTTTTTTTTTTAACTTTGAATTACGGGCATTTCAAAGACATACAAAAGTAGAATACGAAAATGTATCCTCATGCACGTATTACCTATCTTCAATAGTTATCAGTGCACGGCCAGCCCTATCTCCTCTGTAATGCCAGCCATAACACTTGCCTCACACTTGTTCACACACTGAATTATTGTGAAATAAATCTCTGAAAATCTTGGGGAGCCTGAGTGGCTCAGGTCATAATCCTGGGGTCCTGGAATTGAGCTCTGCATTGTATTGGTCTCCCTGCCCAGTGGGGAGTCTGCTTCTCCCTCTCCCTCTGCTCCTACCCCAACTCATGCTCACTCTCTCTCTCTCTCTCTCATAATAAATGAAATTTGAAAATCTTATTTTATCCGTAAATACTATACAGAGGCTTTTTAAGAAAGCATGAACTGATACCACATTATATCTTGAAATTATAGTAATTCCCTAATATCAAATGCCTTATCCTATGCAGATTTTCAGATTATCTCACACAGTTTGGTTTTTTAAGATTTTATTTATTTATTTGTCAGAGAGAGAGGGTGAGCACAGGCAGACAGAATGGCAGGCAGAGGCAGAGGGAGAAGCAGGCTCCCTGCCGAGCAAGGAACCCAATGTGGGACTCGATCCCAGGACATTGGGATCATGACCTGAGCCGAAGGCAGCCACCCAACCAACTGAGCCACCCAGGTGTCCCACACACTTTGGTTTTGTTTCATTCCAGAGAGAGAGAGAGCCTGAGTGTGATGATGGGGAAGAGAGAGAATCTTAAGCAGGTTCCACACTCAGTGTGGAGCCCAGCACGGGACCCAGTCCCATGACCCTTCTCTCTCTCAGTTTTTACAAGTGTTGTGCAGAATCAAGATCCAAATGAAGTGCACACGTTGCATTTGGTTGACTTGATTGTTCAGTCTGTTCTAGTCTATAGGTTTCTTCCTTCTTTCCCCCTTTGTAATATTTTAAAGAAAACCAGGTCTTTGTCCTTATAGTTTCCTATATTCTAGATCTTACCGGTTCTGTCTTTTCTGGTATTGATTCATATGTCCTTATGTTACATATGGAGGTTTATTTACATTCAAGTTAATTACTTCTCAGCAAGAAGACATTCATAGGTAGTGTTTATAGGTAGTTATTTCTGTATCACATCAGGAAACATTGTAATGCCTGGTTCTGTCTTTTGTGACTACATTGGTGGGTAGATTTGGATATTGTCAGCCCAAATAGAAAGCATTTTTTAAAGAACTGAATAGAACTATCATATGACAAGTACTATAGACTGTGTATGGATATATGTGTGTATTTTAAATTTTGTTTCGGTAACTTTTACCTCCCCGTTTCACCACTGACCCTAGGATGACAATGACCTATTAAAACAGCAACTTAAAGATTTCCAGAATCACCTGAACCATGTGGTTGATGGTTTGATTCGTCCAGAAGAAGTGGCCGCTCGCGTAGATGAGCTAAGGAAAAAACTGAAGTCAGGAGCTGGGGAAATGAGGTAATGAAAAATCAGGACCTCCAGGTGTTGAGGTCGCTGAGTGAGGAACAAGAGGTGCATAGAGACTCACCTTCCCAAGTTCTGTTAATGGCCGAATTCTTTTGTAAGCGTTCCTGTGTCCTGTTTCCGTGATTGAGACACAAGATTGCTTCGTTCAAACTGCCTATAACTGATCTTTTTTCTACATTTTAAATCTTTCATACTTTTTGGTATTATTTAATTTAAAAAGCAGGAAGTTTTAAGAGTAACTCTTTCTTGGAAGTTCATTGCATATGATCAGGAAGTAGAGCCACATTATGCATTTTAAGTAGAAAATAAATATCAAAAGCAAGACTCATTTAAATACATGAAACAGACATTTATTCTTTGAGCAAACATTGGTGGCCCCCTAGGAGCCTGTGATTTCAGAGTGACAGCGGTCCTCAGCTAAAACAATGATTTACACTTAGGAGGCACTGAGTTGCTGTGACTGATGATCCTGTTCCAGGCTTCCAGACAGCTCTCTCTCCTCCTGCACTGTTACCAGCATGTTTGCACCCAGCATCTGACACCAGTCATAAAATTCAAAACATCTTTTCTTTCCCCTTACCAGAATCCATACTTCCTCAGATGTCTTAGGGAAAAGTCTTGCTGATTTGCAGAAACAATTCAGTGAAATCCTTGCACGCTCCCAGTGGGAAAGACAGGAAGCACAAGTAAGGGAGAGAAAACTCCAGGAAGAAATGGCCCTGCAGCAAGAGAAACTGGCGAGCGGGCAAGAAGAGTTCAGGCACGCCTGTGAGAGGGCCCTGGAAGCACGGGTAAGGAGCGGGCGAGAGGCAGCTGGAGGGAAGTGTTGGGCCAATATTCCTGTTTTTCAACAAATTGCAATGCTTCCTTTTCAAGTAAATACATGTTATTTTCACTCTTAACCAGTCAAACTGCCTGTGACTGAAAGTCAGCTGTGAATGTGGTTACTGATATCAGTCAGGCTTCTTTGTGGCTGTGTTTTCCTTGTTTTGGAAGCAGGTGAGAAAGAAATATTTCTGAGCATGCAGGCAAACAACACTACATTGCTGGGGTGTGGTATCGTGCCAGAATCTGATTTTTTGGCTGTCATTCTTTTAACAATGATACATCCATTAAAGTGGACTCTAGAGAACATTCAAGATAAAACCATGCCCTGTAACTCATTAGTACAACATTTCATTACCCTCTTTTAGTAAAATGAAATCTGATTCTCTAAAAAGATTTTGTTTTGCTTAAAAATCCTCTTTGAAACTTGATTTCTTCACAGATTAGTTTTGATAAGAGGCAGCACGAAGCAAGAATCCAGCAGTTGGAGAATGAAATTCACTATTTGCAAGAAAATCTAAAAAGTATGGAGGAAATCCAAGGCCTTACAGATCTCCAACTTCAGGAAGCTGATGAAGAGAAGGAGAGAATTCTGGCCCAACTCCGGGAGTTAGAGAAAAAGGTAGGAAGACTCGGAAAACGTTACACCTCTGTCCCCACGCCTCGGTCTTGCCCCCCACGAGCAGGCCTTCTGTGCAGGGCCTGGTCCAGAGGTTGCTGGCCCAGAGGCCGACTGGACCCAGGGGAGACCGGGATGCATGTGGTCAAATCAAGGGCCTGAAACAGGTGATGTGGTTGATGAAAACGAGCGAGCTGGCATGTGAGGAGTGACCTTAGAGCATGAGTGCTGATGGCTTGAGTTTGCCTCTTCTAAAACCCCTTGCCCAACTGGACACATCCATGGGAAATTACTTTTTAACTCTTCAGCTTCCTTTCTGACACGCTGGCCTCTTTTTGCTTCTCTATCCCACCTCAACCGTCTTCTCCCATCGTCCGCCACCTCTGAAATCCCATGCTGCTCGTAAGTCTATCCACTGACCCCACACTGACAATTTTTCAACGTCATGGACAACTCCAGGGCATGAGCCCCACCTTTTCTGTCTATTAGGCTTTCCTGTCCACCTTCCTCATCATCGCCCGACCTAAATTCCGTGGCCCCCCACTATAGCCAATTTTGCAAGTATCCTCAAATCCGTTGTCCTTTTTTCCTGTCTCACTTGCCTGACAGAACTGCAGCTATATGCTTTCTTTGCGCTGATACCCATGCTGAGCATTTCTGCAGAAAAATGTCACCCACCCAGGCATACGGTATCATTATAATCTCTTGGTCATCAACCTCAAATGGGCAGCGTTACCCTTCTCTCTGGTCAGTTCACTCTCCTGTGCTCCACCGTTTCATACCTTGTCACTCCCTTCTCCTAGCCCCAGCGAGTGACTTGCTTCATACTTGACCAAGAACCTTTCAGTTCCCGAGTCCTATTGTATCTGCCCCCAAAATATATCTGGAATATAGTTCCTTATTTCCTTCTCCGATGCCACCACCACCCCAGTCTAGCCATCATCTCTCTTCTGAACAACTGGTACGGCCACCTGACCGAGCTCCCGCTCCCACCAATGAGCCTGCTCCACAGAGCCACCACCGTGCTCTTTCAGAAACAGGCATTGACTCTTGTTAGTCCCCTGTCCCCTACCCAGCCATTTCCCTCCTCTCAGGAACTTCTGTAGTTTTTATGAAAAATACCTAAATTCTTAAGCCTGTGAGGCCTGACATGATTTACCTCTATCTGCTCCCTCCTGTTTTCACCAGGCTCCTTCTTTCAGTTCCTCAAAAATGCCAAGTTCTCCTAGCCTTCCCACATGCCCTTCCCTCTCCTGGACCACGTTTCCCCACCCTTCTCTCTGACTGCCCCCTCCCCACCATCTCCGTCTTTCTTGCTGTTCTCTCAAAAAGTACCCTGCTCTGTCCCTTGATAGTTAGTAGCCACCATTTTGTTATATATTTGTCTGAGCGTTTGTTTATTATCTGTCTCTCATAAGCTCCTTGAGGGCAGTAGCCCAGTCTGCTTTACTTACCGCCATCTCCCAGGGCCTGACTCAGCAGTCACAAGGGTCTGGTCCATCACTTGGTGATGGTACCGGGAAATGGTTTTCCAATGAGTAAATGAATCTGTGATTGATCGCTTATGGTTCTTGACTAAGAAGACTGATTTCATTCTAAGTTTACCACACAATTTTTAGTTGATTTTATTTATTCATTCAGTCAATGACTATTTATGGAGTACCTCCTTCGTGCCAGATATTATCATTCTAGGTGTGGGCTGGGTAGTAGTGACCAGAGTCCCTGCCCTCATGGAGCTTGTGTCTTCATTCACTGCTGCCGAATGACTCACTGTTCATGAGTCTAATGAGTTCATGAGTTTAATGTTTCTTTTATTTTAGAAGAAACTTGAAGATGCCAAGTCTCAGGAACGGTTTCTTGGTTTAGACAGAGAATTGAAGAAACTAAAGAAAGCCGTGGCCGCCTCGGATAAGCTAGCCACGGCTGAGCTCACCGTTGCCAAAGACCAGCTCAAGTCCCTTCATGGAACTGTGATGAAAATTAACCAGGAACGAGCAGAGGTGAGTCCACGTGTCTAAAACAAGCTTCCACAGGCACTGTTGCCCCAAAACCTAGCCACTTGTGTTATTGCTCTTTTGTTATAGACTTTGGTTATCTTAGAAACCACTGGAAAGTTGTCTCTCTCCTGTCAGACCTATGGATTGTATTTCATCACAGCCCTGCCTTGGGTCCTGCCCTTTCCTGAGCCCTGCCAGGAACCATCAAATGAAACATACTTTCCCCACCTCAGAGTGTAGAGCTCTGCCTCAGGAGATGGGTGTGCGTACACACCTGAACCAAGGTTTCAAAGGCTGGCCTTGTCATCCTTCTGAACCCCAGACTTTTCATCTTGTGCACTCAGATAATAGTGACCTCTCGGGCTATTCTGCCTTCTGACTGAAATGCTGTCTCCAGCAGTTTGAAGGGTACAGATGCTCCTGAGATGAAGATGATAGTTCATAGGAGAGACAAGTTAATAATGGGAGTCCAGAGAGACCCCAGTCATGGAAGACTGGAGATTAGTGAAGAAGAAGTTAGCTCTGGCTCTTTCTGATGCAGCCCCCTTGGCCACCTGGCCCCGTGGAGGGGTGGAGCAGGCTGCCAAGTGATGGGAGCAGCGCAGGACAGGGTGGGACCCAGTGCCACACACTCATGGGGTAGCCAGCCTGGCAATTGGGCGAGAACAAAGAAGTCGATCTGAGAGGAGGGGAGACTTGAAGAAGACAGCGAATGACAGCAGTGCTGCCTTTCCCCTACCTCTGTCCCAGTAGGAGCTGCAGGAGACCGAGAGGTTCAGCAGAAAGGCAGCGCAAGCGGCCAGGGATCTGACCCGAGCGGAAGCAGAGATCGAACTCCTGCAGAACCTTCTCAGAGATAAAGAGGAGCAGGTCAGTGCCAAGTCTCTGAGATCTCCTCTGTATGGGCCTGTGTCGGTTCCTAAAAGACAAAAGTAGCGCAGGTGACCGCTCAGAGAATTTGGAAGTGTGCCAGGCAGAGTGCGATTTCAATACATGGAGTGACGTGGCATCCTCATGAGGAAAGCATGGGTAAAAGTTCTAGAAGTATTAAATTGAGTTGCAAGGATAAATGCCTCTGGGAAAGAGTATTCGTGGACAACTTTGTGTATGTGATATTTTAACAGTATCAAAATCAGACGGAGAAAATCGATGTCGGCACTGGAGGAGCGTACTCACAGGTGGCGGAGATGGAGAAGCTCAGTGAGACAATGGAGAGACAAAGGACAGAGATAGCAAGGCTGCGGAATTTACTGGACCTCACCGGGGCTGGTAAAGTATCAGGCTTTGATTTGGGTAGTTGTTCTAAAATCAAGTCAAATCACATTAAAAAAAAAAAAAAAGATCATCCTGTTTGTTTTTCACCATAGCAAAGTTATTTTAACTGGGATAGATCAAGTCCATGCTTGCTTTACAAACTGTGATAATTAGCTTAATGAATAAAAGCAAAGAATTTAAAAAACACTTTATGTAAGTGGAGTTTTAAGAAACTTGATTACAATGAGACAAGAGATTTTTTGAATTTTCAAAAGAAATAATGTTTACAGATCTGTTTTCTTTCTCTGGTTCAGTTTATAAATGAACAACAGAGGGGTTTATTTGTCCTCTTTAAGTGTTAGCAAATACTTAAGCTACCATGGGACAGGCTGAAAAGTCAGCTTTGAGGAGCTGATCAAAGTCATTGGCTGCCATGGCATCACTCATGTATGTGAAATAGATGACTTCATGCCCAATTTCACAGACTGGCATTCCTTCGCAGATAACAAAGGAAGCTTTGAAAATGTTTTGGAAGAAATTGCCGAACTTCGACGTGAGGTTTCTCATCAGAATGATTATATCAGCAGCATGACAGATCCTTTCAAAAGACGAGGCTACTGGTACTTTATGCCACCACCATCATCATCAAAAGTAGGACGTCTGTGATGCTGGGAGTGTATACTGAATTTTCTTGAAGGAAATGTGACAATGCTCTCTTCTCCCAATTTGTGAAGAAGGTGTCAAGAATAATATGCCTAAGCTAATGCATTGAGGTTCTTAAGGGTCCTTAATATTTGAGGTGAAAATAGGGCCTTCTCAGGAGTATTGCCATTGCCCATTCCTGCTCAGGTAGCATGTTGTGGGTGCCTGATAGAAGATACTGCAAGGGGATAAGGTGACGAGCCCGGACGCCCTGTTGGAAATGGGTATAAAATTGTGCAGAATCTGATAGAAAACTGGGTGCCTGGATTTCATTTGATTTTAGCTGACGTTTCATTCTGTGTTCACTGAAATCTAGGTCAGGTGCTATGTGGGGTGGGGAGGGTGTGCCGTGAGGAATGGTCTAGCCCTTTCTCTCTAAGAGTTCATGCACTGGTGGGGAGACAGGTACACCTGTGTGATTACCACAGTGGCATGCACGTGACAACAGACTTGACCTGTGTGCTCTAGTATAGAGAAGTGTTAGGGATCCCTCAGTGGGGAAGTTCAGGAAAGAAGGCATCACACACAGTCACGATGTCGGCACTTAACCCTCAAGGGGTGGCCTTTTAGGAAGGAGGAAGGTATGGAGGGGGGAGTTGGTTTAGCTGTGGTGAGTAGCCTTGTGGGGCTGGACAGTTGGATGGGAACAGTGAAAGGTGAGTCTGGAAAAGTAGATTGGGCTCATGCTTTTGAAAAGGGCCTCAAAATCTCTTGCACTGTCTTATGGAGACCTTGGGGACTGAGGCTGTGTGTACTGTGATCAGAGGCATAGTTTAGGAGGAGTAATTGGGCTGAGTGTGGGAGCCCGAATTGCGGTGGGTGAACTTGGGGCAGGGCAGGGCGGTGCAGGGGCGCTATGTGAACTCATTCCGTGAGGGACAGAAGCCGGAGCTAGAGCAGTGGAGCTGGAGAAGAGATGGCACTGAGGAATGTTCAGGAGACAAAAAGCCAAGGTTTGGGGCTTGAAAGTGAGGAGAGGACAGTAAGTGGCCCACATCCAGAGCAGAGGGGCTGGGTGACACCCTGCTAGGATCAGCTGGCAGGCAACAGTCAGGGGGAAGGGGCTGACATGCTAGGATCCCAGGGCTGTGTCGACTTAACCAGAATCCAGACAGCCTTGACAACCATGGTTGGAGGTGGAATCTGTGTAGGTTAGATGTAACGTGGTAAGGCTGAGCTGGCCGAGGGTTTGGGAAGCAGAGACCTGTTTATGACTGGAAAGGAGGGAGGGTGGCGGAGTAGAGCCTCTTGGCCCACACCAGGCTCCCAGGACAGCAGGAGATTAATATCCCAGATGGCCTTGAAAATTCACTGGTTTCCTTGGCCTTCGTTGGTGGGCCGTCAAGACAGCAGGAGACTAATATCCCAGATGGCCTTGAAAATTCACTGGTTTCCTTGGTCTTTGTTGGTGGACCATCAAGAACAAGGCAAAAGGGGAGAAGCCCCCAGGAAAGATGAGTACTGGCGCAGAGAGGCCACACTCAGGCCATTTATCTGACTTGACTGGGTAATCATGTCTGTCTTCTGTCTGAAAAATGAGAATCAGAATCTATGAAAAGAAACCAGTTCTTTCTCAACTTTGCTACATCTCAACTTCGTTCTAGACTTAGGCATTTCTCCAACTCAGCCTTTTCATTTCTGATATATAATGGGCTCTTCTATCATCTATTTTAGGTTTCCAGCCACAGTTCCCAGGCCACCAAGGACTCTGGTGTCGGCCTAAAGTGTACAGCCTCAACTCCTGTTGGAAAAGCACGTCATGGACAGCAGGATGGAAAAGAAGACAGTGGGCCTCCACCTGTTTCGGGATACTGGGTGTATTCTCCCATCAGGAGTGGGTTACATAAATCGTTTTCAAATAGAGGTAAGTTAAATCACAGAAGGGAAGTTGCGTGTCTCTTGTATTGGTTCCCTGAAATCCATAAGACACAAGCCAGACTCCTTAGCTTACTTTGCATGACCTTCTGTGCTGGGCCTTGGCCAGTGACCTCTTGTCTCACTTCCCATTACTGTCCCGAAATCAGCCATCCCAGCTGCCTAAGATCCCCACAGCATGCCGTGTGCCGCTCACCTCCCTGTTTTAAACTTATTTAGTAGAAGGTCCTTCCTTGGGGCGCCTGGGTGGCTCAGTAGGGTAAGCCTCTGCCTTAGGCTCAGATCATTTTCTCGGAGTCCTGGGATCGAGCCCCACATCAGGCTCTCTGCTAAGCAGGGAGCCTGCTCCCCCCCCCCCTCCCTGCTTCTCTGCATGCTTGTTATCTCTGTCAAATAAATAAATAAAATCTTAAAAAAAGAAAAAATAAAGAATGTCCTTCCTTCCTCTCCTAATCTATTCCTGCTCAACCTTCAACAAGATTCAGGCCCGCAAACAACACTCCTCTATGGAGCCTTCCTCCATGCTGCCTCGCCTGCACTCCTGGGCCATGGCAGGTGCCGCCATTCTTGTGTCATGGTGGTGGTTAGCTCGGCTAAAATGAAGGGTTTCAGGTCCATCTTCTGAAGCTCCGAGAGGAAGAGTCAGACTTGGGAGTCATTCCTCGCTCTTGCAGTGGCTAGCTGCGTGATCCTAGGCAGAGTGTTCCGCTCCTCTGAGACTGTTGAGTGTAAAAGGGGAATGCCACCTTCGGAGAATGTGTTTATTCAGGAGCTATTTATCGAGTGCCTGCTGTGTGCTAGGCTGTGTGTCAGCAGTGATAAATGTAGATCTTGCCTGTCAAGGAGATAACCAGGAGAGCCAGCAGCTTAGAGGGCCGTGCATCATGATCGTGGTGAGTGCTGAGAGCTGTGGGTCTCACTGCTCCTTTCTGTATCTCTGTTGGTCTCTTCTGTAGCCTGAAGCAGGCACCCGAATGGTTGCAGAATAGATGAATGAATGAAGAACCCCCCCCCCCCAAAAAAGGAAATTAACAGATAGACATAAGAAAAACTCAATTATCAGCCACTGAAAATATATGAATCCCTGTTTTGATCAACTTTTCAAAACCGCTTTGACCTTTTTTGCAAAATTTTATTCTCGCATCTTGGGGATTTGGGCCTAAATGCTGCCGTTCTCTGCTAAATTTGTTTGTCTAATAAGCCATGGGGTAAAACACTCTTCCGTTATTTCTTTCAAGATGCAGACAGCGGAGGAGATAGCCAGGAAGAGAGCGAGCTAGAGGACCGAGAGGACCGAGAGGACCACCCATTTGTACCTCCTCATGGATACATGATATACACTGTGTTTCCCGACGGTTCGCCTGTACCGCAGGGCACGGCCCTATATGCGCCCCCTCCTCCCTTGCCCAGCAGTAGCCAACCTCTGAGCCCTGGCACTGTTGTTTATGGCCCACCTCCCGCTGGGGCTCCCATCGTGTATGGGCCTCCACCTCCCCACTTCTCTGTACCTCTCATCCCCATGGGGGTGCTCCATTGCAACGTCCCGGAACACCACAACTTGGTAAGTGGAAAGACACAGGATCCCCTGTCCACACTGCTTCCACAGGAGACTGAATAAGGGTATATATGTAATGATTTGACCTATTTATGAACAGATTATGTCCCAAATGTGTTCATAAGATTTGTGTTTAGAATGGAGTAAGCATTCTCTTATTAACATACTCTTGTGGACAAGAGTTGGGATACCAGGCCAGTCTGCAAATGCTTTGTTTAGTCATCTTATAACAAAAAATACTTTCAGTCCAGAAATTAACTATTTTTGGAGAGCTTATTTTATATTTTCTAGGACAAGTACTGATGTGTACATGGAAATATATTCACATAGTAGTGCCTGTGCTTGTACACACATGTCCCTGCAGCTAGACACGCATCCACATGTATGTGCTTGTGTATTCACACGTATGAGCAGCAAGGTTGTGGTGGGGATTATCTCTGGGTGGTGAGATTCATGATTTTTTTTTTCCATAATTCTTAGCTTTTTGTTTTTCCCACTTAACATTACAGGCATTTCCCCATGGTTTTTAAAAGATTTTATTTGACAGAGAGACCTAGCAAGAGAGGGAACACAAGCAGGGGGAGTGGGAGAGGGAAAAGCAGGCTTCCCGCTGAGTAGGGAGTCCGATGTAGGGCTCCATCCCAGGACCCTGGGATCATGACCTGAACCGAAGGCAGATGCTTAAGGACCGAGCCACCCAGGCGCTCTCCCTTCCCATGGTTTTACAAATGTTTTTAAGCAGCATTTTTATGACTGCATAACATTTCTTAACATTTGTAGATAGTCTAGTTGACCTAACTGCCTAAATTTTTAGTGTACTTCATTTTATTAGGCTAGATTACTAGTAATTCTAAGGCTAGATTACTTGCTAATCCCTAGCTTGCTTTGTTAACTCTATGGTTCTAAAGAAGTAAAATGCACTACAAACTCCTCCTTCAAACTCAAGAAACTTAGAGCTCTTTAGATTTTCCTTTTCCTCCCAGGAGATTGAGAGGAAGACATGGACCAGAACAAACAATCGGTCAGGCTGGTTGCCGAGGGCCTTGCAGGTGCTCACGTGGTTCAAACATTAGTCACCCACGTAGGCCTGCAGAGTCTCAGTGCACATGTGTTTATGTGTTTACAGCAGTGCAGTCAGCTTGGCATGTGATTGATCCCCTCTTAAGCTGGTTCTGTTACCCGCGAGCAGTACCCAGATGTCCTGTAGTTTCTCACGTGCCCTCCTAGACCTCTTTGCATTTGCGTGTTCTTTCTTCAGCTTAGGTCTTCCCCATGTCCTTTATTCTTCAAAACACAGGCAAAAAACCTCACCCTCTGGGCAGCCTTCCAGACAGCTCCCCTCCCCGGGCCCAGAGGAGGAGAGACCTGTGTCTCTCTTCTGCTACTTGCTGTCCTCTGGAGATAGAGATTATGTGTAAGAGGTGCTTGGGGAATGTGTATCAACCATAGTTGGGCCGATGGGGAAGTTAAAAGCTCTCTGCATCAGTTTCTTCTGTGGTATGTGGAAAATTGGCCTGACTTAATGTTTCTTCTCACATTGAAGTCCTAGAAGCTACCACCATTTTCCTGTTGTAGGTAGCATCTTGAGCACAGTTAATTGCAGATTTTGGCAGGAAAGAAGAGAAACATCAACTGATGTTCTCAGTACTGCTTTTTTTTCTTTATTCAGGAGAATGAAGTTTCTAGATTAGAAGACATAATGCAGCATTTAAAATCTGAGAAACAGGAACCATGCATGAGAGCATCTAAGCGGCACTCGGAGAAAGAACTGGAAGAACTGCACCGTAATATTGATGGTCTTTTGCAAGAGAAGAAAGACTTAGAGTATGAAGTAGAAGAATTACATAGAACTATCCAGCAACATCAACAGCGAAAGTAATTATTAGCCATTTTATTTTTATGATTCCATCTTATTTTTTATGATTTATTTTATGATTCCAATTTTTATGTATATTCCAACTGTGATATTGGCTCATTAAGATAACCTAAATCAGTGTTGTCCAGTAGAACTTTCTGTGATCGTGGAAATGCTGCAGATCTATGCTGTCTGGAACAGTGGTCACTAGCAACATGTGCCTGTTGAGCCCTTGAAATGTGGCTAATGGAAGTGAGGAATAGAGTTGAATTTCAATTAAAGTAGTAGCCTCCAGGCGACTCCCAGGGGGTGCAGTGCAAGTCTGAGTTCTCTTGGCCAGTAATCACAATCAGCTCTTCCTGTAGGCCCTCTTGGGGAATGGCACGGCCATCCACCCTCCCCAGTTACTCTGGCTAAAAACATGCCCGGTGTCCTCAGCTCCTCTTTCTGCACTTTCCCAAGCCACCAGATGGTGTCCAGGTCCTACAAATATACACAAAGAGCTGTCAAGCTGGTCCCCTTCTTTAATCACTGCTGCCTTGGCCTTTAATCATGTCATCCTTGGTTGTTGTAATAGCTTCCACATTGGCCTTCTGTGTCGAGCCTCTCCATTCTACCCTCGACGTAGCTTAGATCTGAGCATGCCACTCTCCCATGTGATGCAGTCCCAACACAATGCACCCCACCCTCCAGATCTGAACCCTGCCTGTCTCTTACCTTCTCTCCCACACACCCTGTCTGCTTTTCTGTGGGTTCCCCAGATACCACATCTTCTCCTGCCTCCCATATGTCCTTGCCTAAAATGCTTTCTCTACCTGCGCCTAACCCCACCCTGTCTTTCCAGGTGAAGGTCAGGGATTCCATCTCTCACACAAAGCCTTTCTCATCTCTGACTCCCGCAGTTTGGGGCTGGCGACGTTGGGCGTAGTACTGTTGATGCCATGCTGTGAGGAGCCCAGGAGGGTAATGGCTGGGCTTCCCTCCTTGTGCCCTGGCATCTGGCACAGGGCCCGTTAACAGATGCAGTATCTGCTGAGTGCATCAGATAGGTAGAAGCCCATCTTCTGCAGTAGTCCGTGAGTTATGATTGTTCCCCAGTTTTTTGTCGTGTAAGCCAGACTGGCCCAGGCACCAAGGTTGGGGAGAGATCTGTGGAGGTCGCCGAGGTGAGTGAGCTGTGATCTCTGCCTTCTAGGAGCTCACATGTGACTGGCTAATAGACCTGGCAGGGAAAAGCAGGGGTCACACCAAGAAAAGATGGGGACTAGATGTCTGAAGTTTTCAAAGATGATTATGCTGTTACTTTTGTAGGTATGTGATAGGGGAGAGGGTTTTTATTGTGAGGTTTTTTGAGGAAGGAAATAAGACAGCGGGATAACTACCCTTTCTCCTAGTTTTAAAAGTATATTAAATGATCATTTTAAAGAATTTGGATAACACAAAAATGTCCAAAGAAGACTATAAAGATCATCTGTGTGTCTTCATTTAAAGAGAAAGAATTTGTTAATGTTGATGAATTCATTTGCATGTTTTTCTGTCACGGTTTCCATTTGCAAATAATTTTGACATATTAGCCTTGAGTTAGTGAGTCCTGTGTCTTGCTTTCTGATTTGTCAAATACTGTCACTATAATTTTACTCTAGCAGAACATAGTAAATCACGAAATTAGGTCGTCTTTGAGCCAGCTGATGAGCTATGACTTGACAGACAGTTTGAAGGGAATGGATGACTAGTATGATAATAGTTTTATTTTTATACCACAGAAGAATAGAAATATCAACATTGTCTTGAGAAGTGCTGACCAAAATAAAGACGAATCAAAAAAGATGAAACAACTACATCATATTTCATACATATTGTGTACGTACTGTCAATAGTGAACAGTGTACCATGGGTTTTTTTTTAAAGATACTTTTTAGAAAGATTGTGAATGCATGCAAGAGCAGGGGGAGGGGCAGAGGATGAGGGAGGATGAGGGAGAGTGAGACTCTCATGGAGACTCCACACTGAGGACGAAGCCCGACACGGGGCTTGATCTCACCACCCTGAGATCACAACCAGAGCCAAAATCAGGTGTCTGACACTTACCCGACTGGGCCACCCAGGCGCCCCCAACAGCATACCATGTTGAATGAAAGTGTAAACATAGGCCTTGAATGTAGTCAAACGCAGCTGTCTCTCCCACTGCTTCTCATATGAAATTAGAAAATCATCATACGTCTTCTTATCAGGCTATATTGTCCGCATTTAAAGTGTCTTAATGTGTGGGCATATGATTTTTTAGAGACTTCATTGATGGAAATGTTGAAAGTCTTGTGAATGAACTAGAAACAGAGAAGTCACTCAAACACCATGAAGATATTGTCGACGAAATTGAGTGCCTCGAGAGGACCCTTCTGAAGCGCCGTGCAGAGCTCAGGGAAGCCGACCGGCTGCTGGCAGAGGCCGAAACGGAACTTTCGTGCACGAGAGAGAAAGTATGTTCTGTTGTGGTCTGGGGTGAGGCAGCTTACTGTTGGCGGCATGAAGGACTAGGAAGAAAACAGACCAGAACACGGTCCCCCGAGGCAGACGGCTGGGTTTCAGGCCGCTGTTAAAGCTGTGAGAGTTTGCGTCAGCCCCCTAAGTCCCCAGCTTTGCACTCCTCATCTGTCAGGCCGAGAATAGGAAAGCTGTTCAGTAAGGGTTAAATGAAGTAGCATGTTTTTTAAAAGATTTTTATTTATTTTAGAGAGAATGGGAGAGAGGAAGCAAGAGTGCTGGGGGGGCAACAGAGCGAGGGGGAGAAAGAAGCAGATTCCCCACTGAGCAGGGAGCCAGATGTGGGGCTAGATCCCAGGATCCTGGGGTTGTGACTTCAGCCAAAGGCAGCTTAACTGACTGAGCCATCCAGGCACCCCTAAGTGAAGTAGCATATTGAATGCTGCTCAAGTCATTGAGTTCCTGACACACCCTACTTCCTTATCCTGTGTGTGTCTTTTAAAATTGTTTGGGCTCAGCTAGCTCTGTGTATTAAATAGGTCAGTCTTATATTTTAAAATAGCAGTGTTATCTCAGAAGACTTCTTCGTACTATTACTTTGTTCTCCAAGTGGACATTGCAAAGTCAAGTATGTTTTGGTCTGAGGTCATGTTCTTGAGACTACAGCACAGGGGGAATCAAGGGGGGAAGGGAGCTCCCCGTCACTGGGGCTCTGTCCCGGCCACACACTGGCTGTTTGATGAATGCCACTTCCTTTAACTTCCCTGGCATCCTGCAAGGTGGTGGTTAGCTCAGTTCAGCAAGGCGGCGCAGGGAGGCTGGTAGCCAGCCCAGGGGCACACAGCTGAAGTTCTGCTTCACCAAGAGACCTTTCTTAGTCTGAGGAGAATTCCAGAGTGTAGAAGTCCCAGACCCACATGGAGCATTTCAGGAACTACCATTTGTATGTTGTTATTTCAACATGGACAGATTTAAATGAATAGAAATCTAGTACCTGGGAACTGTAATGAAGGATTTATAAAGAAATTCTGTGAGTGATGGCTTTAATAAGAATGGGAACACATGGGGCGCCTGTGTGGCTCAGTGGTTAAGCCGCTGCCTTCGGCTCAGGTCATGATCCCAGGACCCTGGGATCGAGCCCCGCATCGGGCTCTCTGCTCAGCAGGGAGCCTGCTTCCTCCTCTCTCTCTCTGCCTGCCTCTCTGTCTACTTACGATCTCTGTCTGTCAAATAAATAAATAAAATCTAAAAAAAAAAAAAAAAAAAAAGAATGGGAAAACATCCTGGTTTCTTTTCAGATGACCAGTTCCTTCTTCTGTCACACGTTACATGATCGTGAGAGAACATGGGCATGAGCAGGATTAGAGAAGAATTTACCACTGGTATATAAAAGAATGTTAAAGCTATTGGTAGTTGACAGGTAGTAAGTGAACCGAGGCTGGTGAGCTCTTTCCCCTTCAGCCTCCCAAAATGACTCAGGGAGGTAGCTTCTTAAGGGGGAGGACGGTGGGAGAAGGTGATGTGTTTTGTAAAGATGCCAGGTGTGTTAAAACTTAACCTAGAAACAGACCAAAAACTACTTAGAAATGTGACTTTCTGGAGCATGTAGTGCATTTTGTCCAGTGCTTTGCTGATGAAACTGATAGGAACCAGCTCTGGTGTGGAAGGAAGGACAGTGAAATATCTGGCTATTATGAATGGGGAAAGATGTGCTGTCTGATACCGTGGAATATTACTCAGCCATCAAAAATGAGGTCTTTTAACCATTTGCAATGACGTGGTTAGAACTAGAGGGTGTTACCCTAAGTGAAATAAGTCAGTCAGAAAAAGACAAATATCAGATGATTTCACTCATATGGAATTTAAGAAACAAAACAGACGAACAAAGGCAAAGGGGGTAAAAATCAAATAAGATGAAATCAAAGAGGGAGACAAACCACGAGAGACTCTTAGCTCTAAGAAACAAACTGAGGGTTGCTGGAGGGGAGAGGAGGACAGGGATGGGGAAACTGGGTGACGGGCGTTCAGGAGGGCAGTGATGTGATGAGCAGGGGGCTGTGTGCAACTGATGAACCTAATAATGCACTATATGTTGATTGGTTTTAAATGAAAAAATATATATATCTAGCTGTTTAAGAGCTTGCCAACCCTTTTCATCCACACGGGATATTTAGTAGACTAGTTTAACATACGCCTATGAGTTTAATGCAACTGCAGAACTGGAGCTTTCTGCCTGAAGGTGAGTCACTGCTCAGCCAAGTGCAAACCAAACACTATTTTTGGACCTGTGGTGACATTGTTTTAAGCCTCTTATTTTAGACAGAGAAAGGAAACCAAGTTGATTTTTTTTTAAAAATCTGTTTTTGCCAAATCTTTTATAGGAAGACTTTAAATACTTCAATAAAAATATTTAGTATTTGTGTTTGTCTTTAAGTCAGTGAGATTTTATTTAGCATGATAATACAGTACAGCAATAATCTCTAAGAGGAGGGAATATTGATAAAATCCGTTTGTTGTCACTTAATTGGGAGATATTTTTAAGTAAAAAAATAGCCTAATAATAGGTTATTTTTTTTAAGATTTTATTTATTTGTCAAAGAGAGAGAGTGAGCACAAGCATGGGGAGAGCGGCAAACAGAGAGAGAAGCAGACTCCCCACCGAGCAGGGAGCCCGATGTGGGGCTCAATCCTGGGACCCTGGGATCATGACCTGAGCCGATGGCAGACGCTCAACCAACTGAGCCATCCAGGCGTCCCTATACAGACTATTTTTAAGTAAAAAGATTCACTGCCTCCATACCCTCAAGGGACTGTTTCTCTTTTGGGTAGCCCTTTTGTCTTTGTGGGCACAGATATAATTTTACATAGCTGCTCTTAGAGTAGTGTACCTTTTAAAAGAATTTTTTTCAGCCAACATAATAATATCAACATTTGTTGCTATGTTGTCATTTTAAAGGCTACACAGTACTCTGTTGTCATTTACTAAATCCATTTTTGTCAGGTCGTATACCAATCTACAGTGAGTATTTTTGTGCAGTAGTTTTGACTCAATTCTTTTCTGAGAATTGGAAAGCGTGAATGAACATCTTTACCGGTCTTCTTGTCTTGCCTTGTTTTCTGAAAGAGTTGTACCAGATTATACCACAATAGCTGCGAGGGAGAATGGTGACTGAATTGCTCTCAATGACCGTGTGTTTTTTAGACAAAAAATGCCATTGAGAAATTCGCCGATGCCAAGAAAAATTTATTGCAAACTGAGAAAGATGCTGAGGAGTTAGAAAAGAGAGCCCAGGAAACCGCTGTTAACCTTGTCAAAGCCGACCAGCAGCTCAGGTAGGTGGAGTCCCTCAGCTGTTCAGTGAGATGAGAAGTTTGGTTCTGACAGGCTAATAATCGCCTTATGGTAACTGGCTGGTTAAGTCTAAGGGGCCTTGGAGAATAAGGCAGTGTGTTTTAGGTTGCTCCAGGCTGACACAAAGGATTTGGAGCAGCACAAAATGGAGCAGGAGGAAATCTTGAAAGAAATAAATGAAGTCGTGGCAGCAAAAGATTCAGATTTCCAGTGTCTCAACAAGAAGAAGGAGGTCCTGACGGGAGAGTAAGTACAGCCCCTGTTGGGCACACGGGGCTCGAGCCGGAAGACGGCGCTGGGGGTCCAGCCTCCCTTCGGCCCCGCTCTAGTGCTGCTGCCGGTGTTTGCAGGCTGCAGAAGCTGCAGAAGGACATAGAGACCGCGCAGCACAGTGAGGATCACCACCTGCAGGTCCTTCAAGAGTCCGAGAGCCTCCTGCAGGCCAAGAAGGCTGAGCTGGAAAAGCTGAGGAGGCAGGTAGGGAAACAGATGCCTTGAAAAACCAGCTTGTGCTGCTTTGAAATCCACATCATAATGTATGATTATAAAAAGTAATGCCTGTTCGATGGTAGAAAAGACTGGAAAATACAAAAGAAAATATAAAGCACAAATGAGGCTGTATCTTTTAGTGATTAAGAGTGGAGTCCAGGGGTACCTGGGTGGCTCAGTGGGTTAAACCTCTGCCTTTGGCTTAGGTCATGATCTCAGGGTCCTGGGATCGAGCCCCACGTCAGGCTCTCTGCTCAGCCAGGAGCCTGCTTCCCCTTCTCTCTGTGCCCGCCTCTCTGCCTACTTGTGCTCTCTGTCAAATAAATAAATAAAATCTTAAAAAAAAAAAAAAAAGAGTAGAGTCCAGGGGCACCTGGGTGGCTCAATGAGGTAAGCCTCTGCCTTCAGCTCAGGTTATAATCTCAAGGTCCAGGAATCGAGCCCCACGTCGGGCTCTCTGCTCAGCGGGGAGCCTGCTTCCCTCTCTCTCTGACTGCTTGTGATCTCTGTCTTTCAAATAAATAAATAAAATCTTGAAAAAAAAAAAAAAAGTCGAGTCCAATCCACATTTGGATCCCAAATCAATAGAATATGTTATTGAGTGAAGGAAGCAAGCCCCAAAGCAGGATGCACCCTGAGATCACTTATGCTAAATGTGCTTATGAACACTTGTGCTTGTATTTTTAATCTATATCAAAGTACAAATCAGTCATCTGATAAGGAGGCATTATGAATATCTTCTGTTTTCTTCCTTTCACATGTCTGCATTTTCTGCTTTTTAAATAAATACGTGTGTACTATCCTTAAAATTGTAAATAATTTTTTCTTAATTTATAAAATGAGTTTTTAAAATCCCTGCCTGACTTCCATTGCCAAGGTAGTTGTTAAATGGAATAAGGTATAGACATGTGTTTTGAAAACCATAAGCTGAGGGATAATCATTATTATTATTATATCGTTATTTTTGCTGTGCTTTGAGTGCTTTTATGTAGATGAGCTCAGGATCTTTATCAGGCATTTTGTGCATGAACCCCTGGCCTGGCCCTCCTGACTCATGTAGCTGGGATAATTACAATTAGGCTAGTTCCTAATTTCCCCCACAACCGTTAGCTGGACTGGATATTCTCCATCATAGCAAGCCCTGAAGGTTGCATGGCCTTTGACAAGCTTTGCATTCTTCCCTTTTTTTTAATGCAGGTGTCGGGTCAGCAGCAGGAGATGGCCATCTTGGACAGGCAGGTAGGGCATAAAAAGGAAGAGCTGCATCTCCTCCAGGATAGCCTGGTCCAGGCCAAAGCTGACCTCCAGGAAGCTCTGAGACTGGGAGAATCCGAAGTAACTGAGAAGTGCAATCACATTCGGGTGTGTTTTTCACCAGATTTTCTTAAGAGTCCTAGGATGATGTTAGAGATTTATTCTGAGATATTTTCATTGGTTTCCCCTCCAAATGCAAATATAAATTGCTGAATCTGGACCCTTCTGTAGCATCAGTTTGATGTGGTGTTACGTATCTGGGCTCTGGCTGTGTGGGTAGCTCCCTCTGCCACTGTGCCTTTTCTCATACCATTTCTTCTCCAGGAATTTTTTTGTGAATGTTCAGATCCTACCCATTTTTCATGGTTCAGCTTGATATGCCTCTAAGAAGACTTCCCTGACTTTTCCTTTACCCTGGAAGGAGTTTTCTCTGTCTCCTGAGTTTGGGGGCACTCTGCACATTTCCTAGGGCATCTTAGGCTTTCATGATCATGTTTGTACTCCTTGCCTAAATCTCCTCAAGGTGTTCAGATTCCTGAGGGCAGGAGACGTACCAGATTCAGCCTTTTCTTTCTATGACAAATTGCCTTACACAGAGTCAATACTGCTTATGCATTTTAAATGAAGGTAATGTGTGACTTACTTTCTTCTATTATACAGAAATATGTTGGTGTAAAATAGAATACAGTGCTCTTCTTGACATAAAAGGCAAAACTGAACTTGTTTCCAGATTAGACTTTTTATGAAATGAGATAGTTAATAAAAAAATTGATTTCAGGGTAATTTCTATTCATAATTTTGTTAAGTGGAGTTGACTTTTTTTTTTTTTTTTTTTTTCCTTTTGGCACAGGAAGTAAAATCTCTTCTGGAAGAACTCAGTTTTCAGAAAGGAGAACTGAATGTCCAGATTAGTGAAAAAAAAACTCAACTTGCATTCATAAAGCAGGAAATTGAAAAAGAGGAAGAAAATCTTCAGGTAGTTTTAGGACAAATGTCTAAACATAAAACTGGTAAGTTTAAAGGAAAGCAATCATATAAAGTTGGAGTTTGGAAATATCTCTATTCGAGATCACAGAAAAAAATACAAATGGTGGAATAAACTTCTTTTAAAGTTCAGCTTTGTTTTAGATGAGCAAAGAAAAGCAGTATTGTAAAAGGAATACAGTATTTTCTGCCATTCAAAGCTTACTGATAAAGTTTATTTAAGAGCACAGTAGTCATTATAATTACTGACCAGGGTGTGGAGAAGGAAGAACACTTAACAGGCTATTTGACAGAGAAAATTGGGCCAATCCTGCAATGTTTCAAATCTGAAAATTCATGCCTATTGAACCTTGTAGCCCATTTCTAGTTACTGAGAGAAAGGAAGCATTTATATACCTTGCAGCAGTATTGTATTTACTTAGTAACACTTGATTTCCTTGTTTCACAAATTAAGCTACCTGAGTTGGTTACTTGCAGCAAAATTTATAATGAAATTTGGAAATTTGGCCAATCTAAAAGCCATATTTCCAACATTTAATGGCATGCAAAAAATGCTGATGGGAAGACTGAAAGAATAGATATAAAACTGAATATAGAGCATAATTCAAATTTACGGAATGAAGACTGAAAAAATAGATGTAAAACTGGATATAGAGTATAATTCCAATTTATTTGGAAGATATGTGCATGTGTGTGCGCACACTCCTGGAAGGAAATAAATCAAATTGCTATTGCTGTAGTGATCATCTTTGGATGGTGGGATAATAATGGGTTTTCATTTGTTTCTTTTTTTCTTGAAATTTTCCACAGTGAGCAAATATCTGTATAATCAGAGAAGAGAGTTAATACTTGAAAGTCTATATATTTTTTTGAAAATCTTTATTTTAAAAGATAAAAAATTGTTGGGGGTGCCTGGGTGGCTCAGTGGGTTAAAGCCTTTGCCTTCGTCTCAGGTCATGATCCCAAGGTTCTGGGATCAAGCCCCGCATCAGGCTCTCTGCTCAGCAGGGAGCCTGCTTCCCTTCCTCTCTCTCTGCCTGCCACTCTGCCTACTTGTGATCTTTTTCTGTCAAATAAATAAATATTTTTTTAAAAAAGGTAAAAAATTGTTATTCAAATCTCAGCTTATGTATTTTAACATTTTACCCATTTATTTTGACTAAAATTCATTTAGATGAGGTAATTGCTCTGGAAACTAGAACTTTGTTAATGTTTTTGTTAAAATGTTTTAAACAAAATTTAACAAGTTAATGTTTAGCAATATTTAAAAGGATTTTTTTTTTTTTTCCATTAAAACAGTTAGCTCCAGCATGCCTCAGTGGCTCAGTTGGATAAGCCTCTGACTTTGGCTCAGGTCATGGTCTCAGGGTCCTGAGATCAAGCTGTGCTTCTAGACTCCCTGCTCAATGAGGAGTCTGTTTCTCCCTCTGCTCCTATCCCCTTTTGTGCGCACGCCTCTCTCTCTCTCTCTCTCTCTTTCGCCTTCTCTCTTTCAGGTAAATAAAATCTTTTTAAAAACACAATTAACTCCATTAATTCAGCATAATAGATATGTTTTGATGACTTATTGTTTCTTGTATCAACAGCATTATTTTGTTTTATTTTGTAAATGTTTTCAACTACATTTAATAGCATGGATCATGCTCTGTTTCTCTTAGAACTAAAGAATATTCTGGACATGTTGCAACTTGAAAACAATGAGCTGCAAGGTTTGAAGCTACAGCATGACCAAAAGGTGTCTGAGTTAGAGAAAATTCGGGTTGAAGTGCTAGAGGTAATAAACAAAGCCGTTTTACCCTTAGCCAATTGCAGTCTTTCTCTTGAGCATGTGTGAGTCCGCTTTTATCTGTTTTAGGAGAGACTGGTGTTAGAGAATCTGCAGCAGACAGCCGTGCAACAGAAAGGGGAGATAGAGTGGCAGAAGCAGCTCCTCGAGAGGGACAGACGGGAAGTAGAGCGGATGACTGCCGAGACCCGAGCATTACAGTCGTGTATTGAGTCTCTGTGCAAAGAAAGGGAAGATCTTGAAGAAAAACAGGATAGCTGGGAAAAGAAGTTGGCACAGACTAAACGGTGAGAGCAAAACCCAATAAGCTTACCAGATCCCTTCCTGAAGACTAAAGCATAATAAACACACTATAAGAAGGGAATGGAAATGGAGAAAAGAAAGTACTCCACGAACTCAGTATCACAGTACAGCTCACCAACAGCATTTCTGGGTGGATTTCCTTTTGGGCTTTTCTTTTTCCAAAGCACATTTTAAAATAACTTGTTGTGGATTTTTTTAGGTAAAATAACAAATGCTAGAAGATGTAGCTGAGTGGAGAGATACCTGTTTGTGGGTAGAAAGGCAATATTGTTAAGATTCGGTTCTCCTCAGACCGATCTATAGATTCAGAACAATCCCAGTCAAAATCCCAACAGGCTTTCAAAATAGAAATTGACAATCAGGTTCTGAAATTCATGTGGAAATACACAGGATGGACATGGAATAGGATCTAAAACTTTAGCTATGACACCAAAACAACCGTGAAGAACAAAAGTTTAGGGCTAACACTACCTGACTTCAAAACTCAGTATACAGCCATGGTGATCAAAACACTATGATACTGGTATAAAGAAAAAGCAATCAGTAGAACAGAATAGAAAGCCAAAAGTAAGTGCACAGATGTGTGGACAAATGGTTTTGATAAAGATTCAGTAGAGGAGAGATGGTCTTTTCAAAAAATATTGCTGAAATGATTGCATATTCAAAACCTCAAAAATGAACTTCAGCCCACACCCATATTCATTACCTCAAAATGGACCATAAACATAAATGTGAAACCTAAATATTTAAAACTTCTAGGAGAAAACATAGGAAAAAAACCTTTGTGACCTTGGGTTAGGCAGAATTTCCTAGATAGGACATCCAAAGCATGGTCCATAAAAGAATAAATTGGTAAAATTGAACATCATCAAAATCAAAACTTCTCCTCACTGTCAAGATAATGAAAAGACATGTCACAGACTGGGAGAAGAATCTTTGCAACCATGTATTTTCAAAAAAGGACTTGTACCCAGAGCATGTATATACAAAGAACTCATAACTCAATAATGAGAAAACAAACAATCCAGTTTTTTAAATGGGCAAAAGATTTGAGCAGACATTTCACTTAAGAAGATGAATGGATGGCAAATAAATACATAAAAAAGATGTTCCTCAGCATTAACCATTAGGAAGATGCAAATTAAAACCACGATGAGATAACACTATGTACCTATTAGAAAGGCTAAAATTAAAGACTGATCATACCAAATGACATGGAACTTTCATACACAATTGGTGGAAGTGTAAAAATGTTAGACCACTTTGGAGAATAATTTGGCAGTTACTTAAAAACTCGTACATATATTGGCCAGAAGAGCTACCATTCTACTCCTCGATATTTATTCATGAGAAGTGAAAGTGTGTGTACATACAAAGAATGATGTACTTTAATGTTCATAGCAGCTTTATTTAAAACAGCCAAAACCTGGAACCAACCTAAATGTCCATCAGCTGGTGAATGGCTAGACAAATGACTGTGTAAACATATCCTGGAGTACTATTTGGCAATAAGAAGGGAATGCAGGGGTCGCCTGGGTGGCTCAGTTGGTTAAACAACTGCCTTCAGCTCAGGTCATGATCCTGGAGTCCTGGGACCGAGTCCCGCATCGGGGGGGCCCCAGCTCCATGGGGAGTTTGCTTCTCCCTCTGACCTTCTCCCCTCTCATTCTTTCTCTCTCTCTCAAATAAATAAATAAGTAAATATCTTTTAAAAAAGAGAGAGAGAAGAAGGGAATGCAGTACTGACACACACAGCAGCATGGGTGCACCTCACAGTGACTCCTCTCAGTGACAGAAGCCAGACAGAAACCAGCCTACACTATAGAACTCTGGTCGTGTAAAAGAAAGCCGGCTCGTGTACATCTGTTTTTTGGACAAATCCTATCGCACAGTTGTGTTTCCTGTTTTCTCACTTATCAGAAGCTAGCCATCTATTTTAATTGTGAGATTTGGGGAATTCTGAGTGTTGTCCTTGTTGTTATTCTGATTTTTATAAAACTTTAGTGAGTCACTTTTCAAAAAACCTCGTGTTTTAGAAAGCTGAAAATAAGATGTCTTTTGGAAATGAGTTGAAGAATGTTAAGATTTTTTTTTTTAAGATTATTTATTTATTTATTTGACAGAGATCACAAGTAGGCAGAAAGGCAGGCAGAGAGAGAGGAAGGGAAGCAGGCTCCCCACTGAGGGGAGAGCCCAACGCGGGGCTCGATCCCAGGACCCCAAGATCATGACCCGAGCTGAAGGCAGCGACCTAACACACTGAGCCACCCAGGCGCCCCAGAAGAGTGTTAAGGTTTATAATCATTCATAGTCTATAACCATCCAGTGAAAGGATAACAATGTTCCTTGGCTGTGTCTTGTGCGCGGTTGGACCTTTTATGTTCGATAGTCTCACTTACTCTGCTTGCGCGGTAGGGTTTTAGCAGCTGCAGAAGACGATAGCAGAATGGAGCAGGCAAACTTAGAAAGATTGGAATTGGATGTCAGAAAGCTGCAGCAGGAGCTAGACCAACTTAACAGAGAGAAGCTCTCACTGCATAAAGACTTGGGAGCAGTGCAGCAGCAGCTACAAGGTATGAAGCTGCCCCTCCGCGGTGGCCGGGGAGGGGAGGGTGTCCTTCCTTTGGTTAGGTTTTCTTTTCTTTTCTTTTCTTTTCTCTGAATATACAACCTTTTATTTTCTTCCAGATTTGGAGTTTAATTATACAAAGAGAAGTCAGGTTTTGTAACCTAAAAATATTTCCTTATTAAAACTATATTAATACTTTTGCAAACTATGCAGAGAAGATAGGGACACACATATGTGCATGTATGGAGCTGCACGTCAGCCACGCCGGATCCCTGGGTGGGGAACTCCCAGCGCGCCCTCACTCATCTGTGAGGACACAGCGCTGTCCTTGTTGAGGCGTACACAGTCAGTCCGGCATGGTCAGCCCTCTGCCATGAATGTGTCTGTTCAGTTGTTTGCTTCTTAGAGCAGACAGTGACCTTCCTCATCCACCAGCCATTGGGGGAGGACGAGGCCCATTGTTCTGGGAGGCTTTCCTGCTGGCTCTCTTCAGTGTGTCTGGAGTCAGAGGGGTTTCCATAGCCTCTTCTCTTTTTCACCTCTTGCTGAAGCAGTCTTGAAAAACAAAACCAGAACTCAGCTGTTCCTCAGAAGGAATCTGTTACCAAAGATCATCTCCATGGGGACTGACCCTGGCTGTCCAACACTTGTCCATTCGAGATGGAAACCATCTTTGCCCCTTGGTCCCACCTCAAGGGTTCTTCTTTTGTTTCCTTTTCTTATTATAGAAATAATTCATGCTAATGGGCATGGGATTTATTTTAGAAGTGGCAGAAATGTTCTAAAATTAGATTGTAGTGATGTTTGCATGACTTTGTGAATATACTTAAAGCCAATGAATTGCACACTTTAAAATGGGTGAAATGCTTGGTATGTGAATTATATCTCAGTAATGCTGTTTTTAAAAAAAAGTTCATGTTCCTTAAAGAACAATTTAAAAACACGCAAAAAGATGAAATAAAAATGACTATTGACCTCACCCCTCAGAGGTAATTCCTATTAACAGTGTGGTGAATATCCTTCCAGATTTTTCCTTGGGGTGTGTGTGTGTGTGTGTGTGTGTGTAGTTTTAAAACAAAAAAGAAAGATGTAGATAATACCTTTATTATCAAAACTTTGTTAAACATCCATGATTAGAAATTACTAAATAAGTCTAGCTAACAACGTATTTATACTTGTTAAGCACTTACTGTGTCTCAGACACGATTCAAGTATTTTATGTGCATTTCATTTAGTCCTTATAACATTTTTATGATAGAAACTCTTTCACCCATTTACAGAGGAGAAAATGTAAGCTTAGTTTTCTGTGATTTCCTCAAGGTCATAGAGCTAGCAAGTGACAAAGCCAGCACACATATAAAATCTATTCCCAAATTATCTCCCTTTAAGATTGTACCAATTTACATTTCTCCCAGCAATGTAGAAGGTGTTCATTTTTAAACCATGCACATTGTCAACACTAGGTATTAACTATACATTTTTTTATGATGAGGTTTTGAACATGTAAATCTAAAAACCTGAGCTCCAAGCCCAGATACAGGTTGTGCGTATTAACTCATTCTTTTGACCTTTTGATAAGTAAATGCATACACTTAACAGAAATGAGTTTATATTCACTTCCACTCTACTTTTTTGGGGGCTGATGGGAATTGGGGAAATGCATACAAGTGTATTTATATTATGTAAATGTTATTTCTGTAGAAAAACGAGAAGCCGTAAACTCACTACAGAAGGAACTAGCGGATGTCCAAGACCATTTGAACCTAGCAAAACAGGTAAGTTTAACAAATGTAATCTTCTAGTAGTATCCTGAAGGTATGCAGACAATTGGTTAAAATAAAAGTCAAATCGAGTAGGTTGGTTCCTTTTCATACCAGCAGGTTCCATAGGGCCATTTTTAAGACACAAACACATATACATGAAACTTTTGATGCAGAGCAGTGGTTTTCTCATTTATTTTCAAAGTTTTACTCAAAGATAATAAGGAAGATGGTAGCTAGAACAGAGCCTAAAACGCTCAGCCAGCCCCTTTAGGGGCTTCAGGCACCAGATGGACCATCTCTTACTCTTGGCAAAGATAAGGCCCGCACAGCTTGGCTCAGATTTGGTTACTCTGAGCAGCAGGGTAACTGCCAATTTCAGAGTACCTGGGCCTCCATCTTGTCAGATGTTCAGTAAAACTGATTCTTGACCCTTCTACTTTGGATAGTCTTAAAGATAATTGTCATCCTATGAGAATAGTGCAATAATTTCGGTTTCAGAGAACCTCAAGCAAGTTCTGGGCCTCAGTTTCCACTATGTAAACCAGGGATTGGATTGGACATCTGATTTCTTCCATCTGTCTTTAGTAATCTAAGATGTAAAACTTGAAGTATTCCATCTTTAAAAAATTCTTACACAGTAGGCTCTAATGAGTATTTCCTGTGTTGTTGAAAATACAGTAAATTTCTAAAAATATATATATATATAATAAATTTCTCCAAAAAGTTTAATTTGGATTCCTTGCATAAATAAGAAATTATTTTCTGAGCTTTTCAACCCACATAAATATTTCAAATAGTAACAAAACCATGACTTTAGGTTTATTTTCAATGAGAATTAAGCCTTAGTCACAGCGCTCCTTAATCTTAGCAATCTTGTGAGGTGGGTGTTGTTTATTCCCACCTCAGTGATGAAGCAGCTGAAGTTCAGAAGAACTGGGTCTCTTAGGTTGGGACATCTTCTGTCCTCTTCTTAGACACTAAAAAGAGGAAAACTGATGATTAAATTGCATCCTGGGTGCTTTAAATAAGTTTGTTGAGAGAATAAATGATGTGGGACTTTCATGTTTATTTTGTCAGACTTGCTGGATCTCAGGAAGGGCTTTTGCCAGCCCTAGGGCAGATGGCTTTGTTAATAGTTTCCATTTGTTCTTTCACGTAAAGGATGTGCTTCACACCACCCAGCGTAAGGACATGCTGCTCAGTGAACAGACCAGGCTCGAGAAGGGTATCGGTGAGTGGATGAAGAAGACTGAAGACTGCCGCAAAGAAGGGGAGACAAAGCAGCAACAGCTTCAAGAGCTTCGGAACGAGATTGAAGAAAACAAGGCTAAGCTAGCCCAGCAAGAAATGGTACCACACATTTATGATTTTACAGAAAAAACACTTTGTCACTTGGATGAGCTTCTCCCGGCTGAAGCTGTGAAGGATCGTCCATAGGACTAGTTCCCTTAACCGCCCTGTGTAACCAGGAGGATTTTACACCAGCGTTTTGCTCTCTCGGTATTAATATTGGGACCATTAAGACCACAGAACACGGGTCCTGTAAAGAATCTTGCTGGCCCCATGCCACCGGCCGCATGAATGTTTTCCTCGCATGGTGGCCAGATAGTTTTCCAGTCCCAGCACGATCACCTCTGTAAAGGGAACTCACTGTCTCTCACTGGGCTGTTTCCTGCTTTCTCTGGAGCTGGAACCTGGCTAGCGTCCGCGAAGGTTCCCTCATATTTGTTATATTATGACTGTTTGTTCTCTATTAAGATGTTTCAGAGACTCCAGAAAGAGCGAGAATGTGAAGAAAAAAAGTTAGAAGCCAGTAAAGTGGCTCTGAAGGAGCAGCAGCAGCAGCTGGAAAGGGAGTTGGGCGAGCAGAAAGGCAAGCTGGACCAGGTGCTCTCAAAGCTGCTCTCGGCTGAGGAGCGTGTGAGGACCTTGCAGGAAGAGGAGAGGAGCAGCGAGACCCTGGAGAAAACGCTCTCCCAGACCAGTATGTGTTCCCAAATACGGCTCTTTGGGAGGGGGGCGGCACTGGTTGTCTTGCCAGGTGTGTAGAGGAAACCCTGAGCCCGGCCACGGCCCAGAAGGGGTCAGGAGGTGCAGAGTGGCAAGGAGATGCCCCGTTGGATCCTGCTAGCCCCAGGAGAGGTGACAACAGGTTCAGAGATACAAGGCATTTGTCTTTATGGAGACGGGAGTTGATCCTGAGACTGTGTGGTCTTTTTATCCGACCATACTGCCTACTTCAAGAATGGTGCCTCAAGGCAGAGAGATGTTAAGGCAAAGAAGTTCTAGAAGGCACTCTGAAGGCTTTCTGTGAAGAACGCTGTTTTGAGCTTTGGAAATGATGATCCATTTCATCTCGCCCAATCAAAAAACAATTATCAACAGTTCTACTTGTGTCCAAATTTGTCATAGTGAATGGTACCAAAATACAGGTATTTGCTTTTGGGTCTGTTTGCGCTCTCTTGAGCCATGTATCAATGACAATGACATGGAAATCCAGGATAAATGATAGTTCCCACAGCAATAAGTGATTTTTTTCTTTCTTAGGCTTCAGGGTTTAACAATGGTCAGAAAATGTTCTCTGGTGAACTTGGTGGAAGGGTTATTACTCCTTCCTCCCCAACTCTTGATTACATCCAGACCAGCAGCTTCTTTATTTTCTTTTTTCTTTTAAAGATTTTATTTATTTGAGAGAGACACAGCACAAGCAGAGGGAGAAGCAGGCTCCCTGCTGAGCAGGTAGCCCCATACAGGACTCCACCCCAGGACTCTGGGATCATGACCTGAACTGAAGGCAGACGCTTAACCGAATGAGCCACCCAGGTGCCCTAGACCAGCCATTTCGTTGTGAAAATGAAACTTAACTAACATATGTGTTGAGTCTGACCATACCTGACATGTGAAAATGAAATCTGGACAGGGTGTTACTCCAGAGTGTGGGTAGAAAAATCTATTTTAACTGTTGTTGTTCTTTGTAAGCATCATTTATTGAGTACTTAATGTGCACTATGCATTTGCATATAAGATTCCCATGGAACAGCAGAAGTAGGCTCCTCCTGTATAAAATAGGGCTTATGCCACTCCAGATCCCGTGTTGTTTACACCACGCTGCCTCCCGTGAAGGAGAAGTATGTGTGCACTCCCTTTATTAAAACCCGGGTTTATAAGAAGCACTTCAGCCATCTATTTCCATGTCTCCTGCCCCTCAGGATTGCTGTTTGCTCTCACTGGTCCCTGATAAAGGGAAGACAATAGCTGTCTGTCACTTTGGGATCCAACCCTCTAGGGCCCAGTTTTGTCAGGAGGCACCTTCGTGAGGGCTTTTACCTGGGCCTCGGATGTGGGTCGGGGGGATTCGGAAGATCCAGTGAGTCCCGAGTGAGTGGCATTTCCCTACCTGCCCATAGCGGGACCAGGGCCTCCACCCAAACTACTAAAAATGCTCATTTCAGAACGGCAGCTTTCAGAACGGGAGCAGCAGTTACTGGAAAAGTCAAGTGAGCTGCAGGCTCTCCAGAAAGAGACAGACTCTATGAGGGCAGACTTCAGCCTCTTACGGAACCAGTTCTTGACAGAAAGAAAGAAAGCCGAGAAGCAGGTTGCCAGCCTAAAGGAAGCACTGAAGATCCAGCGGAGCCAGCTGGAGAAGAACCTTCTGGTGAGTACCCACTGCCCTGACAGCTCATGAGGAAGCACCACATTTACATTTTTAGACTAAAACGCTGCTTTGGAGAAAACAAATTACCTGGCAGCCCAGTTCCTAACTCAACTGTTTTGTGTGTATTGATGCACAGTGTGATCTTGAAGCTGATAGTGGGCTGTAGCCCTCGAGAAGCCGAACAGACAGTGTCAACATGAAGCAGAGAGCACTCTCAGCAAGGAGCCTCAGCTCACACCTCCACTGACAGGGGCTGCAGCATTCTGCGGGGGGGGGGGGGAACGGCTTAACATGTTTGCCCATCTGCAGTCACTGCTCACAGATTTTTCTCATCCTGCCCTTTTTAGTCAGATTAGCTTTAATTTTCCTTAAACCAAGGAGCTCAGTCTGCCATGCTTTTATCCCTGAAATCTATTTGGGATAAAATTTGGGGAGGTGAGGGGTGCCCGAATGGCTCAGTCGTTAGGCGGCTGCCTTCAGCTCAGGTCATGATCTCAGGGTTCTGGGACTGAGCCCCGCATTGAGCTCCTTACTTGGTAGGAGGCCTGCTTCTCCCTCCCCTACTCCCCCTGCTTGTGTTCCTTCTCTCACTGTTTTTCTCTGTCAAATAAAAGTCTTTTTTAAAAAATGGGGGGGAGGGGATACTCTAAGTCCACAGAGATTTATTTTGGGTGGAGGCAGTTGGGCAGTGGTAGAGACTGTCACAGGAGTGGATTTTCTGACACCCTCTGGAGGAGCTGATGTATGTGAATGGGTGTGTGTTTCCCAGACAGTGGGAAATGGGGGTTTCCCAGAGGGTGACACGCTTACCACTAGTGATCAGCAGCATGACTGTAAAGATAACATGGAGGGGTCTAGATTTTCATCCTCCGGGTAACTCTGTGAGGATGACTGTTGTTCCTGTTGCAGTAATGGAGGCTCAGGAAAGGAAAGGAACATATTATCAAAGATAATGTTGCAGAGCTATGATTCAGACTTTGGGCTAACAGATAACAAACTCTGACCACCTATGTACTATAGCTCTACCACAGCCTCTCAAGGCCGGTAGTGTTATCCCCACGTTACAGCTAGAACCCCAATGGGAAACGGACTTACAGAGCTAGTGAGTGTGTAAGGCAGCAGTGCACAGCTCCATGTGCCAGAGCCCAGCCGTGTCCTTCCTCCTGCACTAGGAGCAAAAGCAGGAGAACAGCTGCATGCAGAAAGAGATGGCGACAATCGAACAGGTGGCCCAGGACAACCACGAGCGGGCCAGGCGCCTGATGAAGGAGCTCAACCAGATGCAGCATGAGTACACGGAGCTCAAGAAACAGGTGCGTGCCCAGGAGCCCCTGCTGGCCGCCCGACACAGAGAAGGCCCGGTAGACATGCTCACTCCCCATTGGGCAGTTTTTGTTTCTTAAGTAGCTCTTTTAATAGGAGTATTTCTTTTTAGAAATTATGAAAGCTGATTATAAGAATGTCCTTTAAATCAAATCTGTTTTTTTAGTCTTAAAATTTAGAAATGCACCTCTATAAGAGAAAAGCATTTGTTCAAAATGTACTTTTAAAATCCCCTTAAGTTCAGCATCTTATGTTTTTGAAAGAAAAATAGCAGTTCTTCAGCATGAAATTTTATCATGTTCCAAAGAGCTGTGTTGAAATGTTAGATTTTATGTCAGAAACAAGTCTAGAAGACCCAAATGCCTAGGAAGGAAGAAATGACCCAGCAGAAACCTCTGATACCCTGTGATGTAACCAGGCTCAGAGCAGTTCACACTTAGACTGGGAGAGTCTAATCCTACGTGGAAAGTTCCATAAGTATATGACACATTAAGCAGTTCAATTCCAAGTAGGTCCCAAATATTACCCACTCAAATCTGACTCTCACTCTTCAGATGACAAACCAAAAAGATCTGGAAAGAAGACAGATGGAAATCAGTGACGCAATGCGAACACTTAAATGTGAGGTGAAAGATGAAATCAGAACAAGCCTGAGGAATCTCAACCAGTTTCTCCCAGAACTACCAGCAGATCTGGAGGCTATTTTGGAAAGGAATGAAAACCTAGAAGGAGGGTTAGAAAGCTTGAAAGAGAACTTTCCATTCACCGTGAGTGAGAGACCATCACCTTTTGAAGAAAAATTGAATTTTTCCCAGACTCACATAATGGTAAGTATATATCCTGCTGCTCTTTGGGCTTTGCTAGAAGATAATTTGTTCCCACCTCCCCCCAGATAAGCTGAAAAATACATGTGGAACTTGGGGAAGGCGGGAGGAGGGAAAGGCTAGCAACGTTTGGGGACTCTGATGTTTCCCTTTCCCTCTGAAAAAGGATGAACACTGGCGTGGAGAAGCACTCCGAGAGAGACTGCGTCACCGTGAAGATCGACTCAAGGTTGCCCTTTAAAACAGTACAGTATGAGATGGTTGGCATGTTGAGGACAGTGGGAAATTGCTTATCACGACATACTGCTGCCATTCCCTCTGTACGGCATGAGCAGCTTTCTAGATTACATGGCGGAAGCTTAGAGAAGTTGGCATCACACAGTAAGTGGCAGGGGTTAGCATTCAAACCATGAATTGTGGAGTTAAGCCCAGTGTTCTGGGTAATGCTTCTTTGCCTCAGCTAAAACTGACAGAACCTAAGGACCTGGGACAGTAAATAGAGATACAGTGATAAACAAGAGGTTCATAGACCAGTGGTTGGGGGAAAGATAGGCTTTGGGGTCAGACAGAAAGTTGTTTGGCTCAGAACATGTGGAGTCTTGAGGCCTGTGAGACATCCAGGGCCAATCTCTCCATAGGCAGCTTTCAAAGAGTCTAGGATTTAGCGATCAGCATTGACCTAAAGATTTGGGGGTTAACAGTACAGGTGGGAATTGGAAAAATGAAAGGAAGATAGAATGAGAGGGCAGAATGTGTTTGGAGAAAGGCTTCATACACAGCATGAACTGGGAGGGAGCCAGGCACTGTGTTGAGGGAGTGGAGGTCCTTGACATCCAACAGCTTCCAGCCACATGTGTCTACTTTAATGTAAATGAATTCTATTAGGTTAAAAGTTCTTCAGATGCCACAGTTTTAGGGACTCGATAGCCACTATTGAGTGGCTGCTATATTTGACAGCACAGATAAAGAACATTCCCATCATCACAGAAAGTTCTGTTGGACAGAACTGCTGTAGACTTGGAGAGAATCCTTTGAAAGAAACAGCAGGGGGGCAAGCCAGAAAGTAGCGTGGGGTTGAAGACTGAATGCACTGTGAGAGGCACTGAAGATATCAAGTATAAACCAGTCTTCTGCTAAGTCTGAGCAGGAAAAGGAGAGAAGGAATCATAATTTAACGAGGAGGCCAGGGATGCAGAAATCCTAAGTATTGTTGTAAGGGAGAGAACTGAGCAGAAGGCCCAGTTAATGACAGCACAGCATGGTACAAGTTCTACGCACAGAGAAGCCACCAGCACCTTCTACGTTTATATATTTTTTTAGGACAAAGGCATTTTCAGCAGCCATTCTTACTTTATGATAATCAGATCGGCCCATCAGTGTTAAGCATGAGGAAGCTATGGAGTACATTTCTTCTGTGTAAAACCCTAAATTTTACCGTAATGCTTTCAGGCCCAGCTTCGACACTGTATGTCCAAGCAAGCAGAAGTGCTAATTAAGGGGAAGCGGCAGACAGAGGGCACGTTACACAGCTTGAGAAGACAAGTGGATGCTTTAGGGGAATTGGTCACCAGCACTTCTAGAGACTCCACATCGTCACCTGGTCTGTCTCAGTTGGAATCTTCCCTGGCTGAGGACTCTCAACCTGGACCAAGCCAGGTAAGAGTACGTGCTGTTGTAAACATAAGAAGCTTTAGGGTCCCTAATCTATATAGTGGAGACTCAGAATGCCACAAATGCCACCTTCAGATCTCTGGAAAACTGAAGACAGATTTGCTTTCAAAACTGGTCCCTAGGAAAATGGAATGGAGTGGTTGGTGGATCTAGGAGGAGGACAAGGTGATGGCTTAGGGAGTGGCCTGAAATTGGAGGCTGGATGAGCCGTCAGGGATATAGGGAATTCTCCTGATGAGCTCCATTGCTGGATTTCCTTGTTCTCTACTCCATCCGTAGAGCATTTAGGCTGCAAATGCTTAGTTTACAGTTTAGTCTGTAGTTTAGTCTGTTAGTTTAGTTTAGTTTAGTTACAGTTTAGTCTCTTAGTTTAGTTTGTCCATCTCCCTGCATCTCAGGAAAGGATGCCTGGCTGTGCCTTCTATTCTTCCTCAGCAAAAGTTTGAAGTCAAACCTCTTAGCACAGGGTGTCTACAACCCCTAAAGTTCACAGAGCCTTTCTGTGTGAGACCTTGAGAAGGTTAACGTTTAGGAGGAACATGAAATAGACTCAGGGAATCGGTCAGTAGTGACCCAGAGATAGATAATAGCTACCATTTTTGAGTGTCTGTGTGTATTAATAAGCACTTTACATGTATTATCTCATGTAGTCTTTGTATCCTAGGAGGTAGGAAGTATGCCTTTACTAGAAGAAATTGTGTAAAATGAAAAATGTCACAGCAGAAGATGAAACCAGGACTTCGGGGCTCATCTGTCACTACCACAGAGCAGGATAGCATATAGCTGAGCCACAAGGAATGTTGAAAAAGAGCTGCCTCTTTTGTAGGCACACAGCTCAGCAGCAGCAGATCCAAGATTTGAATGTGATTACCTTAAAACCTTCTATGGTGGGACCAAATCAGGCACAGGCCAAAACCATCATGAGCCTCAGGGCAGGTCTTAAGAGTATCAGGAGGCACTGAGTATAGCAAAGAAGGTGGGTTTAGAGATGAGACAGCCCAGAGTCGTGGAAGAGGAGTACATGGGGATTTGGGTGCCAGGTTTAGCTATCAGCTTGGGGTGACAGCCTGAAGAGTTCAGGCGCTCGGGATGCAGGAGAGTAATGGTGGTGTTAGAGACGCAGCAGGTAGGGGGAGGTCTGCTAGAATTCTTTTGGAGTCTGGGGTCATAATCCAGGTTTAAGAGATGAAAGCTTAAACTAGGCTGGAGTTAGGGGCTGGCTTCTGAGCTGTGTTTTCATCTCCCTTCTTTCCAGAGCTCCTTCCAAGTTCTACAAGGTCCGTCACAATTACTAGACAGTTACCGACACTGATGCCATCCCCAGCTTCCTGCTTGCAGGGTACATGTTACAGAGTTCTCTTAACTACCACTTTCAGTTGGAATATCCTGAATTCTAGCTTATCTTACAGTCCAGTAGATTTTTTATTTAACTTTTTTTTTTTTAAAGATTTTATTTATTTGACAGAGGTCACAAGTAGGCAGAGAGAGAGGCACAAGAGGGAGGAGGCAGCAGGCTCTCTGCTGAGCAGAGAGCCTGATGCAGGGCTCGATCCCAGAACCTTGGGATCATGACCTGAGCTAAAGGCAGAGGCTTTAACTCACTGAGCCACCTAGACGCCCCTTAATTTTACTCTTGAATAATTTTGTACAGTGGCTCATCTCCCAAGTATTTTTCCAAAGAGGTACTCAAATACGTATTTTACCTGTTAGCCATCATGAGCTGTCACTTATTTCTGTTCATTGAAGACTTGTTTTTACTGTTCCACGAAGGCATCCTCTTTGTTTCTGCAGGAAGAGAACTGCTCAGCCGGGTGAGGAAATCTTGGAGGAAATCCCTTCTCTACTACCTCACTGTGAACTGGAAGGCCGCTTGGTTTTGCTCCAGATGCGGGGAACTCCAGCACTGCACCTCCACTATAGCTTAGCTCACATGCTGTGAACGCTGGGGTTTCTGTAAATCACATGTACATATGGGAAGAGTTGTATACAGTTTAAACCTGGATGGCTGGGGTTTTTTTTTTTTTTTTTTTTTTTAGCTTTGAAATGTATTGCCATAAAACCAGTGATTATAATTGTAAATTTGAGGCTACAAACTGGTTTAAATCTATAGCTACAAAGAAAAAGAATGTACTCAAGCCCTTCATTTATAGTGTCAAATTTTATTTTTGGATTTTGTTTAAAATCTATTTTCATATGAAAATAAAAGATAAAATAGTCTGTCATCTGACTTTTCATTTCATAGATCTACAGTAAAGCCATCAAACGTTTACCTGCGTTCCAAGAGAACAGCAATTTCCAAATGGCTCTCCATCTTTGGCCCAGAGATTGAAGTTTGTTGTACCTGTCAATGAACATACACCACATGGAAATATCGTTTATAAAACTCTATACTTGAGGTGCTTTTCCTCAACCAAAATATTCTTTGATGGAAAATTAGCAGAATCTGACCCAGTGGTAAATTCAAATTGTGTTTGACTTTTAAATCTTTGAACTACTGTAATTAATGGCTCTGCTTCATGATCTACAAATACATTATTTCTCTAAAAACAATAACAACTGTCACAAAAGACTCTGTGGCAGTAGACTTCTTCTCATGAGTAAGGGGAAGTATGAAACTACATGTTACAGGTTTTAAAATACTCCCAAGGCCTGTTTTTAGGCCCGCAGACAGCTTATGAACCATAACCATACAGTATGGTGTGGTGCAACCATCCCTCTCTACCCCAAGGAGGGTTATATACCCAAGAATTTGGTCAGACCTGGACCATTAATTAAGATATGGGATAAACAGAATTACACTAAAGGCAATGGAAGTGGCATAAAATTTAACACACAGTAAGTTCTAGAAGTATCTACTTCCAAATAAAAATTGGATTTGGTGTGTATCTTTTGTATTTAACATTCTCTTATTTCATTTTCACAGGCCTTAGCAAAATGCTGAAAAGTCAGGCCTCTGCACAATTACTGAAATCCCTTAGGGACACTTTTCCCCATTCTGTCCATGTGCTGAGTGAGGGTAAAATATCTTCTTTCTAAACTGCCACATGAACCCTATTCCCCTGTGGACAGGAATGGAAGGTAATCATTTGATCTTCTGTGTAAGGGGGAGTGACCTGAACCACACATCTATATAGAAAGATCACACCTGAAACAACGGATATGTGAGCAAAAAAGTTCTCAAAACTATAGTTTGGAATTGGGGAGGTAATTAATATGTGAAACCAAACACCTGGTTCCAAAAGACCTCTTTCCAAAGAAACTTTACTATATCCAGTATTATGTGAACATTACCACCAAAAAAAATTTTTTTTAATCAAGTTTACTGCATCGAACATTTTATTATCCATGAAACACTTGAACATTGCACTGGAATGTCTGAGCACCAATTTACTAATCAAGAGGGCCTCCACACAGGTGCAAGGTTAACAAGTAACCCACAGAAGCAGGTGACCCCACATGTAGTAAACTCTCATTGATGAAAGATTAAAAGAACTTCACATTCTCTCCAAAGTGTACTTCCCAGTGTCTGGCACATGCATGTTACAATAGGACAATTTGCTCTTCTATTTTTGAGCACCCAAGTTTATTACAGGGGATTACACATGCAAACAACAGAATTTGGCCCCAAGTACAGTCAAGGGAGAACACTATCAGGCACCAAGTGTGCTGATCTCACACTGAAAAAGGTTGACTGAAAACACTGCAAGGGTGATCCAAATACAAGGACAAAACTAAGTCAATTACTGAGTCATGTGGAGTTATATGCTATATATGTAGACTTCTCTTCATACAGTAAGGACAATTCGCCAATAAAAACTGGCAACTTCTGCCAAATAATTGTTTGCCTGAAAAAAATATGAAATCCTATTGTAGTTCAGAAAATAATGCAAACCATTTTAATTTAATCTAGATACAGGTACTTTATTTACAAATATTTAGATTAATAGCATTTTGTTACATCAAATGAAGAGTACAGCAGTCTGAATAAATCCTGTCACAAAAACAATTAAGACCCACTGTAACTAACTTTGGGAATCAGGGTATTGCACCTAAACAAGCCGCAGTCTTTAGTTTGTGATTGCTACCTTATATCCCAATGGGTGGTTGGTTTGTTTTTTTGTAAATATATACACACACCAGCAGGTCATGGTCCCTGGGCGAGTCCCTTGTGAAGCAACAGGGTAAGCAAAATGGGTCACTGTAAGTCTTTAACAGAACGTACCAATCTACTCCAGGAATCTTGTTTTTTAAAAAGTTAAACAAAGACAAAAATAAAGATGAGTCCACAAATTAACCAAATCCTATTTTCTGCACATTCCAGTTTTGGCTTTTATTTAACATTGACTATACAATACTCCAGTACTACCACATGTTTACAACCCAGAAAGCTGTATTTTTTATTTTTTATTTTCACTTTAGTGTCTGTAAAGAGGGATTTAAAATGTGTATTTTAAACACAGCAGTTGAGCTGAATGATTTTATAGAATATAGTAAGGTTTACCACCTATCCTACTTCAAATAGCTTCAATTCTCCATCTGGACCATAAACTGAATCAGAAATCAATGGAAAGAAGTAAAGAACTTGGTAAAACATAAGTCTGTTGTCTAAAGAGATTGTTTCCCTTGCAATACAGTATTCTTTCAGTGGCCAAACCACCTAGTGCAAAGTAATAACTTACTTTGAATCAGCACAAACACTGAAACACCGTTAGAAACACTTTCCCTTTTACAAAACAACTTATGCCAACAGGACATAAAATAGCCCCTCATACTAAGAACACAAGGGTATCCTAAATTACTTCACTGTAGTGTTAAAAATGCACAATTTAAAATCCCTTAACAGCAGACCTGTGGTTCTGACTGTCCGGTACACAATCTCACCATTCCAAGAAGATAAAGGTATAAAAGCTTAAAATGTGCAATAATAAACCCAGCCTTTTTTCTTTTTCTATACAGTAAGGCAAGAAATGCAGCCTGTAATGCAAAATGTTTACAAAGAGAAAAGCAGGTTAGCACATTGTCGATTGCACAAGAACAGTTAAGAAAATCAGCAGGTAAGCCACAGTGCAAAGATGGAACAGAATCTGCTAGTGTTAATCCTCTCACGCTACAGGAGCTCTTTCCAGCATAATGTCCCCAAACGCTGCCAGCACCAGAGGGTGGAGCCAGTATTACTTGTGAACTGCAGTTGTGTATTTCCTTGTGTGAAATGGAAGGGAGTAACATGGTCACATATAGGTCATACTGTACAAACTGGTATTTTATACTGTTCCAATGCCAGTAATCAATTTATTTTCTTCATTAAAATAATATACACAGAATGTATTGTTAGTTCGGTTCCTTCAAATTTTATACATATTTACTTTCTGCTAAAGAGAAAAGGATAAAATGGCATAAAAAAAAGATAAAGCTATTAATTAAGCACAAGAGAAAAAATAAATGGATATTTTCCCTGTGCAAGGCTAAGACAGAAGCAAACCTCCACGAGAAAACTGCCACCCACGCAACAGGAAATTTATCCAACAAAAACAAAAGCAGTTATAGAACCCATTCTCTATCAGAAGTCATTTCACAGCAATAAACTTATTGGTTACAACAGACATACTTGAACAGTTAAAGATGGGGAGAAAGGCTTAAGATATCCTCAAATTAAACCATACAGTAAGACAAAGCCTTGCCCAAAAAAAAAAAAAAGGAAGGATAAAAATCATTTAAGTCCAGCATCAGTGCTCAGTTTAAATCATGTACTGGTGACATATCTATCACGAGGACAATCAAGGGGAAAAAAAAGTCTAGATTTACCATGCAGGAGAGATTTATTACTCTACTTGCCTTTTGATAACCTGATTACATCTAGTTGTTTTAGCAGTTTAGTATTGTGTTAAACTGTTTTTACAACAGAGTTGTTTTTTCTTTCTTTCTTTTTTTTTTTTTTTAATTAAACCCAGTAAGATGTACAGAAGACAATGAGGCAGTAAAAAGTACTGCTTCCAACAGACAGAGGTGAAAGGTCAAATGGGAGCGACGGCAAAGAGGTCACTAGCAGCCACAGCCTTCTCTCTGGGGTTGGGGTTCACTGGTTAGCCGGCCTCCCTGTGGGGCTGAAGGTTTGTGCTGTACACCAGACTCGGCAGCATTCAGATCCAGGCTTCCATCCTGAATGTTCTGATAGATTTTCTTGGCAGCCTCAAGGAAAGCATCTTCTACATTCTCTCCCCTAAGAGGCAATTGACAACTTTATTGGAGAATCACAGCTTTCTACAAAGGATAAGGCATTATACACTGACCTTTTGCTAACCTTTAGTCAACTGCCATGATGTCTTCAACTTAGCCACTGTCATCTAATAAAAGATTACCAAAAGACTGAGCTAAGAGAACAACATGGGGAAATATTTTCTGTGGAAAGCATATAAACAAGATACTAACAGCTATTTCTATAAACCCTATTTGGATAACTGAATGTGTTCTAATCATTAAAATGTCATATATTTATATATAAGGAAAAGTGAGGACAGGCCATTTTTGTAATAGCAAGAAGGTATTCCAAACAAGTGAGATTCCAGGATTTGTATGGTCTGATTAGCTAAGCATTAACTATATTTTTTAATTTTGTGACGGTGACATATTTGTGCTCGACCATGGTCTCACTTCAGTTCTCTTAGTACTAATGACATGGATGAAGCTAAACCAAAAGGGGCTAGCTTCTTACCCAGCAAGGAATTTCTGACTTAATAAATGAAGAACTCTGACTTAAGTCCTGGGGTTCGATAATGGACATGGAGTAACGATTAGAAAACATCAATTATGTTTCTGATTATTCTTAGACATTGTTTCCTTAAGCCATGCTTTGTAATTGAAGTACTAAATGCATAGAATACCCAAGCTTGAGTCCAAGATGCCAAATTCAACCTCCACTGTGAAAGTCAAGCACTTCTGGAATGCTAACACAGTTTCATTTATTAACCTGGTTTACCAGGGGAATAATCACAGTACAATCTTTTAGATAAAGTAGCAAAAACTATTATCTTTGAAATGTGAAACAGGAAGCAAAGGGATGCCTGCTTAACTGTCTTCCCACAATAAACATCACACATACATGTATTATTATATGTAAGCAAATACATTATACATTTTCGACATGTATGGTTCTACTTTGAGAAGTTTGAATGTAACAATGTAACTGAAAATGATTAATTTTAGTCATACTTACGTTTTTGCACTTGCTTCAAGGAACAATAAGCCTAAAAATTAAAATTCAGACTATAATTAAGACATTTCAAATGAACTCAAAAGGACACTTTCTCCAATAACATTTGAATTAGGGTTTCCTATCAGCTATCAGTACTCCTACCATAGTCTTTTATGAAACAGTATGTTAGGTTTGAGATGAGGGGAGTCTTAACATTTGTCATTAAATACTTGCACTACCCCCAAATTTTACTTCTTCATTCTTGAGATTTAAGTAGTTGGCATTAAAAGAAAAGTGTCAAATAGTCCGCAGTATCAAAATGCCACCCCTCCCATGAATGACCCCCAAAAAGCCATTAAAAGTCTTAAACCCACCATTTTCTTCAGCAAACTGTTTGGCTTCTTCATATGTAACATCTCTTTGTGCCTCCAAATCTGCTTTATTTCCTATGAGAATTATTACCTAATTTGTGACCAAAAGAAAGACATATTAATACAAAAGCAGCCATTTAAAATCAACCATGAAAATTCTGAAATCCAAAAATTTTGATAGAAAAAAACATATAGGCCTAAGAAGGAAACCAAGCACCAGCAATCATCCAGCACATAGATAAGGAGAATCACAAAATCAGTACTATTAGGAGGGAGGTCAGCAATTACCTAGGCCATGGGCTGACAAACTTTCTATATAGGCAAAGAGTATATATTTCACGTCTGTGGAGCTCAAATGGTCTCTTTGCACATACTTCTTAACATTTTCTTTTAAATAACCTTCTAAAAATGTAAAATCCATTCTTAGCTTGCAAGCCATTCAAAAACAATACAGCCCATGAGGAACACCCTGGTCTAAGCCAAAGGTTATGATTTATCTGAGTAAGATTACTAAAAGGTCCATGCACAAGCTCCAGGAAATCTGTGAATACACTGAAATTAAGCACAGAATGCTATAAACAAGAACATTTCGCTGGAAGAAAAGGCTCATGGTTTTCATCTGATTTTTGAGTGTCTCTGGGACCCTCAAAAAGTTAAACTACCAGTTCAACTCCTTCGGGCTACTGGTAAGAAAATTAGTGATCAAATCAGGCAATAGGACTTGTCAAAGGTCACTCAGGGAGTCAGTGGTTTAGAAGGACTTTAGAACCAAACTATGACCTTCAAACACTGTCTTTACACTAGCCCTGGAGAAGGACTAAGTTTGTAGCAACTGAAAACAAAGGTCTGCGTTCCATGGGGAACAGTGGTGGTGGGAGGAGGGGTGGGGGGACCCACATGCAAAACAAGTTCAAATCCAAGGCAAAATATCACATATACATACACCTACTCTGGAATCATTTATGTAAGTGAAGTTAGGCCAAAGTTAAAGGCAGCTCTACAAAGCTCTAAGAAAAAAGTTTGCAGCCTTAGGGAAATAGAGCTTTTTGAGCTTTATGGTGGTTTCTGGGGACTGCGGGTAGGGCATTATGGATAAACTGTCTCTGTCTACATATAAGCTTATCTGATACCAATTCATGATTCCCCCTCCTTTCCCTTCCCAACAGATGTGGTAATCCAGATGTTGATACTGTAGGAATGGATGGTTTCAACCAAAAGTGATTTCTACCATTAACTTTTCCTCATGTGAAACTGTAGCCCCTAACTCTCCTACTCCTTAAAAATGATGTCCAAAGAGCTGAAGAACCATTGTAATCTGAAATGTAAACCTTGAACAAGAACACTTAAGCAGCATAACAAACGTGAGCATTCTTCAATCAGTGAGGACAAAGGCCCAATGAGGAGGGAAAGGCACTTTCACATGAAGTCTGCTAGTCCTTTAAAGGATAAGGTAAGAACACATGAAAAAGGGCATCCGTTTTTTCTTTTTTCAAAGATTTTATTTATTTGACAGAGAGAGAGAAATCACAAGTAGCCAGAGAGGCAGGCAGAGAGAGAGAGAGGGGGGAGGAAGCAGGCTCCCTGCGGAGCAGAGAGCCCGACACGGGGCTCGATCCCAGGACCCTGGGATCATGACCTGAGCCGAAGGCAGAGGCTTTAACCCACTGAGCCACCCAGGCGCCCCCAATTTTGTTTTTTTAAATCAAGGCTGGTAAAATCACAATGACCTACTCCAGGGCCATTAGATGGCAGGTACTCAAAACAAATGTGAACTATACTTCAATAATAAATTCAAAAAGAAAACCAACAATACTGAACTGCATACTTTAAATGGGTAAATTATGTTAATTATCTCAATAAAGCAGTTTTTAAAAGATAATTTAAAAAATTTTTAGACATTTGCTGAATGGAAACACTGCCTTCTCTCCCAATTTCTTAAGAACTTCCAAGCTGTGCTTCCCGTCAGCCTGAAAGGAGACATAAAAGTGGCATGCTAACTAGACAGAGGTACAAAATACACCACCAACAAAATGGGAAAGTATGCAATTTCTACATAGAAACTGAAGGCAATGTTACAGAAATCGTAACATTCGAGCTGGATGTTAAGAGATTTTCTTCTGTAGGGGAGCAAATTTTGCCATCCCAAAATATTCTCTTTGGAATATTTATCTTAAGCTGGCTTATTTTTAAACAGAAGACACAAGTAAAGCTCTGAAAACCCAGAAGTTACCCTTTAAGAGACCTTTACATCTGTAAGAAAAATCTCCATTTGTAAGGGTGTTTCCCTCTCAGTATGAGGAAGAGGGGTGAACTCAATCTCCAGAAACTTGTAACAACTCTGTCAATTAATTTCTTAGACAAGCCAGAAGAATCTTGAAGGGTAAAGATCTTCCTCCCTAACACTTTCTTTTGAAGATCTGGTAAAATTTGAAGAGGCATAAATGAGGCAGGAAAGACATGGCTAATTTGTCATTATGCTCCTCTAAGGGCCTTCTACAATGAGTTTTGTTTGCTTCTTAACATTTTTTTTGAAATATCTATAGAATAGAGCTTTACTATATACCTTTCACTAAGCTTCCTTAATAGTAGCATCTTACAGACTCAAAACCAGAAAACTGACATTGGTGCAATCTATGTTCCTTAGTCAGATTTTACCAGTTTTACACACTCGTGTGTGTGTGTGTGTGTGTGTGTGTGGTTCTATGCAATCTTACTGCAGATATAGATTTATGTCACCACAATTAGTATACAGAACTGTTCCATCACTAGAAAGGAACTGCTTTGTGCCCTTTCTAGTTGAGGCACAGCACTCATATCCTTCACCCCCATTTGCTAACCTCTGGCAACAACACATCTGTTCTCTTCCACAATTCTGTCTTTTTGAGAATGTTTCATAAATGGAATCATACAGTACGTAATTTTTTGAGATTAACTTTTTTCACTCATGTGTAATGAGTGAAATGCCCCTGACATCCATCTAAATTGCTGTATGTATCAACAGTTCATTTCTTTCTGTAGCTGAGGAGTATTTTACAGTATGAATGTACCACTGACTGTTTAACAATTCACCTCCTAATGACCATCTGGGTTGTTTCCGATTTTTGTAGTTGAGGAGTATCTTACAGTACAAATGTACCAGATTGTTTTAACAATTCACCTCCTGATGATCATCTAGGTTTTTTCCAATTTTGGGCTATTGTAAATAAAGCTACTATGAATGTTCATCTATAGGTCTGTACATATACGTACAGTGGGTTTAAGGGGATAATGGATATGAAAGTTCCAGGCACAGTCCCTATCATAAATGGCAAACCACTCTGGGGCACCTGGTTGGCTCAGTCTGCTAAGTGGCTGGATCTGGATTTCGGCTCAGGTCATGATCTTGGGGTCATGGGAGAGACCCCGGAGTCAGGCTCCACACTCAGCTGGGAGCTTGCTTTAGGACTCTCTATCCCTCTCCCCCATCCCTGCTCAGGCTCTCTCTCTAAAATAAATAAATCTTTAAAAAAAAAAAAGGGCACATCATGTTAACTTTCAGTACAATTTATTGCCTTTCCCTGATAAAAGCCAATCTTACCACTGATTACCTACTTATTGAATCAGACCTCTGCTCAATGGTGGAGTACAAAGCTAAGTGAGACACAGGCCTTGCTCTGAAGAAGCACCTAAGTACCTTCCCTTGCTTGTTCCTGGAATGCCCCCTTAAGCATTTATTAAAACCTTACTCACCTCTACAGTCCCAATGCAAACATACCTTTCTCTGTAAAGCTGGTTTCTCCAGACGGCCCTGCTTATCCTGGGTACTTCCAGCAATGCACATACCAGCTGCTCTATTTCTACCTCATATCTCACTCTGCTTTTCAGCAGTTATTTGTATACACACAGCTATCCCCTTACTAAACTGTAACATTTTGTGGGCCAAGGACCACATTTATCTTTGAATACTATAAAGTCTAGCATGTTGGTTGGCCTTTAAAATCTCAATAAATTGGGGCACCTGGGTGGCTCAGTGGGTTAAGCTCAGGTCATGAATCCCAGGGTCCTGGGATTGAGCCCCACATCGGGCTCTCTGCTCAGCAGGGAGCCTGCTTCCCTCTCTCTCTCAGTCTAGTTGTGATCTCTGTCTGTCAAATAAATAAACTCATTAAAAAATAAATAAATAAAATCTCAATAAATATCTTCTCAGTCTGGCGAAGAAACTAATCTGTATTTTCATTTAGAAACAAATTTTTTAAATTTTCAATTTGAAAATATAGCACAATGGCTTTTTAATTTTTTTTTAATTTATTACAATATAGTTGAGATGTTTTTGTAAAAAGAAAAAAATTTTAAACTAATTTTTTTAAAGCATGCAGAACTCTTTGTTTTTAACTGAAATTTTACTGAGATAATTGTAAATACACAAGCAGTTGTTAAGAAATAACAGAGACCACTTATACTTTGCCCAGTTTCTTCCAACGGTAACATTTAATGAAATAAATGCAGATCCCTTTTAAACTGATTGTTTCAGATTTCATTGTCTTCACCTGACATGAGAACACCACCCCATTCATAACTTTTTTTTTTTAACCACAAACATGAACAAACACCACATGTAAGATGCAAAACCTGGGGTAATTAGTACTAAAAAAAAAAATGCTATCTTCTCAATTAATTTAAAAATACACTCTCATTCTTGGTACTCATATACAAAAATCCTACTAGCAAACCACTCTTCTTCTGGGGTTAGCATAGATCTTACATTTTCTATATAATAGATGTTATTCAACTTACAGTATTTGGATTGGTGAGATTCCTTGCATCTGTCAACCAGCTGCTTAAGTGATTATATGTACTTCTTCTGCAAAAATTAAAGTTTACATTTGTGACTTCCACATACAATTGTCATTTCAATTTTTTTTAAAAAGGAATTTCAAATAAATATTTATAATATTCCCTTTCATCAAAAACTGACTGTGGAATGTAAACCCACACTTTCCAGAAGTCTAGCCAAATCTATTATTTTAAATAAATAAATCAGTATCTAACAACTTTGCTAATTATATACAGAAGTAAACTGTTTACATTTAAAGGCACATTCATAAACAGTGGGCAAGGAAAAACACAGAAAATTAATGGAAACAATTCTGAATTAAGAATTTCTAATCTGAAGTAAAAACTAGGATTTTTAAAAATCACCCATATTTTCAATCACAAAATGGGAGAAATAATATCAAAATGTCTAGCGAATATGTTCAATGACAAACATATTTGCATCTGTCCGGTATTAGAAACCAAGATGTTCACACTACTATACACTGATATAAAACTCACCTTTCTTCCAAGAGAAAGTTAACTATGACAACATAAAAACCAGCTTTAAAATGGCACTTAATGTATTTGACTGGAAATCCAAGCCCCCAGATAACAAAATAAGTTTATTCTAACTTTTTATTCTTATTTACTAGTACCTAAATCATTCTGAGATTCAGACTGCCCTATTTCTCCAAGCAAGAGTTTAGAAACTCGTAGGCTCATTTGCACTAGCCAAATAGGCCCAAAGAGGACAAGCAAATCCAAATAATTTGTAATATTATATATAGTACATAGAATATAAGTATTTATCAGACTTTACCAAAGGGGTCAAATAAAATTTTGAAAGTTAAAAATGTTTGATTTATATACATTCACAAAACATTAATCCATCTTATTCATTTAACAGGTGAGAAAACAGAAGCTCGCAAAGATTTAAACGCATTTCAGAGCCAGGTCTTGAACTCTTTCTTTATGCACATAGTGTCCTCAAAGTGTTTCAAATTTAGTCTTGTGAATATATTCCATGAACTCCAGCTGCCAGTACCAATATAAAGTTGGATTTTCCAAACATTTAATCCTTTCCCAGTAGAGACTAAAAAGAAGTTGTACGGTTTTCTTTTCACTGTGCTAACTTATGTTACACACAAAACACCACCTAACCGTTTAAAAAAAAAAGGGGGTCAAATAAAAACATTTTCCCAATGTTTTAAAATTTTCTAGGTAAAATCTTCTAATACTCAAATATTTTTTAAAAGCACAAGTCTTATCATTTTACTGTTCCAAATCTGTAGTTACTGGCATACCTTGCTTTAACACAACAGATTTATCCTACTTTGTGCACAAAAACTTACACAGGACAAATCCCAAAACATTAATACTTGTTTTGATAAATTTTAAAATGTCAAAGCTGGCAGCAAGAATGAATTACAAACTGCCACCACTTTGGTAAACAGAAAAATCTATATATCCTTTTTAAGTATCAAGACCATATAAACTGTTATTATTTAGATATGCCCATAACTTCTGCTACTAATTTCTTAGGTAATTGTTATTTACTTAAAATTCACCATAATTTCAAATCTATTTAACTATAGCAGCATGCCAATACTCATTAATTAGTGGCAAGAGTGCTTAAAAGAAAAAGTAAAAAATATCCCTAACTTTGCCATGTAAAATGACTTATCAAACAACTGATAGAGCCAAACTGCCATGATAAGCTATGTTGTCAATTTAGGAAGTATCCTGTAACAATTACAGTTAATGCCAGGAATAAAGGTATTATTAAAGTAGAACTTTCAAGTTTTTAAAATGTGAAGAAGAATAGAAAAAAAAAGAAAAAAAATCAATGTTATGGATACAACATCAGTGTCACTATGAAATATTAATAAAGCACCTGTCTAAAGTATGCAGTACTTTTTTTTCAGTAAAATTTTATTGGGATATAATGAATTTACCACAAAGCTCATCCTTTTAAAGTATACAATGTAGTGGTTTTTGGTACATATACCAAAGTTGTGCAGTGATCACTCGTATCTAATTCTAGAACATTTTTATCAACCCCAAAAGAAACACTGCACCCATCAGCACTCAATCTCCACACCACAGCAATCCACTTTCTGTCTCTGAATTGGCCTATTCTGGCTATTTCATATAAATGCAGTCATACAACATGTGGCTTCCTTCACTTAGCAAAATGTCTTCAAGATTCATCCACTGTATAGCATGTATCAGAGAGTCTTTCCTTTTAATGGTCAGATTATACTTCACTGTATGAGTATACCCATTTGTTTATCTATCCCTTAGTTAATGGACATTTGGGGTGCTCCCACCAGAAGTACTTTTGAAGATTCAGAGAGACACAACTTTTACCAGAAGTATTTACTACGCTTAAAAGGTTATGTTTAAAAGCAAACCATACACATGTATCAAATCATCACCCTGGACCTTAAACTTACACAATCTTATATGTCAACTGTATCATCAGTAAACATGGAGGGGGGGGACACAAGCACACTTGCACAAAGCAAAACAAACTACAACACTTTAGACGGTTACACTCTTAAAGACACATCACCACATTTAAATTTATCAGCAATGGAGTTTTTAATTATGCAAAGTCTTCAGGAATGCATCCCTTATTAGGATGTTCTGCACAGAAGGCCAGGTCTTTAATAATCTTCCCACAAAACTATTTACAAGAAATCATGTGACCAGTTGCTTGCCTATTCAGAAGAGCATTAAGGCTATTTTGCTCTGTTTTGCTGTGAGATTAACCAATTCTGGAACTCAATGAACTTCAAGCACTATAATTATAATCTGCCACTGTCTTCATTCTAAGTCCACATTTCCCAAAGTGTGTTAATAAAATAAGCTTAAGAAACACTAAACTGAGTTAAAGAATTTCATTAATGCAGAACTTCTCAGGATGCTAATGTTAATGTACACTGTATCATGACTCTTCAAGAGAAAACAGTATAAACCATTTCTCAAAAGGAAATATGCTTGAAAGTCCCTTTGGTCCTACTCACCCATCCCTACCTCACCCAAAAAAGCAAGACAAGAGGCACACTGCTTTAAGCTGGCATTTGCATTAATATGAAAGGTGATCCAGTTCATTTTCCAGCTTAGCACAGTTTAATGAAGTGGCACAATTTTCCCTGTTTTCTGAAGCCAAATATTTACGGTCCAGTTTTTTTACTTTTTATCAAGTGCTTTCAGTTTCCCAAAATAGCCAAGCTGAAATAAATTTAATGCTGCTGCATGAAGTACTATAAACCATTTTAATTCATTTTAGAACAAAAAAGAATTTAAGTAAATGAACAAATACCTCAAACACCTTCAGATGCAAGCATAAGAACTTTTTATAATCTACCATGTTACATTAGCAAAACTACTTAATTCCTTCCCTGACCTTATTCTGAAAAGGTGTCAACTTTAACACCAGAGACTGAATAGAGTTAACTCCTCAAGACTTGTTTGCTTTCTACTGAAGTGAAAAGAACAAACTTTGGTATAAAATATTATTTCACCTCATATAATCGAACTGATGCTGCTTTTCAGAATAGTATTCTTCTATTAGCTCCACCAGCATCTCCTAAAGCTTTTCTTCAGTCATATTCACTTTCAGAAAAGGAAATCAACATGTTACATCAAGTCTTACACAACAGTGTAGAGAAATAACCGTAAGATCCAAATAAGCTCATTTAAAATCACACAATCACAAACTAAGAATGTCTAAATCAATAAACACACACACACACACACATACACCCCAAACCACAGTGCCTAAAGCAGATTTTTCTCAAGTATGAAGTTTGGAAAAGTATTAATCTCTTACCTAGTGATATCATACACCATAAGTGCTCCCGCAGCTCCTCTGTAGTAGCTTCGTGTAACAGCCCTAAACCTCTCCTGTCCTGCTGTATCCCAAATCTGCAGTTTGATTTTTTGGCCACTAACTTCAATTATTCTTGTACCAAATTCAACACCAATTGTGTGAGGACAATCAGCCATAACTGTTAGAGAGAAAAAAGAAATATAATAATCTAACTTCCAGAAAGCTTCAGATTAAGACCAGCAGGGAGAAGAGCCACTGGATTATTAAATAACATATTAATGCTTGTAGGCTGTATGTGGACGAAGCTAGCACTGAAAAAATATTAGCAAAAACACAGAAGTCGAATCTGACTGCACTAGAACAGGGGTCAGCACACTTCTGTAAAGGACCAAATAATTAATAGTTAAGTTTTATAGCCAAAACCACAACTACTGAACTCTACTGCTGAAGCACAAAAGCAGCCAAAGACTCTAAGTAAAATGAACATAGTTGTATTGTAATAAAACTTTATTTACAAAAACAGGCAGTAACTGGATTTGACCCACACGCTATTATTTACTGATCCCTGGACTAAAAGAATCTGCTAATTCAAGATTTTTAGTAAGTTCTTCGTAACACCAACATTATGCTATTTAACATATAACAAAACAATCAATGGCTTTAAGACTTTAGAAGTTGTCAAATTTTTCTCCTGAAAAATATTATCAGTATCTCAAAGAAAAACACATTTAATATATACCTAAAATTACATACTGGCAAGTTACATAATTCCAATCCAACAGGACAAGTTTATTAGTACTTTCCTTATAATTAGGCCATTGAAAACCTAAACCTATTATTCTGTGGTACAAGAATACACAGACTGTTGGAGATGTCATAAAATTTACATTAAGAAAAAAAAAAGCCATAAAATTAGTTTCAACTATATTTAGCCTATTAGTTACATAAAATAACATGGTCTCCTCCCCTAAGACAGAGTTATACTTCAAATATTAATCAACCAGTCTTGATATAAAAAGAATTTCATTTAAATATTTCCAATCTATTATTATTTAGTTAGTAAGTGATATATGCAGCAAATTTCCAAAATGGAGAGTCAGAGAAAATATTATTTAAATTTGACATTATAATTTTTAAAAAATTTCTACCACCAAAAAAACCTAAATAAGTAACCCAAATTATATATGGTATATAAATTAACACTCTATACATGCAGGTGTATTTCATTTTATATGCTTCTATTTAAAAAAAATTCCCTAAAGACAAAAATGTATATATGCAGAAAAGTTATTATCAAATGCATGGAGCGTAATGAAAATGACACTTTTTAAAAGGTAGGAAAGTGAGTATAAATTTATTACTTAACCTTATTGTGAACTTACATTTTTTTTCTGTAAATTGATGAAGTAAGCAAGATTTTCCTACTCCCATATCTCCTGTTTAAAAAGAAAGAAAAGTTTCAATTGGCAATTACATTTCTCAATTTTATACTCATAATTAAATGTAATGATTGCTATACCCCCTACTATATCACATCACAAATTTCTGGGACACTTGAAAAGATGAGTTCGAAAAATCCTACATGTCACTTTTCACTGTGATGTACAAACTGATTATTCCCAATCTTCAGCAGTGACAGAATTAAATTATAAATTATGTTAGCAAGTAACTATCAGCTGGGAAGTGCTTTTTAACAAAGAAACTGTTGTTAAGAGAAGCATTTTTTACTTTGAACTGTTTCAAAGTTTTATATTGTTTTTTCCCCCTTAATTCATGCATAAAAGCAAAAGACATAAGGACACAACAAACAGGGCAGCATGTAACAAGCAAAAATAGTAAGTTTTGGAAGTCTGATTGACTAGATCCCATCTATCTCTTCTTATATTCTTATATTCCCTGTATTTCTTATAGCCTGGGTGGCTCAGTGGGTTAATCCTCTGCCTCAGGTCATGATCTCAGGGTCCTGGGATCAGCCCCGCACCAGGCTCTCTGCTCAGCAGGGAGCCTGCTTCCCTCTCTCTCTCTCTCTCTCTCTGCCTGCCTCTCTGCCTACTTGCGATCTCTGTCTGTCAAATAAATAAAATCTTAAAAAAAAAAAATTCCACAAAAGATAAGCATGTGCATTATATGAAATCTGTAACAGACGTTATCTCTAACTGTACTACATAGGCATTTAACCCTTCATGAAGGAAGTATTGAGCCCACCATGACATCAAACTGTTCTAATATGAAGAATTAACTGAAAAGTATGTGTACTTCCAACGAAACTCTTACAACTACACCTGGGTAAACAATCTTATCTTTTAATTTGAGCAACATCTTGAAACTTAGCAGAAAAACCACCAGTATTATATTTTATGTATATTACACAACTACTCTGACTCAATGTTCTCTATCAATTTTTGGAATCCAGGTGGCTCCAAGGGTTTTCATGGTATTTTTGAAAAGTTATCAGTGCTCCTAGGAAATTAGTACCACTTCCAGGACTAACAAGCTTTCAGGCAGCCCTCAAGAACAATCAATATCACTTCAAAAAGTACCCATCAGTGTACTACAGAAGTATCCAGGGCTACAATACAAAAAGTACATCGCTACCACAAAAATAAAGGAGCTTTAATTTTGCAGTTAAAAAAATAACAACAACAAAAAACACTCACTCTTCTGGAGTGGTATGTTAAGCATTAGTATATAAATATTTTGTATATTAACTTTCTTTGTAGAGCAAGAGCATAAATTAAATAAACTTACCAATAATAATATATTTAAAGATGTAAGAGTAGTTGTATGGTGCAGTTGCCATGGTGGCACTAAAAACAAAGAAAACTGTGTTACTTCAGAAGGATATACACAAGTTCTCCAGTTGGTCACTGCCAGTTTTTAAAAGATATATAAAATACAGCATACTGATTATAAACAAAATGTTGATTACAATAAGCCAGAGTAAAATTGCATTTTCCAAACTGACCAAATGCACAAATTCTCCTGGATGAACATGAACATTCTCGTGTGTTATCCATAGAAATATCAGAAACCATTATATCAGAACAATTCCATTATTTCTCTTTAGGGAATATCCAGTAAGAAAAGTTACTATGGAAAATTTCAAACAATTAAATCTTTATATATTTGAGTTAAATATCATTATAAAGTCTTCCTCCTTTGAAGTCCCCACTCCTGTTAACTGATCCAGTAAATTACTGATGGCCAACTTGTTCAGAACTCTGATTTTACAAAAGAATGTTATAAAAAGTAACCACTAACTTACAAACACATAAAACTCTTAAGAGTTATAAAAAGTAACTTTTTTACTCCACTTTAAATCATGGTTAGCACAACATCCAAAAAAAGACCAGTCCAACTATTTCCAAACCAAATTACAGTCAGAATTAGATAAAAAACCACATGAAACTGTTGTTCCTACTGACTTTTTAAAAAGTCAATTATTTGCAATTTCAATTAGGTTCAACCTAATACAGGATCTGAAGATTAACAATGTATCAAATGCCTACTATATACTATTCTAAAAGCTAAAATAATGGCATAAAATACTACTTATGGTTGTCAAATCTGCAAGTTTATATATTAGACAATATTTAGAAAGATCCCAGCCTATTCTTTGCCCTCAGGTATACTTAACCTAAATAATTCTTATTTCTAATTTTAACAACTTAAAAAAAAAACAAAACCTCTCCAATTTATTCAAATGAATGCCGTGAATGTGTCAGACACTGTGTTAGGTGCTAGAGAAACAAGAGGTAAAATGTAGTAATGGTAGTAACTTCAAGTAACATTTATTCTAGTCAAACCAGCTTTCAGTTTAAGGAAAAGATAAAAATTATGCATGTGCACATGCCCACACACAAAGATTTGACCCCATTTTTTTAAAAAATTGGTTTTCAATTTTTAAAATAGGATTTTTACTGTTATGGGCAATTGTCACATTATACAAGCCAGATATGGTAACGATGGCGGAAATTTTTTTTCTAAGACAAAATTACCATATAATAAAATTTAACCTATAGAAAAAGTATGTATTTAAAATAAGTGAATTCTTGTTATCAGGGAAAAGAAAGTTGTTCACACAATATAGTCTTAACTTAACATAATATAGTCACTTAACTGTAAGGATTACATTTAACCGAAGTGGATACCCTACTACCCATTCCAGCTTGAAATGTTCTAGCACTTTGATAATCCATCTTCATCATCACTGAAAACTCCCTTAACCAGTTCGTTCAAGAAGGGAGTTTTTCTAGTTAACTGATTTTGAACAACGTAATAACTTGTTTCCCTTTTTGCAGACACTGGGGACTCAAAGCTTATTAAGAATAAACGTGGTCCTGAGGCTAAAATTGGTGTAGACTATTCACCAAATCTCTAAACCAGATCCTAAACACAAGGAAAAGAATAATCTTTCACAATAAAAATATTTTTTTCATTCTTCCTGCATTCTTCCAGAATCCTGTAATTAATTTTTAGCTCCTTTTTTAAAAATTCTTCCTGCATTCTTCCAGAACCCTGTAATTAATTTTTAGCTCCTTTTTTAAGCTCATCTTTTCCCACTCAAACTTGGGGAAAAGTAATCGTTTATTCACCTTGAAATTACTGTTGCTTTCATGCTCTTCCCCTTTGACTTTCCCATTCCTCTCTCTCTTCTTACTCAAAGTTGTAGCTATATACACTTTGCTCCCTTCCATTTTATTGTTAAAACCAAAACCACGGAGCACCTGGGTGGCTTAGTTGGGTTAAATGTCTGCTTTGGTTCAGGTCCTGATCCCAGGGTCCTAGGATGGAAACCCACCTCAGGCTCTCTGCTCAGTAGGGAGCTTGCTTCTCCCTCTTCCTTTGCGCCTCCCCCTTACTCGTGCTCACTCTATCTTGCTCTTTCTCTCTAAAATAAAATCTTCAAAAAAAAAACAAAAACAAAAAAAAAAAACCAAGGCCTCTACAACCCTAATTTCTCACTGAAATGCTCTAAAGGCTAATCATGAAATTAAAAGCCAATTCCAGTTGTATTAATTTGTGTACTTGCTAATTATGACACAGCATTCATTAAATATCTACAAGATGACTAATTTTAAAACATTTTTTTAAATTACCAAGCATTAATTAGCATAAACTATTCCCAAATAAAAGAGAATGATCACTTTCACAGAATAAATACAGTGCCCTGTCTTCACCTCACCACACAATTTTCTGGTTCAAGTTTCTTAAAAATGAACCCTAAAAGCAAAGTTAAAAAAGAAAGCTACTGGGATGCCTAGGTGGCTCAATTGGTTAAGCATCTGCCTTCCGCTCAGGTCATGATCCCAGAGTCTGTGGGATCAAGCCCTGAGTCCCAGGTCTGGCTTCTTGCTCAGCAGGGAACCTGCTTCTCCCTCTCCCCTCCCCCCTTCTCATGCGTGTGCCTGCTCACTCTCTAATAAATACAATCTTTAAATTTAAAAAAAAAAAAAAAAAAAGGAAAGCTACTCAAACTTAATTTCAGTAGACAATGAAGGCAGAAGCGTCCAGCACTGTAGGCACTAACACAACAGGCCCTCCCTCTCTTATATAAGCTTAGATACAAGCTAGGTTTAAATATACTCCCAGACTTTATCGGTTACATTCACTCAAAATTAGGTATTTGCAGTAAAACTATATTCAAGTGGCCCATTTTATTTTTTTTTAAAGATTCTGTTTATTTGAGAGACAGAATGAGAGAGAGAAAGAGAGGGAGCATGAGAGGGGGTAGAGTTAGAGGGAGAAGCAGACTCCATTGAGCAAGGAGCCTGATGCGGGACTCAGTCCTAGGATTCCAGGATCATGACCCGAGGCGAAGGCAATCGCTTAACCAACTGAGCCACATAAGCGTCCCTCAAGTTGCCCCTTTTAAATATTAACTAGGCTTAATATTGTTCTAAAAAAGAATTTCTCAACATCATTTCTTGAACATGAATGAAACACACTACTGTTGAAGTAAAGAATGTACTTTTTAACTAGCTTTGGAAGGGGAAAAAAGTTTGCCCACTATTACTTAAGGATGCTTCTGCTTTAATCAAAAGTAAAAAAGGGGTGAACAGGGGCAAAAACCATTGGTATAGTTCAAACACTCTGAAAACATGAGTCCATTCTAACAGTACCATCTCCACTAATTAAAAAACCTTAATAATATTCTGTAACTTGTGCACAACTGCTGGTGTGATTAAAATGTATTCTCCATGTGTTACAAAAGCATGAGAATAAAATTCATAGGCAGCTAAGATTCAATGCCTCTGATTTCCTTATGAGTACCACTTTCAGACAGTAAGCTTCGTTAAATACAAGATGAACAACCTGTAAACTAGTAACAAACAATTGTTACAGTTACCATTTATTGGGCACTTAATATTCTCCAAGCAATGTACTAATAAACACTTCACATGCAATTTCAATTAATTCTTACTACTACAGCCTTATAAAACAGTGAGTATAATCCTCATTTTACAGATGAAGACTCAACAGGTAAGTAACCATGCCCAGGTCACAGAGCTAAGTGGTCAAGTCTATAATGGACCTAAGACATTTTTAACTACAGAGAATCCCTCTTATCCACTATACCATCCAGCCTCCCCCATAATTATAAGATGCACCATGAAGTCCTTTCATGGTACTTAGGGACACAAACCTTTCTCAGTTCACTCACCTTGTTCTAATTTAATACTCTAAGTAGTATTAAAAAAATTATATTCAGGTGATATGTTGTAATCAGGATTTACAGATATGGATAATTAATTACATTAATCCAAATTATATCTACTTACAAAAAAGTTTTTGAAGGTAACACTTGTTGAGAGTAAACCATGAGCTGATCAGCACTACTTTTCCCTACATACAATTCTTACTTAATTCTCACAACTCTGCAGAGTTATTATCATTAAGTCCATGTAAAAAACTGAAGAAACAGGGGCACCTGGGTGGTTCAGTTGGTTAAGCATTTGCTTTCGGCTCAGGTCATGATCCTAGGATCCTGGGATCAAACCCCACACTGGGCTTCCTGCTCAGTGGGGAGCCTGCTTCTCCCTCTGCTACTCCCTCTGCTTGGTTCTCCCACTTGTTCTCTCTTGAATGAATGAATGAATGAATGAATAAATAAATAAATAAATAAATCTTTTTAAAAGCCCCCAAAAAACCTGAAGAAATTGAGGTTTGGAGAAATTAACTAATTTGGCCTGTGTTACAAAATAGTAAATGGCAGAGCTGGAACTTGAACCCAGGTCCGATTCCAAAGAACATGATTTTCTCTATCTAAGGTAGCTTATTAAAGGCATATATATGTAGAATGACACACACACACGTGGACCGATAGGACCAAAAAATCAAAATCGAAGGAAAATGGAGAATAATTACACTAAATATTTACAATTATAGTTTTACATGTGCATGTGTAAAACTTAGCTCTAAACTTTCTGGCTGTCAAGAGAAATGATTACTAAATGCACACTGAACACTCATGATTGTTGTGTGTCCCCTTTAAATATTAACTATGCCTAATACTGCCTTAACAAAGGATTTTTCGAGATTAGCATTAACTCTTGAACACAAGAAACACACCACCATCGAGGTTAGGAATAAATTTAAAAATGGGGTATGCTACTATATACAACTCTGCAGTGTGTTTTACACTGAACAAAATGATGGACCTATTTGCAGACCCATACACAGAGCTCTACATGGTTACTAAATGCACATTAAATACTAATCACTGTTGCCCCAAAAATAAAATTGCATGGTCTCCACACAGTTAAACAGATACAGACATATAAATGACTGGATTTGAAATGTGCAGACAGAGGTGAAGGCTAAAGAACTTTCATACAATCTGCTTATGAACTGCCACATTTTTAGGAGGTAAACAATGTATTTTAAAATCTTAAAGATAATCCAAATCACCCTCTGATGAAAAAGTAGCCCACAGATACAAAATCTTCAATCCATAACGTTATAGGTCCAAGTGGATCTAATACAGCATTTTTACAAACAAAACAAAACAAAAAACCCACAAAAAAAACAAAAAACAAAAACTGGAAAACAATCAATCTACAATCTAACAGGGAAATGACTGAAGAAATTGAGGTTTCAATACTAATAACTGAAATGATCAGCACTACTTTTCCCTACATACAATTCTTACTTAATTCTCACAACTCTGCAGAATTACTATCACTAAGTCCATATAAAAACTGAAGAAACAGGGGCATCTGAGTGGTTATTATTATGATGAAATAATATGCATTTAGTTCAAAACCATTTAGATATAGATGTATTAACCTGAAAATATATCCATGATTTTAAGTGAAAAAAAAGTTGACAGAATTTTATGCAATAGCTTCTCTCATTTTTAATTACACACACACACACACATACACCCAGTCTCTCTCTCAATCTTGTATATAGATAATATGGAAGGAGACACACCAAACTGTGAAAAATGAATACATGGACTGTGAGCAGAAAAAGGATAGGAAGGAATTATTAACTTTCTTTATAACACTGCACTAACAGGATAAGCATATACTATATTCACTGCTAATTTTCTAAAGTAGTCAAAGTAGAGAAAATAACTTAAATTTTTTTAAGATTTTATTTATTTATTTGACAGAGAGAGATCACAAGCAGGCAGAGAGGCAGGCAGAGAGAGAGGAGGAAGCAGGCTCCCCACTGAGCAAAGAGCCTGATGTGGGGCTCGATCCCAGGACCCTGAGATCATGACCTGAGCTGAAGGCAGTGGCTTAACCCACTGAGCCACCCAGGTGCCCCGAGAAAATAACTTAAAAATTTTTAAAGCATTTTTATATATAATTCTAATACAAAACAAATTTAAGAAAAACAAAAACAAGCAGTGCCTGGGGGGCTCAGTCAGTTAAGCAGTCCGCTCTGGATTTTGGCTCAGGTTATCTCAGGGTCTTGGGATCGAGCCCTGAGTGGGGCTCCACACTCAACAGGGAATCTGCTTGAGAATTCTCTCCCTCTGGCCCTTCCCCATCTCTCATTTGTGCACGCTCTCTACAATAAATAAATCTCAAAGAAAAAAAGAATTAAAAAAAAATCCAAAAAACTCCCATTCATAATACTTTCAACATAACTTCCACATTTACAATAACAGGGAACAACATATGAAGTTAATCATATGATCAGCCTCAAAAAAAAACACACACAAAAAAACCCAAAAAACAAAAAAGAAACCACTCCAATAATTGACAGTATTTTTTCCTTTTCTTTTAGAGCTTGGCTTTTTACTGTGTTAACTTATGCACTATGTCTGACTAATCCTTTCACAACTGTTTTACAGCTATTTTATTCTTCTCCTTAGGACATATGACATTTCCATGTAATTTTTACATAACTTATTCAAGACAACACAAGACAAAAACAACCCACAAAATATTCCAGGTGATTTAAAATCTGATCTTCACTGTTAAAATTAGTAAGCTTGGTTTTTTGTTTTTGTTACATGTAAGACATTTTGTAATAAACATCAGAATCAAGATAGACTGCTCTTGCGATTCCAATACAAAAATATTTGTTGAGCGCGATTCCAATACAAAAATATTTGTTGAGCATTTACTGAGCGCAAACTCTTGGGTTAGGCTTTCACAATATAGTAATGATCAAAAATAATAATAAAAAAACACATTATTCCTGTCTTCATGAAACTTAAGAACAGAAAGAGTTTAAACAAAGATTTGCTTACAAACTCTCTAACGTGGATTGCTACTTGATTTGTCAGTCAGTGGACACAAAACTTTATTAGTTATTCTAATAATCTAATCTAATCTGAATGAATGGTCAATTTCCTCAACAGTAATGCAACCTCTGAAAATAACCCATCCATTTCTGACACCCACTTCTAAAAAACTCACTTTTGACAAGACATTCAATGTCACACTTTTACATAAATTAATGTAAGAAAAAGAACTGGATTCCTTACTATGTTAAGAAAATCACAAAATTTCCTTGTTATGATGACTGTGCTATGAAAAAGTAGTACTCCAATACTTCACCTCTGTTCATAGAATGAAAGTACTTAAAGGAAAAAAAACAGAACCCTGTACTTACTCCTAGAGTTGAAAGGTTAGTAATATCAAAAATTTTCCTGATGAAGTATCATGTCTGAAATTTGCTTTAAAATAATTTGGTGGAAAGGGTTAAGGTGTATATTGATGAACAAGACTGATCACTGTTGATACTGGCTGATGAGTATATGAAGCCTCATTCTACCACTCTATTTTGTATATGTTTAAAACTATCTAGAACATAAAATGTTTTAAAAGTACCCTATCTTCCATACCTCTATTTGTACCCTGCTGTCTCCAACCATGTCTGTTACTTTTAACCACACAAAACTGTTTCAAGCTTTAAAAGAAAGAAACAAACATCTCTCAGTAGTCCTATTTTAACATATTTGCCTTAATCAAAAGTTTACTCCAACAGTACAAAATCTTAATAAGATTATGCAAAGATATTTAATACTGATAAAGATTAGCTTTAAAACACTCCTAACTCTGTTGCACAGTTGAAGTATGCCACAATAAAGTTTAACATGAAATATAAAAAGCAAAAACTTTTTAAAATGTAGCTTTAATTTCAAGGAATTTTTTAGGTTATTAGAATCTAAAAGGGTCTTCCATCTTTACAACAATTAACATTTATTTATTGAGTGCCTAATACATGCCACCTATTTTATAAACAATCTTTAATAGTAAAAACTCATTTTACAGGTAAGAAAACCAACTCAGAGACTTGAGATATCCGCAGTCATACACTACCAAGGGAAAAAAGACTAAGGCCCAGGTCTAACTGTCCAACTCTCTGAAGCCATGCTCCTCTTTGTTCAACAAAAATTAAACATTCACTACATGCCTGGCACTGTTACAGACAATGGGGTACTTAACTAAATGCCAAGCAACGTGCTAAGGGTTTTTTAATCCCATTTAATCTTCAAAACAATTCTAAAATGTAGGTACAATTATTCCCTGTATAGATAAGGACACCGACTAAGTAACTTGCTTTAAGGTCATTCAAACTAGAAAGTGGCAGTATTGGAGCAGGAACCCTCCAGAACTCTTAACTACACATGACTTAAGGCATGAACAAATAAAAGGGCCCAAGCAGAACTCTGAAGACAAATTTCGGAAAGTGCTGGGGGAAGAGGGAATGGGAGCTAGATATCTGCAGGGTCAAGTCTGTGTTCAATTACCACATATAAGAAAAGACATTCGTGACAGTAAACTTTGCAAGGGTTCAAGTGGGCTCTAACACTTTTGTGGGACCACCAGAAAAGCACTTGCCTTCTGGGAACCCCCGTTTCTTCTTCCAATGGGAAATGAAAATCTTGCCACCTCTCCTCTGGGGCTGGGAGAATGAGGACCGGCAGTGGAGCAGCTGACACTACAGACTTTGAGTTACAAAGGAGTCGTCAGTTGTCATCCCACGGCAACACAGGGAAAGAGGAATTAAGCTGTAAGTAGAGTTTAAGTGGTCACGCCTGGGACACTGGCCTAACTTGAGTGCAGCCGAGAAACACGAGGCAAGTGTGCGAGAGGCCGGCGTGTCCGGACCATCATTAGCCAGTCACATCGCAACTTCCAGCCTCAGTTTCCTCACTTGTAAAGTGCAGGTGACTTGACTTACCACCAAGGGCTAGGCTTAGCAGGAAGCACCGCGGTGAGCACAGCCAAATCCGCGCCTGGCTCACGGCAAGGCGCAACCCATCAAAACAAACGCCTGCTTTGCCTTTTTCCCTTAAATTCTAGAAATGCCAAAAAAAAAAAAAAAAAAAAAACTTTCCGTCTTCTTCACTGCTTCTCCATGCTACCTAAGCTCGACGCCTTATAGGATGTCACAGGCCTCGCAGGGCCTCACCCAAAGCAGAACCTCGCCAGCACGGACCCTTTCGCCAGCCCAAGTCCACAGTCTACCCACAGCGACAAGGACACCGGAGCTCCTCCAAGATGCCGGCGAGGCAGCGAGGGGCTGTCTTTTGTACTCCGGGCAGACGCGGCCTACGGGACGGGGAGTGCCACGTCTGGGCTCGTGGGCTGCGGGGCGCCGTGCCTCGCGTGGATAAATACCGCGGGGGTGGTCTGCAGCCGCCAGAACGGCAGGGACGAGAGGGGCCTGCGGAAGGTGTCTGTCAGCCCAGCCCGGCCGAGGAGGCGGGGAAGGCGAGGCAGAACACACCCTTCCCCGCACGCCCCGGAGCTCTCCGCTGGGCGAACGCAGCGCGGGGACACCCCCGCCCCCGCACGGGAGTCCCGTCAGGCCCGGCGCCGCGGCGCCCACCGCCGACCCGCGGCTCGCCGCGGCCTGGCAGGGCCTGTCCTGCGGCGCCACCCGCCCGCCGCCCAGCTCGCCGTCGTCCGCACGCCGGCCCCCGGAGAGCCGGACGAGGAGGCCTCGGCCGGACGGACACTGCGGAGGGCCCGGCTTACCTGGGGGGTTGCTGGTGGCTGGGCAGCTTTCCGGGCGGGAGGGGGGCGTCAGGACGAGGAAGAGGAGTGCAGGCGCAGCGGGAGAAGGGCGGGGGCGGTCGGCCGAGGCCCCGGCAGGTAGCGGGCTGGCGGAGGAGGTGCAGACGCACTGGCGGTAGTAGCGGTGGCAGCAGCGACTGCTCCTGCGGCTCCCTCAGGATCTTCCTCGGGCAGGTCCAAGATGGCGGCGCTCCCTGCACAGGGTTTCCTGTCACCCTCGCAATGGGCCGGACCACAAAAGAAGCGAGGGGGGAGGAGAATGCGCGCGCAGCTGGCGGAGCCCGGAAGAGGGTGGCCGGGCCCCGGCCCGCTAGTCACGCCCCTTCCTCAGCCCTTCCCTCTGGACTCGTCGCGCCGCCGCCGAGGCCCGCCCCACTGGCGGTGGCGCCTGTAGGGGCGGAGGAGAGCGCCTCTGCGCAAGCGCCGTCGCGTGCTCGCCGCCGAGGGAAGTTACTGCGCAGGTTTGCGTGGAGCTCGCTGAAGTACGACTGGGTCTCAAAGGGTTGGGGTTGTTACTTTGTGGACTTTTTACTATTTTTAATGCCAGCAAATACTGCTTACTGGACGCTTGTGCTACACTGACCGCAATGCTAAGCACACATTTACTGCGTTCACTCAACAGGTATGTTTTGAGCAATTCGTACACAGAGGTGAACGAGGCTCGCTGTCCCTGTCCAACAATCCCAGGAGGGGCTTATCCCCATTTTATCAATGGCGATACTGAGGCTTATGTTGATCCAGTCACGGGTCCACGATCATGCAGCTAGAACGTGGCACTTAGTGTTTCATTTCTGTCCTTTATAACCTCTCTTTGATGGGAGGCAAAAAATCGTGAAGGCATTTTTCACAATTTAACCACCTCGCACCAGTCCTCTGCTCTTCCAACTCAGTCTGCTGTTGCATTCTCCCAGAAAGTTAAGAGCACCTCAGCACAAGGCAGCTTTGACTTTCGTGGAACCTTGACACTTTGGCCTTGTGTTTGTGGAGAATATATATATATATATCTAATATTTATATTGATGCACATATAGTTCATATTTTACAACTAAATTGGCATAGAGATGAATATATTAATGTTCTACAGCAAAACATTTTCTTTAACCCATAAGTTCATCTTTTTTTTCCGACTTTAAAAGCACTTAAAACATTTTTGTGGGTCCCTAAAACTATTGCAGGGCCCCAGGGACTGTGTTTGTTGTGTCTAATGAATAGGACTGCCCTCCCTCAGACCACCAAAATGAAGTTCAGACTCTCTCTCTCGGCACTGAAGAGCTTTCATAAGCTAGCTTTGCCTTAAGTAAGTGAGATTTCTTTGAAAAGTGTATGGTAGTTTACAAGTCTCTTATTTTCAGAAAGAATTGGGTGTGAATCCTTGATCTTCAACTTACTAATGATTCACCATTGGGCATGTCACTTGATTTCTCAGATCCACAGTCTTTTCTGCAAAATGAGGATAATGATACCTCATTATTTTATTATATACACATAATGCTTGACATATAAGTTTTTAATACATGGGGATGGCTATTACATAATAATCCAATATAAGGTTAAATTGAAAGCCCTTCCAGCCCTATAGGTCTATACTTCTATTCCTATATCCTTTAATTCCAATAAGTATAGTTTGTTTATGGTCATAATTTAACATCTCTGAAATCAAGAAATTTGCCTATGCCAAATAAGGAAGAAAGCTGTGAACCAATTGCCATTATTTGCCTAGCTGTGAGTTTAGGTCTGACTAGGAAGTTTCTGTATATTCAGTTGTCACCTGAATTGAAACCTAGCTAATGCTTATTGAACACCTACTGTGAAACAGGAACTGGCCTAAGAATGATGAATACTTTCTTGTTTAATCTCTATATCATCCCCCATGAAGTCAATGCTGTATTTGCCCCATTTTATGAATAAGAAAAATATGTCATATAGGTCAAAGACTTTATAAAAGACATAAAAATTGACAGTGCTGGGAGTCGAATTCAGGCACATGTGACTTTAGAGTACGCATTCATAAACACCATTCTAATCTAAAAGATTAGATGCAAATTATTTCCACTTGTAGCAGTTTAGGTGTAGATCCCTGATTGTTACTTAAGTCTATGTGGAAGACATTACCCTGGAATGCAACGTTGAAGAGAAACATTGTTGTGCATGAGATGTGCCTATTCATGCTAAGCAATACAGTTGAAGACTATAGAAATTGTCACTTCTTATAAGTCACACAATTTTTGAAGGAGAAATTGTGTGTGACCAATTGCAGCATAATTAGAACTATCCATTGGATGCCTATCAGGGTTCTAGTTAACTTTTTTTTAAGACTACTTATATGAAAAGAGATGGATACACAAAATATTGAGTGTAGCACTATTTGTAGAAGACTAGACACAAACGATCACTAGAGAGCTATTCCAATACATTTTAATACATCCATACTGTAGGATATGTGCAGCAATTAAAGACCAAGGCATGTGAGTGTGTTTTGGTATGGAACAATCTCTAAGAAATACTTCAAGTGAAAACACAAGAAAAAGGAAAGTAAATAGTATGTCAACATCTGTTAAACTATAAAAGAAGGTGGGGGAGTAGGATATATATATATATTTGTGGAAACGGACATTGAGGGGGATTTTTCCTACTGTCCTGAACTGCTGCTGAGGCCCAACTCTGAAACTCTAAAAGTCCATAAGGAACCCACTGCCAGTGACTGTAACTAGCTATCTTCCAGGAGAACATTTGAGGAGTCATTGTTCGAGAAACCAGCCCTTCCACCAACCTCTACCTCCACTCCACCATTCCCACCCCCTCTCCCCACAGACAAACCATCACCACTGATCAGTGGAAAGAATGGATAGTTGAGAGGGAAGCCAGGCTTCAGGAAAGAACAATGTCATAGAAAGACTCGTCCCTTCCTCTCTCTCCATGGGGGATTGTATCACTTCCTAGAGGCAAGGGAGAAGACTCCAGGAGAATCACTAGTGAAGATTGGGTGTGCCTATGGAAAGAGGAGACTGACACCACCACCATCCCCATATCCGTTTGGACATTGGACTAACTGATATGCTCTGCCCCATTGTATCCTTGGCAAAGGAAAACACGAGAGAGACCACATGGCAGGGGGCTTTGGATGGCATGATGGAGGGCTCTAGAAGGGGAAGGCCTGAAACTGCCACACCAACCCACATATACCTTGATTTCTCAGTCCTAGATTGGAGTGCAGCAAAGAGACGTTCATCCTGGGGATGTGGCATAAATGACACAAGCTGGCAGTCAGCTGGAAGATAAAGCAAATGTATGAGAGGTCATCCATTACTAGGGAGATGAAAGAGATCACTCCAGGTACTGATGCTTTGTCGTATCTACTCATTCTTGTTACATTTTTACCTGTTTATATATTTATAATTTCTTTTGTAAAAAATGGATGTTTTCCTATCTTTAGCCTTTTCCAAAGGCTAGAAATTTGAAGTTATTTTCAGACCTATCTGTGGTGTTTATTTAAACCAAAAGTTAATCTCCTTATTGGTATTAAAGACTTAATTTCATTCATTAATTTTGCTCATTTATTTTAGATTTTTCATTCATAGTCATATCTTGGATTATAGATCCCCCCCCATACATTTACCCCCTTTTTATCTAGTGGTTTTGGAGTTGCCACCATTCCAGAACCAGATATTAAAATATTGATATTCCACTTTCTGGGTAATATTGGAGATACAGCAAAACCAGCACAATTTATACTCTGAATTTTATTACTGTGTACATGTGCTACCTAATTTAAAAGCCTAATGTATTGTTAAGTTTAGTTGGTTACTCTCCAATGATACATAATTCAATTAAGTAAAAACTAGCAATCAAAAATTATTACTGCATCACCCCCCCCCCCAAAAATAGCAATTGATGAACTTCAAGATGTAGCAGATTGACAGAGAAGTAAAAATCAAGTGCATAAGACTCTTTAGTCTCTGGGTAGAACAAAGGATTAGATGCAAATCCATGATACAAAAGAAGAATGATGCATAAATATAAGGATACAGTATGTGTTCTACTTAGTTGTAGAAGAAACATTGTGACCGTTTAAATTGTCTCCCCTCTGACATACCCATCCACTTTGTACCAGCCCCCCCAAAATATAATCCTCTGGCATTACAGCTTATTAGGGCATGACTTCTAAAGTTAACAACAGCAAAATTATATAAGATGAAAAGTGTACTTAAAATTTCTCAAGAAAGTTCTACACCAGAGACTGACTGATCATCTCTTAGTTTTCCTCTAGTGTCAGATCTGATAGCCATCTCTTCGACTGGTGGCCAGAAGAAGTGGGTGGTTTGGAATTAGAGACCATGTTACATGAAAAAAATGTGCATCTTCAGACTTTAGAATCATTGTGGCCAAATGAGCACACCATGAGGTCTACATGAAAACTGAGATCTTCTAAGAAATTAACAGATTCAGCTCTTTTATCACATACAGAGTAGTATTTAAATTTTCTTTGTTGCTTTGTTGACCTTCACATTTAGTTGAAATAATGTAAGTTAAAAGCATGTGTGATGTGACACAAGTGTATCAAAGTGATAGTGACTGTCACCATGCCATAGATTTTGGCAGGTGCTGTCAAGAACTGGGATTTGGAGGCGCCTGGGTGGCTCAGTGGGTTAAAGCCTCTGCCTTCAGCTCAGGTCATCATCCCAGGGTCCTGGGATCGAGCCCCACATCAGGCTGCCTGCTCTGCAGGGAGCCTGCTTCCCTGTCTCTCTCTGCCTGCCTCTCTGCCTACTTGTGATCTCTGTCTGTCAAATAAATAAGTAAAATCTTAAAAAAAAAAAAAAAAAAAAAGCAGAGGGGAGCCAATAAAGATCACCTTTACTAGTGACAGTAAACCAGGCTGGAGAAGAAACTTTCAGGGCTGGTAGCTGAAGGGCACCACGAATCGTGAATCCTAGAACCCGGCTGCAAGGACCAGGACAGCTCCCACAGCTGACAGGGGGCAGAGCCCCAGGAACAACTCCCTCCCAATAAGGATGACAATGAATTAAGGCTGAATTGAGCACAACCAGGTGTTCTCAGATTTACCAAAGGGAGCAGTTCCTCATCTACCCAGGAATGCATGAAGCAGGGAGAGAAAGCAGGAAATGTGCTTAGAAAAAACCCTTCCCCATTGAAACCCAGACTGGAGAAGAAGGGGTTCCCCTCTACCATCCACGGTGAACACAGAGCAGGGCTTAGAAATAACGGAGGAAACAACCATAACACAGCCAAAAAAACATAAGAAGGACCCACACTGACAGGTCGGAAATTATCCAAAACTCTAATTGGATTTGAGCCCCAGCCTGGCCTCTGAGGAGCTCTGTGTCTTTGGACAGGTTCCGTAAAGTCTCTAATTCTTCATTTCCTTGCCTCCAAAAGGAGGAAACAGGAGTGTCTAATTCCGCTGATAGTTGTGAAGAGAAAATGAGGTAAAGCATACAAAGCTCTTTGCCGAGTGCTTGGTAATGAATAAACCCACGGGAAACTGTAGCTGCCAGTATGATGTCTGAGGGCCAATGAAGAGCTCCTGGAACAGCTTCTCCATGTAAACTGGGCAAGGTAGAACCTTTATCTGCTCTCATGGCATTCAACGGAGATCAGAAGAATTTCTGCTGAATAATAAGAAGTAATTGGGAGAGAGAAAGAAGAGAGGAAGAATGGGAACCAGGCAGCTGTTGGCTCAGGTGGTCTGAAAGACTGACTGGAGTAGGGCCCAGGGCAAAATGGGTTGAGCCTTCCCTTTCCTATGCCTGCTGTACCACCCCAAACACACACATTTTGGGAGGGGATGGAGGGAGGGTGGAGCCCACCTATTTGAGCCTCCCTGGCATACTCTGAGGTCCAAGGAGGTAGGCTCTATCCCCTGACAATCGCCTCTTTAAGTAACCCCTCCTCCCAAAAAAACTCATATAGCGGTTAGTTTTTGGAAGGTTTTTCTGGATGGTACTTCTGTTTAAAACTTTAAAATCTGCTGCATAAGGGAATCTGAGGTCCCAGAAGTTCCTCTTACTGAGAAAGCTGTGAGATCCATTCAGGAGTGATCCCACATCCCAATTAACAAGGCATTCACTCACCAGTGATTCACTCTTCAGTGACTAATACTAAATACAGTGAGGAAAACTTGCACTTGGACTTGAGCTGCTTTCTCCTCCCATCCATCAGAGCCCCTTGGGGCCCCCTTCCTGTTTTTCTGCTCGGACTCTTATATTGGCAGACCAGAGGGGTCTATGGACACCTTTTTAGCCAAACCTCCATTAAGCAGAGGAGAAAACAGAGACCTGAGATGTTAACTGACTTGCACAACAGTCACTCAGCAAGCCGGTTCAGACCTGGACTAGAAACCAGACTCTGGATTGCTAATCTATCACTTTGCCAAGATTTAGATCCCAACTCCACAGCCTATTAGCTCTCAGATTTAGGCAAGCTTCTTAATCTCTCTGGGCCTTAGTTTCCTCATCTGTATGATAGGTATGGTAGCCCCTAGTTTATTGGATTGTTGAGAAGCTTAGAAATATTTCTAAAGTTCCTCTCCACCATAACCTGCTCCCCCTCCTTCTCGCCCTTCTTGGGTGGCCAGGGTGTTCGATCGCTCCTGGAGGACATCCCTGCAGCCTTCAAGCCTGATTCTGGACACAGCCTCTGGCTTCACTGGGGGGAGAGGTACTATTCCCTCACTGCACCTCAGCATAGGTGAGGATTTACTTATTTTAGAATCCCCAGAACAGGGGTGCCTGGGTGGCTCAGTGGTTAAAACCTCTGCCTTCGACTCAGGTCATGATCTCAGGGCTCTGGGATCAAGCCCCACTTCGGGGGAGCCTGCTTCCTCCTCTCTCTCTCTCTGTCTGCCTCTCTCTGTCTGATCTTTGTCAGTCAAATAGATAAATAAAATCTTAAAAAATAATAATAATCCACAGAACACAATATCTGTGATGCATGTGAAACTCTTGAGGGCAGACAGACATAATTTTAATGATTATACTTAAAAGTCTTTATCTCATTCTCCAATCTTGCCCAACATTCTTTTCCCATGCAGATATTGAAGAGAAGGCAGAGAAAAGGGTGTATTAAGGAAGAATTCTTTCTTGCCTTCATATGTATTCTGGGTTTGATAGGTTTAATCACCCTCATTAAATCACCCATCACCCCGAGCTAAGGACGAAAGGTACCATTTCTATTGGATTACTGTTTGTACCTGATACAAGTATGTACAAGACGTAAAAACAGAAGCAGCCAATAATCTGCTTCATCAATAAATGAACATAGGGCAGCTGGGCTTCACTAAATGACAGATCCTTCAGTCTTTGTTTTAGGAGAATAGCTGGGGTCACTGGTTCTCAAATCTCTTTTGGGACGACTACTTCCTGCTTCCTGGTTTCCTACGTCTATTCTGGTATCAAAAGGAAAAAGCTGGCAGGCCAGAGCATTGCAGACGAGCTCCACAAGAGGGTGTAACAGGCCCGCGCCAGGCCAGCTCCCCCATCAGAACTCCTGGGCTTTGGACATCGGTCCCAGTTCTGGTGCTCACATGGATCTGGTTTGGCAGCAGTATGTCCTCTCTCTGTTTTAGTTCCTTTCTTTTCCGAACCCAGGAGGAAGTGGAGAGGCTTTTGGAGTCAGGTGCCCTTGGATTAAAATCCGGGCTCTGCCATTTTGCTGAGACATTGGCAAATGAGTTCGCATCCTCAGCTGTTGTACTAATGATGGGTAACTTCTTCCCAAAGGTGGGGAATCACAGAAATATAGACTCTTGGTGCAAGAAGGACCTTCAAGATTGACCAGTAGAATCCCCATATCTCCCAGATGGGGAACCTGAAGCCCAGGCTAGATGGGGACCCAGGTCTCTGAGCACTTGAGCCTGTGCTCTCTCGGCTACACCCAGCTGCCCCCTTCAAATACGAGTAAGACGCAAAAGCATTCATCAATGAGCAAATGAATGAAAGACAACCAGGAAGTCCGCACCTTTATAGAGCAAGAGCTGTGGATCAGAGAGAAACACGGAGTGCCATCTCCATCATCCAGCTGCAGTGGTGACTAACTGGGGCAAGTTACTCAACCTGTTGTGCCTCACTTTCCTCATCTCTGACAGGGTAGAGGGAAATAGTTGGAGTTACTAATGGTATCTACCTCCAAGGGTGTTGGGAGGATTCAGTGAGCTCCCACATAAAAGGCTTCGTTCAGGGTCTAGCACCTAGTAGGCAATATTAGTTCTAGCTGTGTAACCTTTCCAAACCTTGTGTTCTCATTTGTAGAGTGGGGATTTTATTTAATATTGTGGGGAGGATGAAGTGGTACAACATATAAAAGCCCTCAGCAGGGCACCTGGGGTCTCAGTCAGTTAAGTGTCTGCCTGGTTAAGTGTCTGCCTTCAGCTCAGGTCATGATCCCAAGTTCCTAGGATGGAACCCTGCACTGGGCTCCCTGCTTGGTGGAAAGCCTGCTTCTCTCTCCCCCTCTCCCTCTGCCCCTCCCCACCTGGTCATGCTCACCCTCTCAAATAAATAAAATCTAAAAAAAAAAAAAAAAAAGCCCTCAGCATAGGACCTGACTCATGGTAATGATATAAAAGAGAATCTATTGTATGTAATAATAATAAATATTACTTTATCCCCTTCCACAAAGTAAAGAATGGCCATTTTTTTAAAAAGATTTTATTTATTTATTTGATAGACAGAGATTATAAGTAGGCAGAGTGGCAGGCAGGGAGAGAGGAGGAAGCAGGCTCCCTGCTGAGCAGAGAGCCCAATGTGGGGCTTGATCCCAAGACCCTGAGACCATGACCTGAGCCAAAGCAGAGGCTTTAACCCACTGAGCCACCCAGGTGCCTAAGAATGGCCATTTCTAAGAACAAACCTTTTCACCCCCCATTGCTAGTACATCAGTTGAGGCCTCCTCTCTCTCCTGAGCTGTTGCTCCTCTGCACCTTAGGAGGAATGGGTGATGACACCTTGGAGGGGATTCTGGCCAACTGTTGCTAGGAGAGCACACGGGTTCCTTATTGTATGTTTCCTACAGCGACTGTCACAAACTACCACACACTGGGGAGTTTAAAACAGCAGAAATGTGTTCTTCCACAGTTCTGGGCGTTAGGAATCTGAAATCAAGATGTTGGCAGGGCCTTGCACCCCCTGATAGTGGGCTGAATCCTTCTTCGCCTCTTCCAGCTTCTGGTGGTGGCCATGAATCCTTCCTCTTCCTTGGCTTGAAGCTACATCATTCTGATCTCTGCCTCTGTCATCATCTACATGGCATTCTCCCTCTGATGTGTCCATGTCCCTTATTCTTTTATAAAGACAGTTCATTCTGGATTAAAGGGCTCTCCTGCTCCAGCATGACCTCATCTTAATGGCATCTGCAAAGACTGTATTTCCAGATTAGGTCAAATTCACAGGTAACCAAAGGTTAGAACTGCAACATACCTTGGGTGCAAACATGGTTCAACCCACGATTAATTAAAAGATTTTCAAAAAATTTGAAATTTTATGAGCTCTTCCAACTTACTGACATCTGTAATTTACATATCAATATATTAATGTGATTATAAGATTTTATTTCATTTGTTCATATACAATTAATGTAATATTATTTTAAATATATACATTCAAATTATATTAATTATTGATTGACTTGTTCAAATTAGTTATTTATAATCTGTTGACTGTTAGAACAGTTTGAGTCAAACAAAACTTTTCTGTGGACCTGACTGAAAGTGCTCCACAGAAGGTGCTCGGACCATCACTTTTCAATCCCTGGCTCATGGATTGTCAGGGTGGTCTTCCTACAAAGCAAATATGATGATAACTCCCTCCATGAAGGCCAACAGCGGACGATGGCATCTTCCAGAGAATACTTCCAGCTACATCCTCCTGGTCTTCTTGGAAAACCTGTGCTCAGGTGTAACTCCCCCATCTTAACCAGACCCAGAACAAACCTTCCCTACCAGGTCTTTGCTTACGTGTTTCCTCCAGAAACAGTCCCCATCTTTCCCATTCCCCACCCACAACAACCCACCCCTGGGTTCTCTCTGCTACTCATCATTCAAGGCCCAGCTTAAAAGCCACTTCCTCCATGAAACCTGCAGACCCAGTAGGGTCCTCCCACCCTGGGGTTCTGTGCTACCTTACTTCTGCATTTGTAGCACCTTCCCCAGCTTTCTGGTATCATAGTGGGGTTGAACTACTAGCTGCTTCTACCACAAGGCTAGGAGCTCCTGGAAGTCAGGAACTTACCTTGGTAGTTGTATTAGTTTGCTGGAGCAGTGACAAAAATTCTTTGCTTGAGCAAACTTTAGTTAGCCTCTCGAACCTTCTCCTAGACCCACCTGTGCATTCCCTTACAGAATCCAGTTTTTGCAAGAACCCTGCTTAATGATTTTAGCAAGAACCCCCATCTCTTGAGACCTGATCACCCTCACTGTCTGACCAGATTCCTTGTCCTCCACCATGCATCAAGTCATGTCCAAACACCAGGTCTGTCTTCAGTTAAAATTCTCTTAGGTCAATTTAGCCAGTACCTACCCCCAACCCCATCCCTGATGTTTCCTCTTAGTAATTTTCCATCCCCTGACCCCCGCTACTCCCTGGCAACAAATTCCTAGTAGCCAATGCTATGCTTGGAGTTGAGCCCATCTCTCTTTCCCACTCCCATCACAGCCCCTATACCTAACACTATAGTCCAGAATAAAACCGGCCTTACCATTGTGAACAGGTGACATTGAATATTTTTTTTCATTAGCATATGCCATAACAAACATCCCAGACTGGGTGGCTTAAACATCAGAGATTTATTTCTCACAATTCTGGGGACTGGAAGTTCAAGGTCAAGGTTTGAGGGCGTTGGTTTCTTCTGAGGCCTCTTTCCTTGGTTCATAGATGCCCATTTTCTCCCTGTGTCTTCACATGTTATTCCCTGTGTGTGTCTGTGTCCCAGATTTCCTCCGCCTGTAAGAACACTAGTCATGTTGGATTAGAGCCCTTCCCAATAACCTCATTTTAGCTTAATTACCTCTTAAACATCTTATCTCCAAAACCAGCCACATTCTGAGGTACTGATGTTAGGACTTCCAACATATAATTGGGGCTAGGACACAATTCAGCCCATGACTGTTGTTTAAAAAAATTTTTTAGTAACCCAAATAATATAGAAATTTATTATTATTACTACTACTATTACTACTACTAGTACCTCAAACAATCCAGGTAAAGCTAAACTCTCTGTTTCCCTACCTGCCTCCACCCAATGGTTAACACTGCTACCAGATCTATTTCCTATTTGTTTTGTTTTGTTTGAAGACTTTATTTACTTGTCAGAGAGGGAGAGAGAAAGAGAGAGACAGGCAGAGGGAGAAGCAGACTTCCCACTGAACAAGGAAACTGATGTGGGGCTCGATCTCAGGACCCCCGGATCATGACCCAAGCCAAAGGCAGATGCTCAACCAACTGAGCCACCCAGGTGTCCCTACCAGATATATTTCTAAGCCTTTATATGTGGGTGCATATTCATGAAGATATAGCTTTACTGTTTTTTTTTTTTTTAATATTTTATTTATTTATTTATTTGAGAAAGAGACAATGAGAGAGAACATGAGCTAGGAGAAGGTCAGAGAGAGAAGCAGACTCCCCGTGGAGCTGGGAGCCTGATGCGGGACTCGATCCCGGGACTCCGGGATCATGACCTGAGCCGAAGGCAGTCGTCCAACCAACTGAGCCACCCAGGCGTCCCTAGCTTTACTGTTTTTAATTTTACATAAATAAGATCATATTTTCTGCTTTGTTTTGCAAATCCTCATTTTTAAAAAGATTTTATTTATTTATTTGACAGAGAGAGAGCACGAGCGCACAAGAGGAAATACAAGCAGGGGGTGGGGGAGAGGGAGAAGCAGGCTTCCTGCCAAATAGGGAGCCCGATACAAGGCTGGATCCCAGGACCCTGGGATCCCAAGCTGAGCCGAAGGCAGACGCTTAACGACTGAGCCACCCAGGCGCCCCTTCCTTTTATTTTGTTGTGTGTATCTATCCCATCTCTGCCCTGACCCAGGGCTTAAGCATGTTCAGAACATTTGTTGAAATATTGAAAAGAATGAAGGCCTGGAGCATAGGTCTGCTGTGAATTTTCTGGCAGTCGCCTAATGTTATAGAGTCTCATTTTCCTTTATGTCAAATGGAGGACAGTAATCATAATACTTAGCTCCTCACTGGTTGGCATTAAGCAGTTATCCTTTGCCTTAGTACTCTGCTGGTGCTGTCTGAACATCCATCCCACATGACCACGAGAAGTCCAATATCCTTATTCAGTTTCACTTCCTTGACATTTCTGAGAACCCAGGGAGCATTTCCATTTTCCACAAATCCATCCTGCTGGGTAGATCGTTTCTGCAGACCCAGTGGCCTGCAGCTCTTCTCTTTGCTCTTCTTTGCTCAAGCAGAGACCCAGACTACTAACTCAGTTCCCCAAAACACACCAAACACTAGCTTAAGGAGTTTTATGAATGCCTCCCTGATAGCATCCTTACCATCCTCATCATTATCACCACTACTATCTTTTACAAAAACCTCTGGATTCATTTCTACAAACATACCCCTTTTGCGGGTGAGGAATTGGGGGTTCAGAGAGGTAGAGGAGCTTTCCCAAGGTCACTCAGCTAGTTGGTGGGAGAACAGGGTCCTATCCACAGCATTTTCTAAAGTAGGGCTAGTATAGTGGAGGAACCACACCTCACTGAAACTGTTTTACACAAAGGCATTAAGTAACTGAACCATACATGATCTCAGGGTGGTGGCATTGAGCCCCACATTGGGCTCTGTGCTCAGTAGGGACTCTGCTGGAAATTCTCTCTCCCTCTCTCTCTGCCCCTCCACCCCCAACATGCCCGCGCACACGCGCGCCACACACACACGCACGCACGCTCTCTCTCTCTCTCTCTCTCAAATAAATAAGGAAATCTTTGAAAAAAATAACAACCACATTGTAAGGCAGTTACTCTATTTTCAGTTATCTTCCATTCCCTCTGATTAAATTCAGGAAAGCTCTCATAGTATCTGATTTCCTTGTAAAACTTCTCTAACATGTGCCAATCTCCCTTTTTAACAAAGAGAAAGCAGGCAACAGTATCTAGCTAGAATTTAATCACACTGTTTTGTTTTCCTTCTATTCATTTTTATGGAAATGATGTTGATTTCCCATCCACGTTGCCATATAAATGTCCTTGTTATTAAAAGTGAATAGACTTGCAGAAAAATACCAAGTAAATAGTAGTGTAAGTAGTTCACTGAAATGGCAAAATTGTGCAATTTGGGGCCTCAAGCCTGGGGAACACTGCACATAATAATGAGGAACTTAAGATTGGATGCCAGAGTCCACTGCCTGGCCTGGCCTCCTTGGTCCCAGAGGTGGTGGGGCGGGCAGGGGGGTGACGGCTCTCTCCCCAGTTCTTGGCAGGGACCATGAGGAGAGGCGCCTCACCCCAGTCCAGCTCCAGCCCCAAGAAAAGCCCCTTGACATCAATACTCCAGACCCACCAGGGGCCTAGCCCTTCCTTTATGCTGCCTTATTATCCTAAAGGGCTCCATTTCAAGAGGAATCTCCATCTCTCTTCACATAACAAATATCTCTTAACACTGTTTTTCCTCAAAAAAAAAAGTGCAGCCAATTTTCCCCTTGACTGCAATTTAAATGGCAGGCAGCTTTGCAATGGCAATTTATTAAAGGTCTGTAAAGTCTTAGATCACAAGAATAGCCTCCCTTGCCTGGCCCAGCCCCCAGATGGGGAGGGGTATGCTAACACCCTACCCCACCCCCAACCCCAATTATAAATAAATACTCCTCCTAAAGCCCAGCTCTTGCAGTGACCTTGGCCCTGGCTTGTTCTGTTCAACATGCCCACTCTTTATGGGCCAGTCTTCTTGGCTTCTGGACCATCAGTCCAGTCTGGTGAGGGAGAAGCTCATTGGGCCAGGACTTGGGATGCTAGGGTCCTAGTACTAGAATGATCCTTAATTTGCTTTGTGACCTTTGCTGTTTCCCTCCCCTCCCCAGGCTTGTTTTCCTATCAGTGTTAAGAAGGGGTCAGAGTCTCTTCCAGGGCTGATTTTCTGTTGGCTGTGGCTTGAGGCTGAATTAATTGACCAGCTCAAGATCAAAGAGCCTGAAAGAGCCAGCAGTGAGGTCCAAGCCTCAGACTTGACCACCCGCAGGCCAGCCACAAAGAAGACTTTGAGACTTTGCCACTTCAGATGGTTTGTGGCCCGTGTGTTCTATCTCAGGAAAAACCGGTCTGCTGGGGACCAAGCTGGTCTCTTCACTTGCCAAGGGGTTTCCTTACCTCAATAACTACTCCTATTTTATTTTATTTTTTTAAAGATTTATTTATTTATTTATTTGAAGACAGAGATCACAAGTAGGCAGGGAGGCAGGCAGAGAGAGAGGAGGAAGCAGACTTTCCGCGGAGCAGAGAGCCTGATGCGGGGCTCGATCCCAGGACTCTGGGATCATGACCTGAGCTGAAGGCAGAGGCTTTAACCCACTGAGCCACCCAGGCGCCCCTCAATACCTGCTCCTACAGTGAGGAAGCTGTTCTCACTTGACCTCTTATAACTCTCCTCCCTTCCCAAATGACTGGTTCCAGCAGGAGAATTTTCTGTTTTGTCTTTATAAAATGGATGTTCTGCATGAAAATGTTTGGACAATATAGAAATGTTTGGACATTATAGAAATGTATAAAGAAGAGACTCAGAGTCAACTGAAATATTATTTATTTACCCCTGTCTGAGACATTCTTTTTTTTTTTTTTCCAAGATTTTATTTTTAAATAACCTCGACAACCAATGTGAGACTCAAACTCACAACCCTGAGTTCAAGAGTTGTACACTCCACCTACTGAGCCAGCCAGGTGCCCCCCTCCCTGAGATATTCTTCATAAACATTTTTGTGTTCATCCTTCCAGGCTTTCTCTAAAAATAAAAAGACATGTACCTGTATAATGAGGAGAGGATCAGACTAGAAATACTGTTACAATTTTTTTAAAGGCAATATTATGACTCATACAAATATAAAAGGAACACTTGTCAAAGATTTTATTTAACTCAAAATTAATAAAAGAACCAGTAGTAAACTAAAACCATTTCAAAGGAGAATCATATATATCGAGATCTGGATCTACATATAGATCTGGATAATAACTTTGCATTAGTTATTATCTTTAGGGCAATAAAGTTATTGTCTTTAGGGCAATAAAGTGGTATGTGGAATTGTCTCTTAAACTGTACATTTACAGGACAAGATCAATTTGCGTTTCTGCAAGCAAGAATAATTTGTATTACTGTCACTTTTCTGTAACTTACAGGGTTGTGAAATAGTCTGATTAAAGACAATGAAAGATTCAGACCTCTGTAAAGTCAGGTAACCCCCAAAGATAACACCCAACATGTCATGGAAACAACATTCAAAAAACTTAAAAAATTTTCACCTAAACATATATTATGGTTATAATAGCTTATATGTTGGGGGTGCTCACTATGTGCCAGACACTGTTTTAAGTGCTTTTATAGTATTACCTCATTTAACCCTCACAACAAGACTATGAGGTAGACTCTATTGTCACATCATTTTTACTAATGAGAAAACTCAGATACAGACATGTTAAGTCACAATGTCACACAGCTAGGAAGTGGGGAAGCCAGAATTCAAACCCCTGTTAAAGAACAAAAGTTCAGGGGCGCCTAGGTGGCTCAGTGGGTGGTTAAAGCCTCTGCCTTCGGCTCAGGTCATAATCTCAGGGTCCTAGGTTTGAGCCTGGCATTGAGTCCCGCATCGAGCCCCGCATTAGGCTCTCTGCTCAGTGGTGAGCCTGCCTCCCCCTCTCTCTACCTGCCTCTCTGCCTACTTGTGATCTCTCTGTCAAATAAATAAATAAATAATCTTGGGGGAAAAAAAAGAACAAAAGTTCAACCAAGTAAATTTTAAAGACTGAATTAACTTTATGAGTTGATTCATGAATTGGGCAGCTTCACATCTAGCAAGTAGAAGGGCTCTCCAAAGGAAGACAGAAAGGGAAAGGTTGTTAAATGCAGGGCAAGGAAGTCATAAACAGAGGAAAGGATTATTTTGGGTGAGGTCACCTTCCTTTGAGGACAAAAGGGTCTTATTAGGTGGATTACTTCATCTTGTTTTGGGGGATGGAGAGGGCCCATGTGACAGATTACCTTATTGGTGCTGACCATACGATTCTTTTTTTTTTTTTTTAAGATTTTATTTATTTATTTGACAGAGAGGGAGAGAGATCACAAGCAGACAGAGAGGCAGGCAGAGAGAGAGGAGGAAGCAGGCTCCCTGCTGAGCAGAGAGCCCAATGTGGGGCTTGATCCCAGGACCCTGGGATCATGACCTGAGCCAAAGGCAGAGGCTTAAACCACTGAGCCACCCAGGCACCACAACCATACGATTCTTGACTGACCAGTTAGGACTATCTCTGGGGGAGGTCAAGGCCGCTATGAGGTTAGGTACTAAGCCCCAGATTGGTGACATGTCCGAGCATCACTGACTGTTTTGGGCATGCAGTTTTCTTTTTAACACCCTTAACTATGACAGTATATTATCATTTATCCAACTTCTGATTGATGGACACTTGGGTTGTTTCCAGTTGTTTTTTTTTTTTTTTCTTCTCAATGATGAATATTTCAGTGAATATCTTTATCTCATTTTCTACTTTTCAGAATTCCTCCAAGTGGAATAGCTGGGTTCAAGAATATGTGCATTTTGTGGCCAAATTGCCCTCCAAAAAGGGGAATCAATTTACACTCCCATTAGCAGCCAACTTGGGAGAGTGTATTTTCCTACATCTTTGCCAACAATGAGTAAGTACATCAATCTTTTCAGTATTTGCCTGTCTGATAGATGTTAAAAAAAAAAAAAAAGAGGAAAAAAAGTTTCTTAATCTTATTTTAATTGACACTTCTTTTTAAGGCAAGAATCCTTCAGGACTCTTTTAGATGGGCAATGATCAGTGTCAGAGATCACTTTGCACTCTCTGTCTCTTTGACCCCTTAGCATACAGTTTTGAACGCAGAGTGAGGAAAGGACCTGTCCAAGGCCATCCTGTGAGTCAGGAGTGGTCCTGGGACTCTCCTCAGGATTTCTGATTTCTTTAAGAAATAAATACAGCCTCTCTTATGAACCTCCCTGACACCAGTGTTGGTTTTCGTCTGAATGCCAGAGAGGGTGACGGGGACGCATCAGAAGTACGTCCTTTGGGTTAGTCAGTCAATGGAGATGATATAATTCGGTAGGCCATTTGGAAAAAAAAAAAAAACAAAACCACAAAAAACCTGAATTCCTACCTTACTACAAATGGACCAAACACTTAAATGTAGAAAAAAAAGAAGCTGGGGTGCCTGAGCAGCTCAGTTGGTTAAGCCTTTGCCTTTGGCTCAAGTCATGATCCAAGTCTTGACATTGAACCCTAAGTCTAGCTCCCTGCTTCTCCTTTTCCCTCTGCCCCTCCCTCTGGCTCGTGTGTGCACTCTGTCTCTCAAATAAATAAATAAAATCTTTTAAGAAAAAGGTAAAATCAATAAGTACACTATAAGAAAAATATGAATGAATTAGTTCTATGACTTACTTTTTTTTTTAGTTCTATGATTTATAAAAACAAATCCTAAAGAAAGGTGTAACAAATTTAACTACTAAATGCTTTAAAACATCTGCATAGCAAAATCAACAACAAACCACCACAAATGAGTTTGAAAGACAAAAGGAGAATGTACACGAGATCCCACTTTTTTAAACAAAGAATGCACATCAGAAATCACTTAGGCACTTACCAACTGTTAGACCCGTTATAAGACGGAAAAAGACAATGCCTGTGAATGTGGCTTGGACAAAGGCATTTTTCCTCAATGCAGGCATGGTTGTTAGGCCTGCCTTCTTGCTCTTTCTGATTTCTAGTGATACGTTCAAAATCTGTGGAAAAGCATCAGACAAGGGTATAGGCATGAAGGGCGCTATGGGGGCATCTTTGCAAAAAACCACACTAGATTTGGGCGCCTGGGTGGCTCAGTGGGTTAAGCCGCTGCCTTCAGCTCAGGTCATGATCTCAGGGTTCTGGGATCGAGTCCCGCATCGGGCTCTCTGCTCAGCAGGGAGCCTGCTTCCTCCTCTCTCTCTCTCTCTCTCTGCCTGCCTCTCTGCCTACTTGTAATCTCTGTCTGTCAAAAAAAAAAAAAAACCACACTAGATTTGAATCCTGTCTCTACTGGCATTTGTCAGTCCATTGGCAGGATGTGCGACATCCCTTATCTCTTCATTTCTAAAATGGGGCTAGTGATAACCACATCTCCGAGTGTCTCTGAGGAATCAATAAGATGATAGATGTGGACGACCTGGCACAGAGCCTGGCACTTATTAGACAATTAAAAAAAAAAATGTGTGTGTTCCCTTCCCATTTCCTTCTCTGAGAACCGACAGAGATTTCCTGGACTCATCAATTCATTCATTCAACAGTGTTTATTTCATCCCTGTGCATGCTGGACACCGTGCAGGTGCCGGGAAAACCAGTGTGAATGTGAGAGAAGCAGTTCTCTTCCTCTTGGAGTTTACAGTCTAGAGGTGACACTGGACATGGAACAGATAATTTTGCAAAAATGTATACTTTATGGCAGAAGCAGAGCTTTGGAGAAAAGAACCCCAGAATGCAGCAGGAGCCTTGGGGATGTTCAGGAAAGGCCTCTGGGGAAGGGACCTGAGGGATGGGGGGAAAGTAGATTGGTTGGAGCGGAGGAAAACTCTGGAGCGGCCTGAACAAGGTGGACCAAAGTTACCTAGAGAAACCAAAGGAAGGCCAGTGTGACTGAAGCCTGGGCAAGGCATTCTCAGCTCGAGAATTCCAATTTTCACATCCCAGACAAAAGTTCATCCTAGTTAAATTGTAGAATACCCAACCAGTGTTACAGAGAATTTCTGGTGTGAAACCCCCCCCCCACCCCCATCCCACCATTTGGTGGCCAGAAATGTGAGAAGTGTTCAGTGTGAGTCCTAAAGGAGACACACGGGACTCAGCGGAGTTTTTCTTACACAACTTGGTTAATGTGGTATCCACGAGATGGTTTTCATTGTAAAGGTGCATTTTCTTTCTGGAATTAATAAGTGATTTCTGGGGAGATACTTTAAAACTATGTGACTACTCCTCCATTCCCCAACAATTTTTCACCAATGGTTTTTCACATCCATGCATGATCTTACCTGGATCGATTATTACTATGGTGATTACAAAATGATGATTTCCTAATTTCTTTTACACTTATTAGCTGACAATCTTCTATATAGTAGAACTCTCTCCATTCAAATGAAGAGAGCTTATTTTGTCTTTTTTTTTATTAGAGTGTTGTTATGCACTTATGGATTACTTTTTTATTTAATGTGTAGCAGTCCTTTATCACCATTATTCATTTTGATGTTCAAATTGTCCCAGATTTGACCAGTGGGAACTGCATGGAGGCAGCTCCTGTGTGCTGTGATAGGTCCCAATAGCTTTTAGCACTTGCTTTGCTTTGTGGCACAAGAAGATATTCTCGGTCTGCTTTACCTTTTTAAATTTTTATTTATTTATTTTTTAAAAAAATTTTTAATTTTTTTATTTATTTGACAGAGAGAGACCACAAGCAGGCAGAGAGGCAGGCTCTCCACAGAGCAGGGAGCCTGATACGAGGCTTGATCCTAGAACTCTGGTGACCTGAGCCGAAGGCAGAGGCCTAACCCACTGAGCCACCCGGGCGCCCCTACCCTTTTTTAAATAGGAATAAAAGAAGGCCCAGAGAGGTGAAGTGGCTTGCCACCTCACAGTTTTTGTGAGATCCTAATCAAGCTCAGGACTTTCAATTCCAAATTTCTAGGAAAGTAGTTACCTGATAGGCCAGACATTGCTATAACACAGAAAAGACTTTATCAAGACATGTAAATGATCCCAAAGCCAGTTAAATCTTTAGCAGACTTCACGCAGAGCTTGCCTAATGAGATGAAAACATTTGCATCATACCTTTGAACTTAGACACTTAGCAACACATTCCAAGGGTATTTTATTTATTGAGGAAGTTATAATTTGGGGAATAAGAGCATAGATTTTGGAGTCAGAAAGAACAAAGTTTTCCTTTAAGACCCAGGCAGATTCTGCCTTTGTGTTTGTCTTTAGGCAAGTTACTTCACCTTGTTGAATCCCAGACTCTTCCATCTGTAAAATAGGTTTATTCATAAGGACAGCTTAGTCTAGTGTCTGACACATCTATGTTAAATACAGGAAAGCTAGCTTCACCAACAATGCTGTCATTGGCATCAGGTCTTGATCCCAGGGTCCTGGGCTCGAGCCCCGCATCAGGCTCTCTGCTTTGCAGGGAGCCTGCTTCCTCTTCTCTCTCTGCCTGCCTCTCTGCCTACCTGTGATCTTTGTCTGTCAAATAAATAAATAAAATCTTAAAAAAAAAAAAAAGCAAAGGGTAAACGTTATTGTACCCCTCCTTTAACACATGATTAATTGGCAGTTCAGAGCCACTGAACTGCCAATCAGCAAATCAGGGATTCCATCCAGCTCTGCCAGACGTTCAGGCCTGCCCTCTTTCCTTTAGGTCATAGATTTTTAGAAGAGCAAGTGAGAATATGACAGTATTCTGCAAAGCTACAGGACCCTATGAAAGGAAAAGAACATGATCAACAGCATAATAACATTCCTTCCATGGAGAAGGTCATTGGGAGGAGAGCAGGAAGCTTTGGGTTTTTTTGTTTTTGGGGTTTTGGTTTTTGTTTGTTTGTTTTTTTTGCCTTTTTTTCTATCCTCAAGATAATTTGTGAGTATTAGGCTGACATTATCTACCATAGACTTCTACACTTGAAACAATAACTAGGTGAAGGTAGCCAAGATCCAAGCCAGCCCAAAATCAAATACCTCAACTGAGAATGCCGATAAGATAAGCTCTTTGAAACTGTAGGCTACCTGAGACACTGTTTTTTGGGGTTATTTATTTTATTTATTTTATTATTTTTCAGAATGTTATTAAGTTTTTTGTTTTAATTCCAATGTAGTTAACATACAGTGTTATATTAATTTCAGGTGTCCAATGTGGTGATTCAACAATTCCGTACATTGCTCAGTGCTCATCATGATCAGTGTACTGTTTTTTTTTTTTAATTTTATTTATTTATTTGACAGAGAGAGATCACAAGTAGGCAGAGAGGCAGGCAGAGAGTGAGAGAGGAGGAAGCAGGTTCCCTGCTGAGCAGAGAGCCCGATGCGGGGCTCGATCCCAGGACTCTGAGATCATGACCTGAGCCGAAGGCAGCGGCTTAACCCACTGAGCCACCCAGGCGCCCCGAATGTGTACTCTTAATCCCCTTCACCTCGTTCACCAATCAGCCCACCACCTTCCCTCTGGCAACCATCAGTTTGTTCTCTATAAGTGTCTGTTTCTTGGGTTGTCTCTCCCTCTCTCTTCTCTCCCCTTTCTTTGTTTTGTTTTTTAAATTCCACACAAATGAAATCATGGGATTTGTCTTTCTCTGACTGACTTATTTCACTTAGCATTATACTCTCTAGCTCCATTTATATTGTTGCAAATGGCAAGATTTCATTCTTTTTCTGGCCAAGTAATATTCCATTGTGTATATATACAACCATATCTTCTTTATCCATCCATCTCTTGATGGTCACTTGGGCTGCTTCCATAGTTTGGCTATTATAAATAATGCTTCAATAAACATAAGGGGTGCATATATCCTTTGGAATTAGTGATTTTGTATTCTTTGGGTAAATGACCCATAGTGCAATTACTGGATTGTAGGAGTTCTCTTTTTAATTTTTTGAGGACCTCCATACTGTTTTCCACAGTGGCTGCCCCAGTTTTCATTCCCACCCATGGTGCAAGAGGGTCGCTTTTTCTTTACGTCCTTACTGACATTGTTTTTTGTGTTTTTGATATTAGCCATTCTGACAGGTGTGAGGGGGTATCTCACTGTGGTTTTAATTTGCATTTCCCTGATGATGAGTGCTGCTGAGCATCTTTTCATGTGTCTGCTGTCCATCTGTATGTCTTCCTTGGAGAAGTATCTGTTCAAGTCTTCTGCCCATCTGTTAACTGGATTATTTAGGCTTTTTGGTGTTGAGTTATATAAATTCTTTATCTATTATAGCTACTAATCCTTTATCAGATAGGTCATTTGTAAATATCTTTTCCCATTCTTTTAGTTTTGTTGACTGTTTCCTCCACTATGCAGAAGCTTTTTGTTTTGACTGTTTCTAAGACGGAAGAAGACTGGCATTTGCCAAAACCCAAAACCCAAACCCATAACTTCAGTGGGTATCAGACTTCCAGTCAATTCAGTTGAGAGCTTGATGGAGGGAGGGAAAGTGATCAAAAAGGCTGGCAGATTTCTTAACTTTGGGTGGTCATGCAGCCAGGTATCAGCTGTACTACATTAGATAAAGGCTACTGGGATACTGTTAACAGTGCCTGCCCACCCTCTGTGTCCTGGAAAGAGAGAGACACAGGGAAACAGCATCGCATATGGAATAAGGACTTGGAGTATGGATCACTTCCACAGGAGGGCAAGCAGTTATCTCCCAGTGGATCCTGTGAGCCATCCTAGTGTTGTTTAAGGTCAGCTGTCCTGGGTCATGGGCAGGATCTGTTAGGAAGACAATGAATCCTGTGGGCATTAGGCCATTCCCACTTTTGCTGTGAAGTGAATTCCTTAATAAGAGGTAGTGTCATGCCATGACTGGGTGAAAAGCTTTCCACAAGCCCATTGGCTATGGTGATAGCAGAGCCAAAAAGTACTGGGAAAGCAAATCCAAATAAAAAATAAATGTAAAATATTCCTGTAAGAACAATTCACTTGCTCCAGATGGATTTAATTATTGGCTGAGCAACAGGCAGGCATCAGGCATAAGGGACAGTGTTAGCTTCCTTCTCCAAGAGAAGAGGAGTATATAGGAAAGACTGCAGACAGAAGACAGTTAGTGGGTTCAGATTCTCTGGGTCCTCTGAGACCTCCAGATAACTGCATCTTTTCATGAAAGAAACCTGGCAAAATCACGTGGTCATCTGACATTGACACTCAGCAACTCCCAGAATCTGAGTTTGGCTTCCAGCTGTCTTAAGCCCATGACTCTGATGAAAGATTTTTCACTTGGCTGCAGAAATGCTCCGAATGTCAGGCTGTGCCATGTGGCATACATCTTAAGACTTGAGCTTGTCATTTTCTCAGTTGAAGATACCTAATGCCTTTGGAAGCAGACTCCTTGCCGGTTTTAGTATCATGCATCTCCCTTTTAGGTTGCTGAGAGTTTGGCTTCAGCTTGTAAAAAGTCCCAAGAGAAAAAAGTCTGGATATTTTATATAAATGGACTCACACTTAAAAAAAAAGAAATCCCCAAGAGACCACTGTTCCATGAGCTACCACTAGTTCCCATTCTGGAATACGAGCAGGATTCCCACTGGGTTGCATGTCAGCTCAGCGCCATAACCATGGATCCATCAGAGCTAAAGCTAAGCTCCCAATAAAAAGAAAAAGTAGAGCAGGCCTATTTCCCCTTGACGTGAGTGGTCCAGAGCAACTGGGAGTCTTCCCTCTTTGCCATGCACTCTTCCATGTTGGCAGGGTTTTCTTTTGCACAGATGAAGCCCTTGCATCTGGGTTCTTTTCTTTCTTTCTTTCTTTCTTTCTTTTTTTTTTTTTAGATTTTATTTATTTATTTGGCAGAAAGAGAGAGAGAGAATGAGAGATCACAGGTAGGCAGAGAGGCAGGCAGAGAAAGAAAGGGGGAAAGCAGGCTCCCTGCTGAGCAGAGAGCCCAATGTGGGGCTCAATCCCAGGAACCTGGGATCATGATCATGAACTGAGCTGAAGGCAGAGGCTTTAACCCACTGAGCCATCCAGGCGCCCCTTGCATCTTGGTTCTAATTGGCAAGAAAGGAAAGAGTGGAGGTGACTTGGGCTGTCTGGGTGGCTCAATTGGTTTAGCATCCAACTCTTGGTTTTGGCTCAGGTCATGATCTCAGGGTTGTGAGATGAAGCCCCAAGTCAGGCTCTGGGCTCAGTTCAGGGTCTGCTTGAGATTCTTTCCCTCTCCCTTTTCCTCCTGCTCTGCTCCTGCTTGCACACGCTCTCTCCCTCTCAAATAAATAAATAAGATCTTAAAAAAAAAAAAAGATTGAGGGAGTCTTGGTAGATATCTTAGAGCTCAGACCCAGCAATGCCACATATCACTGTCACTTACATCCCACTGGGGAGAAGTTAGATACAAGGACACTCTGACCGCAGGGAAAACTGGCAAAGATGATCCAGTGAGGCAGTGATGTGCCTGGCTAGAAGGATACTTGTAGGCAAAAAAGGGGAGAAGCGTTTTGGTGAGCACCTAGCAATCTGCCATACATCATTAGAAATGGTCTATATTTCCTTGAGGATCAGTATATGTTTTCTAGGTCTGCCAGGACAAAGTACCAGAAACTTGAGAAATACATTGTCTCACATTCTGGAGGCCAGAACTCTGAAGTCAACCCGTCTGGAAGGGCCATATTCCCTCTAAAGGTGCTAGGAAGGAGCTATTCTTTATATCTCTTTCCTAGCTTCTGGTCATTGCCGGGAGGGTTGTTTTTGTTTGTTTGTTTGTTTGTTTTGCCTTAGAGATACATCACTCTAATTCTCTGTCTTGATATGGCCTTCTCCCTGTGTGTCTCCATATTGTCTTCCTTTTACATGTGCCTATATCTGTGTTCCAATCTTCTCTTATTAGGCACACCAGCCATGTTGGATTGGGGTCTACCCTCTGAACTTATTTTGAGCTTGATTGCCTCTGGAGAGACCCTATTTCCAAATAAGATCATGTTTGGAGACGCTGTTGTTAAAATGTCCTTCCTGTCTTTCTTTCTTTTTTTCTTTCTTTCTTTCTTTCTTTCTTTCTGGTGGGCGTGGGCAGGAGACACAATTCAACCCACAGCAGGATGATTGTCTGTAACAGATTCTTGGGCACCAATACCTGTACCATTTGTAATAGAAGCAAACTTAAGCAAATAAAGAGAATGTACAGGAAGGATATTGGGTAGCTCCTAGAACCAAAGGAGAACTTGAACAAACAGGCTTTGGGAAGGATAGAAATCTGGACAACTCCAGGGAAAAACTCATGAATATCTCTTTAGGGCCTGCCTTCTCAATGACTTTATTCCAATGGCCTTCATGCCAGGTGTTCCTTCTCTCAAGATACCAATTCTTAGACGAGTCAGTTGGGTCAGCCTGTGGTGGAAGCAGGGCCTCTTTAGGGCCATGTGAATTAGATTGGGTGATGGACAGTCTTGGCAGGACCTCACGGATTGCAGGAGGGACTGTTCCCCAAAAGAAAGAAAGGAGTAGCTTCTAAAAAATGGGGGAAATGATGTGTTGTGCAGGCAAAACCACAGCTGTTTGCTACACATTGTAATTCATTTGAGAAAGATTTTTCAGCTCAGGCAGTTATATTTCTAAATATTTTGGCACTTAAAGGAGCCATGTAGTCATCTGGAAAATGCAGGGCTCTGGAAAAATGCAGTGTCATGTGATAAAAGGAGTGCTCATGGTGGAATCAGGAGAACAGGTTTTGGGTTTTTTGTTTTTTGTTTTTTTAATAATTTGCATTTGGAATAATTCTATCCTTAGAAGTAGAGATCAAGAAAAGCTCTTAGAAACAAGAATGTTGGGCACCTGGGTGGCTCAGTGGGTTAAGCCGCTGCCTTCGGCTCAGGTCATGATCTCAGGGTCCTGGGATCAAGTCCCACATCGGGCTTTCTGCTCAGCGGGGAGCCTGCTTCCCTCTCTCTCTCTCTCTCTGCCTGCCTCTCTGTCTACTTGTGATTTCTCTCTGTCAAATAAATAAATAAAATCTTTAAAAAAAAATAAACAAGAATGTTCAACCAAGTATCAAGTTACTAAATGGAAATAAAAATCATGTAATAAAAATCAACTAGAAGAAAGCATAACAACTGACACAGAAACATATAGATCAATGGAACAGAAGAGAGAGCCCAGAAATAGACTCTCAACTCTATGGTCAACTAATCTTCAACAAAGCAGGAAAGAATGTCCAATGGAAAAAAGACAGTCTCTTCAAAAATGCTGTTGGGAAAATTGGACAGCCACATGCAAAAAAATGAAACTGAACCATTTCCTTACACCACACACAAAACTAGACTAATAATGGATGAAAGACCTCAATGTGAGACAGGAATCAATCAAAATCCTTTAGAATACAGGCAATAATCTCTTCATCCTTAGCTGTAGCAAGTTCTTCCTAGAAACATCACCGAAGACAATGGAAGGAAGGTCAAAAATCAACTATTGGGACTTCATCAAGATCAAAGGTTTTTACACAGCAAAGGAAAGAGTCAACAAAACCAAAAGACAACTGACAGAATGGGAGAAGATATTTGCAAATGACATATCAGATAAAGGGCTAGTATCCAAAATCTATAAAGAACTGATCAAACTCAACACCCAAAGAACAAATAATCCAATCAAGAAATGGACAGAGAACATGAACAGACATTTCTGCAAAGAAGACATCCAGATGGCCAATAGACATGTGAAAAAGTGCTCCACATCACTCAGCATCGGGGAAATACAAATCAAAACCACAATGAGATACCACTTCACTCCAGTCAGAATGGCTAAAATTAACAAGTCAGGAAATGACAGATGCTGGCAAGGATGAGGAGAAAGGGGAACCCTCCTACACTGTTGGTGGGAATGTAAGCTGGTGCAACCACTCCGGAAAACAGCATGGAGGTTCCTCAAAAAGTTGAGAATAGAGCTACTCTACAACCCAGCAATCACACTACTGGGTATTTACCTTAAAGATACAAATGTGGTGATCTGAAGGGGCACATGCACCTGAATGTTTATAGCAGCACTGTCCACAGTAGCCAAACTATGGAAAGAACCTAGATGTCTATCAAAAGATGAATGGATAAGAAGATGTGGTAGATAGATAGATAGATAGATAGATAGATATAGATAGATAGATAGGAATACTATGCAGCCATCAAAAGAAATGAAATTTTGCCATTTGCAATGACATGGATGAAACTAGAGGGTATTTTTTTAAAGATTTTATTTATTTATTTGACAGACAGAGTTCACAAGCAGGCAGAGAGGCAGGCAGAGAGAGAGGATTAAAGCAGGTTCCCCACTGAGCAGAGAGTTGGTTGCAGGGCTTGATCCCAGGGTCCTGGGATCATGACCCAAGCTGAAGGCAGAGGCTTTAACCCACTGAGCCACCCAGGTGCCCTGAAACTAGAGGGCATTATGCTGAGTGAAATAAGTCAGTCGGAGAAAGACAATTATCATATGATCTCCCTGATAGGAGGAATTTGAGAGGCAGAGTCTGGGGTTTGGAGGGCCGGGAAGGAAAAAATGAAACAAGAAGGGATCGGGAGGGAGACAAACCATAAGAGACTCTTAATCTCACAAAACAAATTGAGGGTTGCTGGGGGAAGGGGGGTATGGAGAGGGTGGTTGGGTTATGGACACTGGGGAGGGTATGTGAAATGGTGAGTGTTGTGAAGTGTATAAGCCTGATGATTCTCAGACCTGTACCCCTGGGGCAAATAATACATTATATGTCAATAAAAATAATTAATAAAAAAAAGTGTAACAGAATTGAAGATGCTATTCAAATCAGCTACCAAGGCAGTTTGTAAAGGAAAAACTCAGCAAAAGTGCAAATGGTCTCTATTAAGAAAAAAACAAAAACAAAAACAAAAAAACATTAGGTTCTACTCAGAGACATAAAAAAATGAAGGATGGGAAGACTTGAGATTTTAAAGATGTCATTTCTCATCAAGTTGATTTATGCAGTATAAAAATCTCAGCTAAAAAAAATAATCACCTCAGCCAATCAAAATCTTAATGTTTTTATACTTGAAAAGAAGAGCCTAAAATTCATAGGAAAATGTCAGCCCCTCATTGCCAGCAAGCTCCCTCCCAAGGAACAGGCCCCAAATTTTGATTCTGGCTCTAACACTGAATGATCTTGGAGACTTTAGGCAAGTAATATAACCTTTGGGGGCTCTTAATTTCCTCCTCTGTGAAGTAGAATAATCATATTTTCCTCCTCCAAAGATCTGTAGCAAGGATCATATGAGACAAAGTATTTGAAAGTGTTTTATAAACTGTAAGGCACTCTTCATGTTGTAACTGTGATTTAAAAAAATTTTTTTTTACCCTCCAATGATGTTGGATCAATGTGACAATCATAGTTACTCTCATTTTGAAAAAAAAAAAAAAAAAAAAAACCCAAACACTGTTTCTCTTATTAAACTCCATTACATGATGATTGGTAAATACTGGTTCCTGAGGTAGTATGAGAAAAGTTAATGTGAGCTGTGAGCCTGGGTCATATTAACTGAACAAGATGCCTGTGCCTCCCAGTGCCTCCCTTTTCTCCACCCTTTGACTCTAAATGAACACTTAGACAGCTTTGGACTTTGTGAGTTTGAGAGAAAAAACTTTGGAGTCTTTACAGATCTCAGTTTGAACCCTGGTGCCAGCATTAGCTTCGAATAATTCACCCTTTCTTTTCCTGGGTTTCAAAATCTATCAGATGGGGATGATAATTCACCAAGAAGACCTGAGGATTAAATGTGATCATAAATACAAAGTGCTTAAAACATAATAAATGCTTGATAACTGGTAGCTGTTGTAATTGCAATTCTTCTTCTTATTATTGTTATTATTATTACTACTACTACTACTACCTCTAAGGGCATTTGCAGCTCTGAAAGTCTAGGATACTATATCAGAGAAAAGCTAAAACAGGAAGAAAACAAGATTCCCTTAATAGGACTTGAGTTCATATTGCACGTAGGACATTTTTCTGGAAGACAGGCTCTGTTCACAGGGCCTTATATAACCTTGGTGACTCACAACCAGAGTTCAGCTGGGCCCTGCCCCCTCTGAAAAAAGAGGAGAGAGGAAGGCAAAGCCATATGGTGTCAAACAGAGGAAAACCCTGGTTGGGCCAGGGCATCAGGTGCAGCTAATGGCCTCTCAGAGAATCTACTCCAGTTAGATTTTTAAATTCTTACAAAATGGAGGCGCTTGGGTGGCTCAGTTGGTTAAGCATCCAACTCTTGGTTTCGGCTTTCAGGTTGTGATCTCAGGTTCATGGGATCAAGCCCTACTTTGAGCTTGTGCACCACGTGGATTCTGCCCAAATTCTCTCTCCCTCCCCCTCAGCCCTTCCCTGCCTTGTGTTTGAGCACGCTCTTTCTCTCTCAAATAAATAAATAAAAACTTTTTAAAAAATTCCTGTAAAATGTATATTGAACAGAGGGGTTTTCTTTTTCTGCAAAAAAATTTTTTTAAGATTTTATTTTTAAGTAGTCTCTACACCCAACATTAGGCTGGAACTCACAACCCTAATCTCAAGAGTCATATTCACTACTGACTGAACCAACCAGCTGCCCTTCTGCAAATGATTTTTGAGGTAGGTACCATTGGTGGCCAACCCAAAGCTATAGCCCTCTCCTTCCTTGAGGGCAGAACCCTGGTGTTGGTCAGAAGTAGGCAACTGTGTGGCTCAGGAGAGAATGCTGCAGCCTTATGCCAAGGGGTAGGAGGAAGTTCGATCATTCTTGCCAGTGAGTGGTTTAGGAAAGACCATGTGACACAATTCTGGACAATGAGATGTCCTGGCATGGCTGCTCTGGGACCTCTGGGAAAATTCTCCTCATTCTTAAATAAAGGACATCCCTGCCCTTTTTTAAAAAATAGTATTTTATTTATTTATTTGACAGAGATCACAAGTAGGCAGAGAGAGAGGAGGAAGCAGGCTCCCCCTGGAGCAGAGAGCCCAATGTGGGGCTCAATCCCAGGACCTTGAGATCATGACCTGTGCCGAAGGCAGAGGCTTAACCCACTGAGCCACCCAGGTGCCCCCACCCCTGCACTTTTGGTGGGGCTACAAAAATAGTATAATCACCATGGAGGGTATTAGTCTTTAGCTGTCATGGTAACAAATAATCACAAACGTGGTGACTTATAACAACACAGACTATCCTCTTAAAGTTCTGGGCGGTCAGAAATCTCACTGGGCTGAAACCAAGGTGTTAACAGAGCTCTGCTCCCTCTGGAGGGTCCAGCGGAGATTCTGTTTCCGTGTCTTTTCCACCTTCCAGAGTTTCATTCCTTGAATTCCTTGGCACATCGCTCCTTCCTCCATCTTTAAGGCCAGCAGTCTAGCAAATCTCTGCTCTGTCTTCACACGGCCTTCGCCATGGTGAAACGTCCCTCTGCCTGTTTTTTGGGTTTTTTTTTGTGAGGACACTTAGGATTGCATTTAGGGTTTACCTGCATAAGCCAGGATACTCTCTTTATCTCAAGATTCTTAATATGTCTGCAAAATCCTGTTTGCCTTATAAGGTAACATCCACAGGTTACTGGAATTAGGACCGAAATATGTGTGGGAGCCATTAGTCATTCTACCACAGAGGGGATTTTGGCACTAATTAACAAAATTACCTGTGCATGTATTTATTTTTTTTTTTACCTCAGTTTATTGAGGTATAATTTACATATAAAATTAACTCTTTATAGTGTACAATTATGTGAGTTTTGTCAGACACATACAGTTGTGTGACTACCACCACAGACAAGATGCGCAGCAGTTCCTTCAACCTCAGAAATTCCTTTGTGGTGCCCCATAGTGGTCGTACTATCCCCTCACCTCAGCCCCTGGCAATCGCTGATCTATTTTCTGCCCCTCTAGTATGGCCTTTTAGAGACTGTCATATAAATAGAATCATGGGGTTTGTAGTTTTTTAGATCTGGCTTCTTTGTCTTAAATTAATACATTTGAAATTCGTCGATGTTGTGGTGAACCAGTAGTCTATTCCTTTTATTGCTGGGTGGCATTGGACTGTAGAGATGTATCCCAACTTACCCACGAGGTGAAAGACACTTGAGTTGCTACCAGTCCTTGGCAATTATGAATAAAGCCCCTATAAATGTTCAGGTACTGACAGGTTTTGTGTGAATATAAGTTTTCTTTTCTCTCAAGTCAATATATAAGGAAGGGATTGCTAGGTTGTATTGTAAATGTATACTGAATTTCCAAAAGGACTACCAAACTGTTTTTCAAGGTGGCCTTACCATTTCGTACTCCCGTTAGTAATGTAGAAAAATTCCAGTTGCTTCCCATCCTCATCAGCATTCAGTATGACATTTTTTCTCTCTTAATTTTAGTCATTCTGATAGGTGAGCAGCAATATAGCAATCCCACTTCTAGAAATCTATCACAGAGATACCCTGACAAAAAATGCAAAAAGATGTTTGTACAAGGCTATCCATGCAGCTCTGTTTATAGTTGCAAGAGACTGGAAACAACCCAAATGTCCATCAATAGAAGACTAATTGAGGGCACCTGGCTGGCTCAGTTGGAGGAACATTAGACTCTTGATCTCAGGGTTGTGAGTTTGAGCCCCAAGTTGGGTGTAGAGATAACTTAAGAATTAAAAAGTATATATATATATACTTTATATATATATATGTATATATATATATATTTTTTTTTAAAGAAAGAAATAAAAGATTAATTGAATGAACTATGGTACAATCCCCAAATGGAGTGTTATGGAGCTGTACCAAGGAATAAAAAAGTTCTCTATGACTATGATGTGATGTCCAGGATATATTTTTAAGTAAAAAGAGAAATGTAAGAAAATAAAGTATAGAGTATGTAATCATTTAACTACAAATAAAAGAAGAAGCTATAAAAATTTAATATTACACTATTATGGCAGAGAGAGTGATTAGAGAGGAAAGGATAAGGTAGAACCCAGACTTTAAAAAAATATACAAGGGCACCTGGGTGGCTCAGTGGGTTGGGCCGCTGCCTTCGGCTCAGGTCATGATCTCGGGGTCCAGGGATCGAGCCCCACATCGGGCTCTCTGCTCGGGGGGGAGCCTGCTTCCCCCTCCTCTCTCTGCCTGCCTCTGCCTGCTTGTGATCTCTCTCTCTCTGTGTCAAATTAAAAAAAAAAATCTTTAAAAAAATATACATTGTTTTGTAGATTTAACTCAGGAGCCATGTAACTTTTTATATAATTACAACAAAATTAAATTAAAAATCCTTAGAAATTTAAAGTAAAATGAAACAAAAATGATCCTACTTGTGCATTCAGTGGATGACATAACCACACAGAATGACTTTGAGTGACTATAAATCACTATCAGTTGACTCTGTATCCCTAAAGAGATATATCCCCTAGAGGGATATATCCAAAGATGGAAAGATATACATGTTATGGGATTAAATAAAGAGATATATTAAATTAAAGATTAAATTAATATCCCCTAGAGGGATATATCCAAAGATGGAAAGATATACATGTTATGGGATTAAAAATAAGTATGTTGGTATCCTTGAGAACTGAGAAATTTGACATATGAATGCAGATTAGCATTGGTGAGGTTGAATGAAAACTATAGTTCTCCACTTCAATTGAAATTATCAGTATGAATATGTTATGCCTTTTATCTTTAGAGAATAATATACATTTCCTTGCTATAATCACTAAAAATAATATAAATTAGCAAAATGACACATTTTCAAGACAATCAGGAAAAGGACCTTTTTGCAAATTTGGTGGCACTAGGAAATGACTGTCAATATTTTCAGCTGTGATTGTGATAGTGTGGAGAATACTTTTTAATTAGCAATAATCAATTAGCAATAATTGCACCTCGGATAAACCTCATTGGCTACAATACTGCCACTGTGCAAAGCTAGGAGACTACTTTTTTAAAAAAGAGTTTGTATCTTTTAGAGATATGTGCGGAAATATTTTACAGAAGAAATAATGCCTTGTCGAGGACTTGCCTCAGGATAATCTGAGGGGAGGGGAAATACATGTGAATGTGTAGATGATTCAGAGTGACTGTAGTGATAGCTGTGAGTGCTGGGTGATGAGTAGGTTGGAGTCATTATACTACTCTTTCTATTTTTAAGTGATTTAAAAAATTTTTTTCATACTAAAAAAGGACCATCGTGTGACCATAAGCATGCAAGCCTGAAGTCAGAAGCATCCAAATTGACTGATAGATATTTCATTTGCATAAATTCAAATTTGTTAAACTGGCTAATTATAAAGCTAGTTAGTGAGGAAATGAGGAAGTTTTGAGGGAAGAAAACTGAAATTGGAGTTTCTCAATGTATATACATGAGACTTCTTTGTCTGCAACTAATAGAAAACTTGGCTTAGCTTAGCAAGATTTGGAGATTTATTTTGGGCATTCAGGGCAATCTCATGGAATTCTAGCACAGAAATGCCACTGAGATGCAGGAGAAACATAGTTCAGAATCTAAAGTTTTGGCCGTATTCTGTCTTCATCTCGAATCTCACTGCTCTATCACGTCACAGACCAGCTTTCTTCATTTTCCAGTCAACACCATAGAACACGTGCATATTCATAGTTTCTGGTTTTACACACCCAAGTTCAGTTATCCAGATAGAGGCCAGACCCTGTTCCAAAAATTCTGGAGGAAGGGTTTGATTGGTCCAGAAGCTGAGGTTGTCCTATCCAAGAGGAAGGGCCTAATTCTAGGTTAATCATGGCCAGAGTCCAAGGTGTGTGCAGAATGGCTGATCCTGTTTTTCCGTGGTGTTCCCGTGAATGGAGGGGGTGGCAAGAACAATTCCCAGAGGTGTGGGGTGGGAAGTATCTGGGAAGACAGACAAAAGGTATCTGGTTGAGTCAGGCCAGATCGTGAAGTTTAGAGGGAGTATAGAGATGGGTGAGAATGATGACTTGGATAGGCTTTACTTCGGTTGACTACAGCAAATTAGCAATGCAGAAGACAGCATGTGACAAGGATACAAGTGAGAAGACTTGGCTTTCTGCTGCTCCTGGGTACTCACAGAGGCAAGCTCAAGTTCAATGGCCAGTATAGTCCCCAGGGAGTTAGGAACCAGCCAGGCCACAGGTGCTCAAGCCATGGCCTTGGGGTAGCAGGGGCGGGAAGGGGCTGTACTAGCACTCAAGTATCTCTTCACTCCCACCTAAGAGAACCCTTGCCACACCACCATCCAACATTTGTCCCACATTGTTCTATTTCCTACCACACCATCGGGCCCCACCTGGTCTACTAGACAACTGCAGCATGACAGCTGGAGCCTTCCATCTGTGCAGCTTCTAATTTCCTCCTGCCTTCTATTCTGGTTGCACAGTATTGAGAAAATCCTGATTCCCATGGATAAGTAGTTGCAAACCGAAGCAGTTTTTCATCATCTCTCATTGCAGCATCCAGCTCAAGCCACTTTCCAACTAAACTGATCCAGAATCTTGAGTGAGAAGTAGGTAGAGATTTGTTCGAGTTAAATCATTAGTAATGGTCAGTGGCTATGACTATTCCTTGTTTTTCATTAAAATCAGGACCCAAGATTTAATAAGTATGAACGTGATCCTAAATAGAATACTGGCATCAAATTAACTCACTTGTTACATTGTGATCCTAATGAATCACAGTGTCAGCACCGCTTGATTCACAAGATTCTGGCAATAAGTCACTGATAAACATAACCAAATCTACCTCACTAACCCTGACTCCTACCTCTGCAAGGGAGCCCTGACCAACAAAGTTGGTCCACTAACACTGCAGTCTTTAGGTAGTTAGGAGAATAAATACTACACGACAGCCAATTAATAATAATGAATGAACGTTTGCATAGAAATGAAGTGCCTCTCCATTCTTTTCTTACTTGATCTCCAATAAGCCCATGAGTTAGGTAGAATAGATGTGATTTTATAAAGGAGGAAATGGAGTCTCAGAGAAGGGCCCTAACCTGTCCAAGTTGGTCACAGAGGAGAAAACAAGGTCATAGAGGAGAAAGCAAGGCCTTAATCCTTCCCTCCTCCCTTCCTCCTTCCATTCCACCTTCCTTCCCTCCCTTCCCGCTGTCCTTCCTCTAGCCCTTTCTCTTCCCTTCCTTCTCTTCCCTTCCCTTCTCCCTCCTTCTCTCCTTACATCTTTCTATGTGCATGTGTTGATTTCTACTATGACTCAGGCTCTAGGCTTGGAATTGGGGATTTGAAGATAAATGAGACATGGTTAGCGCTTCGAAAGACAGAGTGGAGGAGACAGATGTCTCCAGAGCTAAAAAAGAGACACAACGTGGAGCCATCACAGAGGGAGGGAAGACATTTAACTACTTACTGAGGGTAAGTAGCATCACCAGGCAGAAGTAATGGGAGGAGAAGGGCACCCTGAGCAGAGGGACCAGAGAGAGAGAGTAAATGCTTGAGAAGATAGGAAAGCACTGAGCTGGTGAGGAGTGATGGTGTCTAGGGAAGGGGAGTGGGATGAAGCTGGTGCTAGACCAGGGAAGGCCTTGAAGTCTGTGCTAGGAGGTCTGGAAGGTGATGGGGGCCACCGAAGGGTTTTAAGCAGGGAAATGACAGGATCCCAAGTCATTTAAAGAAAGAGCATTTGGAAGCTGGTGTGGTGAATGATCAGGAGGCACTGAACACAGTTAAGCTGTTGCAACAGTTCAGACCTAAGATGGTAAGTTAAGACCTGAGGCAACGGAACTGGGGGGCCAGAGAGCTATTTCACAAGAGATTTGGGGGATAACAGCAACTCTAAGTGGTTCCTGCCATTGTAGTTCCTTCCTCAATCACGTGTCCTTTTCACTCATTCTTTTCAGACTATACATCTATATTTATTATGTTATCTCTCCGTGAAACAAATTTCTCAAGAATGCTTCTCCCTTTTCCTGATTTTAGGTGGGCAGCAACAGCTTTTTCTTCCCAGGCCCGGTTTTCGGGTGTTTGGTAAGTCTATGTAGAAGGTCAGGGTGAGATATAGCCCCGGGATGGGGGATGGGGGGATGGTGGGGGAAACTCTCCACCCTGCTGCAGTCGCGATTGGGCCAGCTGGGCACGTGATCACGCTGGGCCAATCAGAGCCCTTCCCCAGGGTCTTGAAATTGGAGGGAGCCCCTGCCTTCTGGAAAGGAGTTGGCCAGTAGATAGCTAGCTGTTGCGTGATGGTTCCAGTGGCTGAGAAGGAGAAAAAGCTGATTTTTAGGGAGTGAGAATAATGAAGTATATGCTCGAAGAGAAGCAGAGACGAAAGAAGGAAAGAGGGATGTGCATGCTCCCCCAGCACTCAGGTACCTGATTGCACCTGATCCTGAGACAAGCATGTTTCTACACTTGGGTTCCCTCTTGCTTTAGCTGGCTCCAGGCAATGTTACTGATCCCAAAGGGACTTCAGTACTGTTGTCTACAGATGCTGTTACAATGATTGAACCTTCTGGAAGTGTCTATCTGGAAGTGTTTGTGCAATTTACTCTCTGAATACTTCCTTTTTTTGCTCATCACTGTTGTTTGTTTTTTATTTTTTAAAGATTTTGTTTATTTTATAGAGAGAAAGAGAGATCACGGGGAGATCAGAGGGGAGGCAGAGGGAGAAAGAATCTGAAGTTGACTCTATACTGAGCTCAGAGCCGGACTCAGGGCTCATCTCACAACCATGATGAGATTATGACCTGAGTTGAAACCAAGAGTCATTCAGACCCCCAACAGACTGAGCCACCTAGGCAACCCCAGTGTTCGTTTTTTAGAGTAACTTTTTAAATTGAAGGATAGCATACACATAGCAGATGCTCATTTTTTAAAAGACCTATTTGCAATTATTTTTAAATTCATTATTCAAAATTAAGTATAGAACAAATTAGTCAATTCTCTCCAAAAAATTTGCTGGAAACATTCCCAGTGTTGGTAGGTAACGGGGGAGTGGAGATAAATTAAGTTTAGTCTCTGTGGCGCCTGGGTGGCTCAGTCGGTTAAATGTCTGCCTCTAGGTCACAATCCCAGAGTCCTGGGATAGAGCCCCACAATGGGCTCCCTGCTCAGTGGGGAGCCTGCTTCTCCCTCTCCCTCTGCCCGCCCCCTCATGTTTGCTCTTTCTCTCTAGTGTTCACTCTCTCTCTCTCTCTGAAATAAATAAAATCTTTAAAAAACATATAAAAAATTTTAAAAAGTTAAGTTTAGTCTGTATCAACCAGAGTTCACAACCTATTGTGAGTGAGTGGATGGGTGTGGAGAAAGACATACAATTAAATTATTGTCTGAAAAGTTCTAAATAAAAAGCATTTATTCAACCAATATTTGTCTTGTGCCCATAATGTACCAGGCGCTGCAAAACATGCCAGGAAGTCCGTCCCACGGACCCTAAGTGCTAAGGGAAGTATATAAAAATAGATGTGGCAGAACTGAGAAGGGTCAATTAACTGTATTCCTGAGGGATCAGGAATGGAGAAGGTAGCATTTGAGCTGGGCTGAAAAGGAGAAGTAGAATGTTGGTAGATGGGGAAGCAGGGAAAGCAGCATTTTATATTCAGGAACCTGCATACTAAGCAAAGGTATGGGGCTGCATGCTTCAAGGACGTGCTGGGAAGCTGAGAGAAAATTCCACCCCAACATCTCCAGGTCTTCTTGCACTTGAAGAGAACCACGTGACTAGGTTTACCAGTGGGCTGTAAATAGAAGTCACACATGGCAGTTCTGGACTAAAGTATTTAAAAAAGCAAGTTCTGGGGTGCCTGGGTGGCTCACTCAGTTAAGCAGCTGCCTTGGGTTTGGGTCATGATCCCAGGGTCCTGGTATCAAGCCCCACATCGGGCTCCTTGCTCAGCGGGGAACCTGCTTCTTCTCCCTCTGGCTGCTGCTCTGTCTACTTGTGAATAAAAATAATCTTGGGGTGCCTGGGTGGTTCAGTCAGTTAAGTGTCTGCATTTGGCTCAGGTCATGATCTCAGGGTCCTTGGATAAAACCCCGCATTGGGCTCCAGGGAGTCTCCTTCCCCTCTGTCTGCCTGCCTCTCTGCCTACTTGTGATCTCACTCTCTGTCAAATAAATACATAAAATCTTAAAAAAATAATAAAATCTTAAAAAAAAAAAAAAGGGCACGTTCTCCCTTAGCCTTCCTGCCTTGCCACAGTGACTGGGAGGTCATTTGTTCCAAGTGGTGCAGCTGTAGGATGGTGGCTTCTCAATCAGTCTAGCTTCTTGAGGGATTGTGTGGGGCACATGCAAGGGATAAGTACCATGACCAAGAAATAAACTTTTGTTGTGTGAAGCCATTAGGATTTGGGGGTTTATTTGTTACTGCAGCAGAAGTTCGCCTATCCTGATACACCAGGCTGAGAAATTTGGAATTTACCCTAGAGGTAGAGGGTAGCCCTTAAAAGTTGATAGGCTGGTGAGTAGCATTGTGAGATCTGCCAGAGTGCTGTCCAGATCGTCCCCTTCATGTAGAGCCCACAGTGTCATTAACCACTGTCCCATCTCAGAAAGGTTTGAGCTCATTCCGTTCAGCTCCCACTTTTCTTTTTCTCCTTCAACCACCTAGGGCAGATGTCCAGAGCTTTCTTGTTACCACACCACTGAGTCCAGGGTCTCATTACTTGCTTCGGGCTTATAGATTTTGTCCTGGGGCATGATGTAGGTATCTGTCACCCGGAGTAAGTGAGCAGGCTCATGTTGAAATCATACGGTATGGGTAGGCAAGCATCCAGTGAGTTACTGATGCGAATGGAGTGCTCCTTCCACTGGCTGCCCACACGGAAACAACATGCATAGGCCAGTTTGGTGTGGGCAACAGGAGGTCCTCTCTCTGGTCATAGCTGAGTGATCTGTGATAACGCCTCTGCGCTTGCCTTGCTCCTTGATGCTCAAACAACGTCCCTTGAAACCTTCCTTGCTGGTTCCATTCACCTGCCTCAACTGATCTTTGGGTCTTCCTCCTTTTTAGTAAACTGGCCCCGATCAGCAACCAGACCAGTGGGGAACTTGTGGCAAACTCCCCCGTCACTTTCTTCCCTTCCTCCAATCCTCTGATCTCTAAATCTTGCATTCTCCCTTTGGTCTCCTCCATAGTACTTCCTTCTTTCTCTGTTCTAGTTCCTGCTGTCTAGTTCTTTAACAGAAGAGTGGATGATCTATTAAGTCTACAGCCTAGGTCATCAGCAATTGATACAAACAGACCAAAAAGGGAAAAGATTTCTCTATTCTTAAGGGTGGGGAGGACTCAACATAGAAGCTGCATAACAGGAGAGAAAATAGTTAGAGACAAAGAAAAGGAGGCAGCTACATCCTGGCTTGGTTCTAAGCCAGCCTGAGCTTTCCCACCCTGCCACTCATACAAGAGAAAGATTTGGCTCCCCCTAAAACAAGAGTCACTGGCCCTAAAGGCTTTCAACCTCACACCAGGAGGGGGAGCCATCTCAGCCCTGAGGGTCGTCCATTCTTATTTCTTATTCTTATTTAGACCTTTTTCTTTCCTTTTCTCTCCCCCAGTTCCCAGTGCCCCCAGACTCCAGTTTCCTTGGGTCAAGATTTGCTTCAAATCAGAACTACCTCTTCACCTGAAGAGGTCATCCTTTACTATCTAATGATTTTAACCTTTCCCCTCCAGACTGGGCTCTTGGCACAACAGGAAGGCCCTTATAAGGGTTTTTCCTCAACCTAAGAGCAATTTTCTGCAGGAGGTGAATTCTTCTACTATCTCTTTAGTAACAAGCTCATCTAGCAATATTTTTGTGTCTCACAACCTGTGTTTTCTTTATTATTGTTATTACTTTGAATAGATGATGATTTACATGGTTTAGAAATTCAAAGGCCAGGGGCGCCTGGGTGGCTCAGTGGATTAAAGCCTCTGCCTTCAGCTCAGGTCATGATCCCGGGGTCCTGGGATCGAGTCCCAAATCAGGCTCTCTGCTCAGCAGGGAACCTGCTTCCTTTCCTCTCTCTCTGCCTGCCTCTCTGCCTACTTGTGATCTCTGTCTGTCAAATAAATAAATAAAATCTTAAAAAAAAAAGAAAAAGAAAGAAATCCAAAGGCCACAATAGGTATATACAGAAAATCTCCTCTAAGCGCCATCCATTATCCATCAGTCTCCCCAGAGGCGACCCACGTCACCAGTTTCTTATGTATACTTATAAAGTATTTTATTTAAGTTCAAGCAAACACTTCTGTCTGTTCTTTCTCTTCCTTATTATTCTTCACACATACGTGCTGGCATTCCATACGTGTTGATTTGCACCATTTTTTTTTTTTTTCACTTAAGGGTATAGTTTGGGAATGATATTCCAGTGACTGCATATTACATAATTTATTTACATAATCCTCGACTGGCGGACGGGTAGTGGATTTCAAGCTTTTTTGCTACTGTAGGGAACACTGCCCTGATAACCCTGTACACATACCATTTTGCACATTTTCGGAGCACACCTGTTAAAAGAAATTCCTAGCTGTGGAACCACTGGCTCAAAGAGAATGATAACTATTCCACTTGCCCATCTGTGGGCTTGTGCCAGTTACCACTCTCGCTAGCCACTGTTTTCCTACGCAGTGCTGGGCATGTCTTCCTAGGAAAGTCTTCTGGGGCCGGGTGGAAATTGGGTTGGAGGGAGAGGCCTTGTGAAGGAGTGGTATGTTCGAGGTGAAATGGGGCCAGGGAGATTCACCCTCCGGGGGTCAGAGAAGGCCTCGCGAAGGTGAGGCTTGAACAGAATCAGGAGCTCACCGGGCAGCGAGAGGAAGCAGCTTGGCAGCCATGCTGGCTCTTCCTGGCACTGTAATCTGAAGAGATCATTGCTGGGGGGTGGGGGCGGGGAGGTGGTCTACCTGAGGATGTACTGATAGCCTTACCTCTAAGAGAAAAGAACTGGAAACCATTTGGTGACAGTTATGTAATGATGGTGGATGAATGCCATGGAAAAGCAAAGTAGAGAAAGGGTGATAGCAATAATGACAGCAGCTCTTGCTTATTAAGAGCCACTGTGTGCCAGGCACTGGATGACTAATCACACGTGCATTTTTTAAAACCCAGTGAATCCTTACGCCACCTCTGCATAAGACACTATTATTTCCAGTTTACAGATGGGAACACTGAGGGTCCAGATGACAAGGAGGCTGCCCAAGGTGGCACAACAAGCAAGTGGCAGAACCAGGGTTCCATGAAGGTATGTGACTCCAGAGTGTTCCCTCTCACCTGCCAGAAAGCCTCCTCCCATCCACTGAACTCTCCAGAGCCCTGGCGAGGTGTGGTAAGAGAGGAAGTGATTACAGCTGATTACAGGTGAGGGTGAGGAGGTTAGATGATTTTTTCTAGAGGATAAAATAAAGAATATATCACAATAGGAGAAAACAGTTGCTAAAACAGTTGGAAGAAAGCTGTGCGTATGATCATTTAGAGATGGTGGTCACAGCTATGTAAAAAGAGAAATAACTGTGGGTGTGCAGACTTCCCATCTAGAAAATTCTAGAACATCCTGAACTTAAATTTCTGATTATTGTCATTCCTGTATCAGTTGCCGTGTTCTGACTTTAGGAAAGCTGAGGAAATATGGCTACTTTACTTAAAACTGAAGACTATATGTATATTTTAAGATTTCATTTATTTATTTATTTTTAAAGATTTTTTTTGTTTATTTGAGAGAGAGAGAGAGAGAGAGAGAAAGTGGAGGGGAGGGGCAGAAGGAGAAGAAGGCTCCCTGCTGAGCAAGGAGCCCAACATGGGGCTCAATTCCAGGACCCTGGGATCATGACCCAAGCCTAAGGCAGATGCTTAACCAACTGAGCCACCTGAGCCACCCAGGTGCCTCTATTTATCTATTTTAGAAAGAAGAGAGAGAGTGTGTGCATGCCAGGGGCGGGGGAGGGCCCCACAGTGGGGAGCAGAGGGGGAGGGAGAGGGACAAACAGACTCCGTGCTGAGCTCAGATTCTGATCCCACCACCCTGAGATCATGACCTGAGCCAAAATCATGGGCAGGCCACTTCACCGACGGAAACACCCAGATGCCCCAAAAACTAAAGACTATATTGAAGACATTTTAAGTCATTGCTGTATTTTTAATATCATGAGCATTTAAATATACATCGGTTATGGAACAAACACTGTGATATGGGGACATAACAAGTAATATATATTTTGGTCTTTGTTCCTGGCTTCTGGTCAGGGATCTAAAAACCTTTGTAATTTCCTAAGTGATAGAGGTGCTAAGAACATCTTTTGTTCTAATATTTGTTCTTTGACCCTAGTTTCTGATGCAGGGCTCCTAAGTCCCTTGGAATTTCCCAGTCCATAGGAGCATCTATTGTTCTAAGGAGGAGATTCTTGGTGGGCTCCTAGAGAGCCTCAGGTGGGGGCTGGTCACCAGAAAGACCAAGGCATGAGTAGAAACTTGGAACTTTCATCCACACCCCACCAGCCCCTGAAGGGCGGAGAAGGACTAGAGACTGAGTTAATAATTGATCGTGTTCACATGATATGGTCTCCATTAAAATCCCTGCACTGTGGGATTCGGGGTGCTTACAGTTTGCTGAATACATGGAGGTGCTGAGAGCTTAGTGCTTCGGGAGGGCATGGACGCTCCTTATCCTTCCTCCACACTTGGCTCTATGTAAGCCTTTATCTGGGTGCTCCTGAGTTGTCTCCTTTCTAAGGAACTGGTAACCTAGTAAGTCAACCGTTTTCCTGAGTTCTGTGAGCCGGTCTAGTAAGTTATCGAACCTGAGAATGGGGTGGTAGGAACCTTGAGTTTACAGCCTGGAGACCTATGCTAGCAATTGGCATCCGAAGTGGGGTGGGGACAGTTTTGTGGAAACGAACCCTAACCTGCGGGTGGGCTCTAATGCTATCTCCAGACAGTGTCAGACCTGAACTGGATTGTAGGACACCCACCTGGCATCACAGAATTGGTCAGTGTGGGGAAAACCCCTCATATTTGGCTTCAGAAGTGAAGGTCTGTGGGAATAGTAGAGAAGAAACAGTAGGTCCCCCCCTCTTCCACACACGTACACATCAGTGTTGTTATAGGGAATAATTTTTTTCTTTTAAATATGAAACTTGGAAAAGCTAAGGGGTGACATTTGATACAAATCTAGAAGGTTAAGGAAGCAGACATTTTAAGAGGGCATCTTAGCCTTACTAATTAATGTAAATTGATATCAGTGTCTTGTCTATTCATTAAGAGGCTGCTCCAGTCATTGGATTTCTGTGGTGATTGTTTTTTAAAGGTTAGCCTTGACCGACTCCATTATGATTTTTTTTCCCCAACAGTACTAGTGAACAGAATCAAGAGAGGAAACGTATATTTATTTCCAACAGTGAAAGTAACAGCTATCAATTGGTTGTTTCAGAAAAGTTATTTGGAATTCTTTCATTTGATCATTTGTTCACCCTGCCTTTATGTTAGTCTTTTTAACTAATTTCGCTCATTTCATTCATTCATTCATTCATTCATGCCACATTTACTAACCTGTCATGTGCCAAGTTCTGTGCTGGACACAAAGAGAAAAGAGCCAGCCACACCTGGTCCCTGCCCATGAGGGGTTTGTTGGTAGGGCTAGAAATTATAACACAGTGTCACGAGTGCCATTTCACTTCAATCCGGTGCGTGTGCAGTGAGGGTCTGCTCTGTCCAGGCTGCTGTGCTGGGCACTTTCACAGGCAAGAAGAGAATGAGCTGTCTGCCCTGTCCTCAAGGAGCTCACAGTCTAATGGGGGAGACAGTAAACAATCTGGTAATTAAACAATTAAAAATAACCATCATTTATAAGGGGATTAAGCAGTGCTCTGGGATGAAGAATAACAGGACAGATTTTCCAGATGGTGCTCTGATGGACACATCACAGGGGACTGTGGGAGCCAGGAGGGTCAGCTAAGATGATACAGCCCAGAGCAGTCAGGGAAGGCTTTGCCAAGGAGGGTCCCTCCAAACCGACTCTGTACATGTAGGAAAGAGTCAAAGGGGGGATCGTGGACATGGGCAGTCCCAAGAGAGAACCGAGATTTCGCTGACAGAAGGTAGAATCCACTCAGACTGGGAGAGCAGCCCGTGATTCAGTGGCAGAGGGGGGAGGAGATGAGAGAAAGCCAGAGAGACAAAGCAAGGCCAGGTCTATGTGGCCGCCAGTGCCAGGCAGACGAAGCTGGTATTTGTCGGGATGGGGACAAAATGTGAAGCTCTCCAAACCATGGCCCTTGCCACATAAGATTCCTGTAGCTTTCCATGGGTTCCAGAAAACCAAACCTATTGTATTTCATGCCATGATTCCATTGTATACTTTAAAAGAGGTTCATAGGGGCACCTGGGTGGCTCAGTGGGTTAAAGCCTCTGCCTTCAGCTCAGGTCATGATCCCAGGGTCGCCCGGCATCGGGCTCTCTGCTCAGCAGAGAACCTGCATCCTTCTCTCTCTGCCTGCCTCTCTGCCTAGTTGTGATTTCTCTCTATCAAATAAATAAAATATTATAAATAAATAAATAAAAGAGGTTCATAAGTTGCTTGCTGAAGATGTAACTGTTTTTCTTTTTTCATTGCTAGAGAAAAAGAAACTTAAAAGTCCTCTTGGGGTAATTCACCTTTAGTTGCCCGAAGGTTGCTCCCTCATCCTTGAAGGGGGACACACAGGGCATTTGGAGGAAAAAAAAGAGGGACGTTGGAATTCCCTAAGGGCGAGTCTGCAGACAGATTGTGGTATGGATACTGGCAGGCCTGGACCTCGTAGGATGGCTGTAAAAGTAACTTGTAGGAGAAACTTGAGTGTGTTTCTGGGCTAAGCAGTGAGGCAGCGGGACAGCTCATGGAGGTCCCTGGCACCTGCCCAGGGACCTGGATCTGCAGGGTCATTTGCCTGGGTTGGGGTAAAATAGCAAGACGGTGCACCAGGGAGCAAGCAGAACTCCAGACTACTGCTTGCTGTGGATGTGGGCTGACCCTGTCCCTGCTGGGGCGCTTCCGTCTTGGAGTTTGGGAACATTCAGGAGGAGCGAAAAGCTCCATCAGGGAAACACTTGAGAAACTTGGGTTTCTCAAGTCTGTGGCTTTGATTTGGAAAACAAAGAAATGAAATGATTACATTTGCACTGTGAGTGTCTGAATGTCAGATGTGAATGTCTAGAAGTGGCAGATGTGAGATGAGACAAGGTAGAGTGATTGGACCTAAAGTCTAATGTTGTGAAGGACAGTTTACTAGATCTTAGGAGGCAGATGCCCTCCCGCTCTCCCTGGGGCCGGTGCAGCAGAAGGAGGGGCTGAAAAATCCCTGGTTTTGTGAGCCAGGTCTAACCCCTCCTGGGGTGGGGGTTGTTACTTCCAAGATCCCAGTTTGCAGATGGGATCATGGAGGCCCAGAGGAGTGAGTGACTTGCCCTGGACCATTCTGTAAGAAGAAGGTAGGACAGGGAGTGAACTCAGGTGTCTGAATTCCCCAGGCAATGCTCTTTGGATTCTAGCAAAGTGCTGCCAGTGCAGTAATCGTGGTGAGAAAGAAGAGGAGAGGGAGGAAGGGGCCCCGGGGAGAAGAAGAGAAACACAACAGAATAGGGAGAAGGGAAAGGAGGAGGCACAGAGTGGAGGACCCAGGCCATCCAGCTTTTGACTAAAACCTTAATCCAATAATCCAATCAATCAGCTATTATGGGTGGTTTTCTTATTTCTTTTCTTTTTTTTTTTTTTTTTAGCTTCTCCGTGTTCCAAAGAAGGTAATGCTTTGCTGGCCTGATTGTGTTTCCACTACAACTTGTGGCCGGAGATGCAGCACAAGATTAAAAAAAAAAAAAAAAAAAAAAAAGCCCATTGTTTCGTGTTGTGATAATATAACTCTCTGTAAATGGTGCAGTCCAGTGGACAGAGTACTGCCCCCTCCACCCCACTGGTGACCTGCGGGGACAGCTGAATGCCTTCTGGTCCGTTGAGCCCAGAAGAGTGGGGCTGGGCTTTCAGAAACAGCTGGGCTGATTCATCTAGAACAAAAGCCAGCTCTTCTGCTAAATCCCTGGCCAGCCCGGGCTGTGGGGCCAGTGGGCCCCTGTCCCCTTCCATGGAAACTTCTTCTTGAGCTGGCCCCAACAGTGTCCGTCTCCTGCACGAGAGCCTCGGACAGCTTCCCAGTACCCCATCCCTTCTGCCTGGCACGCTCTCAGTCCCACACGGGAGATTGGCTTTGGAGTGAAATCTCAGTTCTCATCCCACCTCTGCCGTTTCCCAGCTGTGCAACGTAAACAAGTGACTTCACCTCTCTGAGCCTCCATCTCTCCCTCTCAGAACTGGGAATGAGAATAGTTTCAATCTGAGGAATTTGCGGTTAGTGTCCAGGGAGGGAATGCCTGGGGCAGGCTCCTGTGAGTGCTGCTGGCCTCTTGCTGCCTGGTTCCATCTTCTCAAACTCAGAGCAAGTACCCTGTGTTCCAGACATGCTAGCGCATGCTCACTCATCCTAAGCATCTCTGTGCCTTTCCTATGGGGTTCCTGTAATGATACCAGTTACTGTTTACAGAGCCCTTTTTATGTAGCAAATGGTGGACATGGATTATTTCATTTTTCTACAACTCCTGGATGTGGACTCAGTTATCAGATGAAGAAGCTGAAGCCCTGGGAGGTGTCCTACAAGGCCTGGCCCATCTCCTTATTTGCAGTCTTCTTGGACCCTGTCTGCAACCCCCAGCCTCCTTCCAACCCTACCTGAGCTTCCTTTATCATAGTTCCTATAACACCCTATTGTAATTGTCTGTTTCCTTGGCCACAGGCCCTGTAAGGGTTGAGTCTATGGCTGATTCATCTCTATGCCCTTAGCCCTAAATGCAGGGCTTGGCACATAACTCGTACTCAAAAAAGCAGTAAGTAAATAATAAGTAAGGAAAAAACACAGAACATGAACTTCTTCTGTGGGTACATGAAAGAATACAAAAATAGCACTGCCTCAAAGATTTTTTTTTTTTTGGTATGGGTGTGTGTATGTGTGTACGGGGTTTTATGAATTACTTCTTATTTCTGAAGCACAGCAGTTTATAATCCTTCTTCTAGATCTACATTTCTTAAACAACTCCAGATACCGTCCATAGAAATAGCGCGTTGTCATAAAGCATTATATGAAGTGTTGTAGGGAGGGGCCCAACATCAGGCCCGCATCTGATCAAGATGAAATTAAATAATTCCTGATCCTGAATGGGAAGCCTGGAGGAAGCCTCACCTTCCTCTTGACCTTCTTCTATTTGGCTATAGAAAGAACCTGGGGTTTGGAGACACACCTGGACTTGGGTTCCAGACCTACTCACCCAACTGAAGAAACATAAGCAAGTTGCTTATCTTTTCTGAGCCTGTTTAATGTATTTGAAAAATTGAAGATTATACCTAACTTGGAGGTAGCTATAGGCTTAATTGACATAATAAATTGGCATAATGTGACCAGTAAGCACCCCAAACCTGGTAGTTATAGTTTTAATTTTATTATGACACCGTCACCGGGCCAGCTGTGTGCAGCTGCGGACAGGTTGCGTTTAACAACCAGTTGTTAAAATTCCTGGAGACTTAACAGCTAGCTAGGGGAGCTGATTGAAGCTAGCTCTAGCACATTACTGGAGGGACCCAGGCTTCTTCCCTTCTTCCAGGCTTGTCTTCCTCCGTCCTCCATACCTTTGCTTATTCTGTGCCCAGAGCAGAAGATTCCATCCCATTCCTTACCTCCTGTCTTAACTCTTCCCAGCCTTTCAAGCCCAGCTGAGTCCTCTGTCTAGTGATCCTATCTTCTCTGCCTGGCTCTCCCTCCCCCTTTCTCTCCATCTGCAGGTTACAGTGGGAGCAGCCAGGTTTGTGCAATATGAGCCTTTCTCTCTGGCTGGAGTCACTGGATAAAGGGTAGGCATGTGACCCAAGTTAGCCTGTGGGCCACAGACAAAGATTCCAGCTCCCTGCTGGTAAAAGCCATTTTGTGGAAAGCAGAGATGCTTGTCCGATTGGAAGCCGAACAATGAAGCAGATGAGCAGACGGGCGATGGAGTCGAAGCACTTTCCAGGTACTCTGTGTGCTCAGGCCAACATCCGGGCTGACCCCGAGGCCCAGCTACATCGTGCCCTAAGGTCTCTTTGAGATACTGCAAGATCCCCAAGAGCACTCTTCAGTCATTCGCTTGCACAAAGTCCTGATCTTGTGCTCTGCTTCTAGGAACCTGCTAGAAAGCATTCAGTGCTCAATAAATGCTTGTCCTAATAACTTACTTTTCTGAGGCTAGCATCAGGAGAGGTCTGCAAAAGAACCCTAGTGGATCCCAAAATCTTCCCTGGACAATCCAACCTTCTCCTCTCTGAGTTTCTCCACACTGATTTACTCACATCCATCCTGCCTTTTCGTGTGGGCCTCACTGGCTTTCTCTGTGGAAGGTGGTCACCTCAAAATGGCGGTCTTAGCCTTCAGAGATGGCTAGCCCTCACAGGCCCAGCTAATTGACCATAATCACCCTATCCCAAACTTTATTTCCAAATTCTGATAGTCCTGCTTGCTTCTGGTGTCTACTAATACGATCAGCTGTGTTTGGTGTGGGGTGGATAGTCTATAAACAGAGATGCCAAGTGAGGGCCACTCCTGTGGATGGGGAGAGGCATCCAAGGGGGATCAACAACCCCAAATTATCCACTGTACAGCCCAGGTGGTGGCCTTTGTTTCCCCCATCCCCACTCCTGGAGGACGGGGGAGGCAGTCTTCTGGCAAAAGGGTACATCAACATTCTTCCATGAGAGGAGATCATATTATCCAAAACAAGAAGGTCTTCACTCTGAAGGTGAGGATCTAGAGCAAAAAAGGCCTCACTAATGCCCACAGCCAGTGGAGACAGGAGTACAAATAGGAGTCTAGAAAGAAATGAGGATAAGATACCAAGGCAGAGGGGCACCTGGGTGGCTCAGTCGCTTAAGCGTGTGCCTTTTGCTCAGATCATGATTCTGGAGTCCCAGGATTGAGTCCTGCAGCAGGCTCCCCACTCAGTGGGGAGTCTGCTTCTCCCTCTGACGCTACCCCCTCTCCTGCTGTCTCTCTCTCACACTCTCTTTCTCAAATAAATAATTTTTTTTTTTTTAAAGAAAGAAGATACCAAGGCAGAGGAGACTTCTTAGCATCCTTTGCAACTTGGCCTTGACTAAAAGGTCAGGCCAAGATCTATCCTGACCAGCTGTGAATGTCTGCCAGGCAAAGCACTAGGCATCTGCGTGGCTCTCCAGTTGAAGTATTACTTGTCATCATTGGCATCATGCTCATAGTATCTCTTTATTTCTGGGGGCAGCTTGTGCTCACGTGCTTCTCCAGTACCAAGTAGAGCAATTAAGAGGATTATATGTGCTCTGTTAACCTGTGCTCCGTTGGCCTCAGTTTCCCCATTTCTTTAGTGGGGGCTTGGACCAGATGTTCTCTATAATACCCTTCATCTCAATCTGATATTCTCCAGTTCAGTGGAGACACAGATTCAGAGGTTTACCCTTCTTGGCCAGAAAGAAGCTGCTGGCGTTGAAAATGATACACTAGGCAAATCTGGGGCATGTGTGCGCCAGGTTTTATAATCAAAGAGCTCAGAGCCGAATCGTGTGTTTTTGCCTTTCTCCTCAGGACCATAGGCAGCCTCTGGAAAAATCAGAGAATGTCAGAGGGAGAGTGTAGCCTTTCTTTGGGGTGAGCGCCCTGCTTCAGTTCTTCGGGAAAGTAGGACTGAGTAGAGTTTCCCAAGCCAGGAAAGGTGTCAGCAAATGACATCGGACATATTCAAAGGAGAAAGACCAAGGACTCAGGTGTGTTTGTTGTTACTTGTGTGAACTTGGGAGAGCTACTTAACCATCTCTCTTAACCAAAGGTGCCTTGGCCCCCTCATCTGAAAACTGGACCTGGTAACATCTACCTGGGGGTTGGGGTATGGGTGGGGAGGTGAGGATAAATGTTGGTAGCCCATGAGCATGTCCAGACAGACACCCAGACACCCAGAGGTGTCCAGAGAATGGTTCCTGTAATTACTTGGGTTTTAGAAAGGGAGGCGGGAGTGAGTGGAAGAGCTGAGCTGGGATTCCCCTGGCTGTGTGGCTTCCCTGGCTGCTACTCAATGGAAAAACCAAAAGAAAAAAAGAAGGAAAGACCAGGAAGTGAGTATGGTGCTCTGGGTCCTCTGCTCCTTGAATGCTACCTTTTCCTGCTCCAATCCCCAGAACCTGGCAATTACTGACTTCATACATTTTACCTTGTGTGAGAAGGAGGTATTCCCAGCTGAACATGGGGCTGCTGTTAGCACCAGGCTGGGAACAGACATCATGGTCATCTGGTCCAGTTTCCTGCTCTGGGAGTCCTCCCCACCTGGAGCCACAGAGCCACTGAGAGAGGCCTGGGAAAACCCATCCTTGCAGCAGGACTACTGGAGGCCGTCCTGTGCCTGCCATCACACGTGGCTGTTTCTCCAACACATGTGAGATGCTGTTGAGATGGAGAGAATACCGCATTTGTTTAAAAGTGACTTGGCACTCATCTTCTGGACAATGTGGATTTCTTCCATCACCTAAAATAATATCTGGCATCACACTGGCTAAGAACTTCCATTTATGGAGAATCCACAGAACCGGCCACTGTGCTGAGAGTCCTTGTGTCTTCCCAACAGCCCCATGAAGAGGCAATTATTATATCCACTTAACAAATGAGGAAATGACACTTTGCCAATATTAAGTCACTTGCCCCAAGTTACAGGACTGATTAAGTGTCAAGACTTCCCACCAAGGCCATTTGACTCCAAAGCCCCTTTAGTTTCTGTTTTAGGGACAGGGATGCGCCTGGCATTTCTTGTTCTTTCATTCTGAATGAAGTTGGGAAACTTTCTCTTTCATTTGGTCCAGTGGGTCTAGCTGCCCCCTGCACACCTCCCCTGCTTTTGCGGGTAGCCCCTTTCGCGCTCCCCTGAGGGGGGCTTTGCCTCCTGAAGTCGTAACTCACTGAAGCTGAAATCTGCCTCGGTGGATCCCAGCTGAGCGTGGCACGCTGCCCACCCCAACTGAGCTCTTTGGCCCCAGCTCAGCCCAGCCAGCCCGGGAGCTCCCGGGGTCTCTCCCCCACTCCACCCCCCCCCCCACCCTCCTGCAGATCTTCTCTCCTTGCTCGAGACTCAGTTTATTCCTAGAAGGGCCGGGTGCTTTCTTTGCGGGGAGGTAGCCAGGCGTCTGGTAAAGAGACACAGGGTGCCCTCGACGAATGCCAGCCCGGAGCCCGAGTCGTCGTCCTCCCAGCAGCCTGCGGGCAGGGGCCGCTGCTCCTCCCCACCCCCACCCCGCCCCCCTTGGCCCGGCCGCCCCGCCCCGCCCCGAGGGCGGCTCCCGCCCGCGCCCTGCCCACCGCGTCGGAGCGACCGCAGAGCCCCCGCCCCGCGGTCCGGAACCAGCTGAGCGCAGCTGGACCCAGCAGCCGCCGTCGCCAGCGCCTCAGCAGCAGGTAGGGGACGGGGGCGGCCGCAGCCCCGGACATCTTGGGGATCCCGGGCATCTGGGTCCTTCTTCTCCCTGCCCCGCGGTGCGAGCCAGCCCGCGTCTGGAGCTCGTCCCTGCAGCTGGGCATCGCTGGAGAGGGGCTTCCTCCCTCACCTTGCTAGTCTTCTGGGGGACCAAGAAGGGTTGGATTGGGGGTCTAGGGCAGGGGAAGAAGGGGGTCGGGCCTCCACCTACAGGCCCCGCTATGTTGCTAGCACCTGAGCTAACCTTGACCCCGCCCCCGCCGGAGAGGGAACTGGTCACCCCCACGCTCGGTGTACCCCACCCGGGCTTGCAGGTAGCTGCGTGTCCGCGGGTTGGGCGGTGGCTCCGTCGGGGAGTCTGCTCAGCAGATCCTTGACTCCAAGGTAATAATGCCTTTGCCTGCTCTGCCGGGCGATGAGGAGCCCTCCACCTCCTTCCTCTTTTGGGGCCCAGAACTGTTAGAAACTTCTTCCTTGTACTCCTCTGAAATCTGCTTGCATTTGTTCCGTGAAGGTGCCTTCTCCTCCTCGGCCCTGCAGAGTACGTGCCTTTCTCTGACTCATACGGAAACTTCTCTCCGAGTTGACGACAGTGATTGGATTCTCCCTTTCTCCCTGGGCGCCTGTCTCTTCTGGGGACTAATCACTCCCCCTCCCCCCCGAATCTGGTCACAGCAGTGTCCCCCTGGTCCAGTGCAGGCCGGCTGCTCTGGGCGGTGGCCAGGGGCAAGCCCAAGTTTTTGGAAGATGGGGGAGCCTTCGGGAGGACAGGGGACATTGGCTTCTATTGTAGCCCTTCATCTGCCCAGACATACACTCACCCTTTATCCCGCCCTTAAGCAGAGCAGAGAGGGTATCTTTAAAACACCCAGAACTCTGAAGAGCCAAAGGCATTTAGGGCTGTCCTGGGGGTAACTCGGGCTTCGTGGAAGTCTTGGCCTCAGGGGAGGAGCCTCTGCTTTACCTCCGCTCCTAGACACTTTCCGAGGACTTAATCCTGTATGGCCTGTTCTCCCAGGACCACATTTCTTACCCAGGCACTGGGACCGCTGGCTGCACCGCATTTTACAGTGACCATTCTGCAGCTCGGAGAGCGGCAGGGCCTGGAGAGCTTGTGATGGGCTCAGTCACACAATGACGAAGGGACAGGGCTGGGACCCAGTTCCAGTTTGCCTTTGGCAGAGTCCTTCTAGCTGGTGGGGCTTTTTGTTCTTTCTTGAGTGTTCCATTCATTAAGACATCCGCGCCCCTCCCCTCCCACACATTTGGGGGGTGCTGGTTGGTGTTTCTTGGGGATGTGAAGGGGAAGGGGCTTAGAGCAGAGGAGGAAGGATTGGATGGGAGGTCAGGCAGCATCCAGCTCCTTTGAAATTCCATTTTCCTTTCCGAGGCCTTGCTATTTATAAATGCCAGGGAAATTGTAAACAGCCGGGGAGCTTGGGTTGGCACCCGGGGGGAGTTACACAGCAGCAAACAAGGTTTCCGTGTGAATCAGGAAAGGAAACTTTACTCCAGAAATTTCCATAATTTTTTTTATTTTTTTAATTTTTATTACAGGCTAACATGAACATAGGAAAGCAGGCAGCTGGGGGTGGGTGGGGAGGCTGTAGGGTTTGCTTCTCAGGGCATTTCCTTCCTTCCCTCCTTCCTTGGTTCAACACTTGCCTGGGCCTCTGTTCTGTGCCTTGCTCTGTGAGGGCCCAAAAGCCTGAAGGAGGACAAAGCCCTCTATCCTCAAGATACTTCCCATCCATAGTGATCGACACAATCATTCAATACAGAGTTATTTCAACCCATAAAGGGGTGACTATGTCTGGGCCACCCCAACCACAGAAATAAGAAGGAAGTTCTCAGAAGGTAAGGGGGTTGAGGGAAAAGACATTCTGAGAAACAGGAACAGTTTATGCAAAGGTACTGTGGTTTCTTGAGCAGTCCATGGCTAGAATGGCCATGAGGGAAGGGTGCAGCTGTAAAAATTGAGACTGTAAATAAAGATTGTAAACCAAGGGTTTGGACTTTATCCTGAAGGCAATGAGAAGCAGAGAAAGGTTTTGAGCGGAACAAGGATAAAAACTCTCACTAATCTGGTGGCTGATATAGGGAATGCATCGGAGCGGGCAAGCTGGAGGCAGGGGCATCCGGAGGAGGGTGTTGCATGATCCAAGTGAAAGAGAGTGCAGGTCTGAACCAGAGCAGTGGCCACCCGCGTGGATCAGAGTTGCAGATTCTGGAAGCCCAGCCAAAGGTCTCAGAACCTGCCATAAATTTCGCTGAAAAGCAAACAATGGGCTCATAGCTGCTGGATAAGGCTGCTAAATTATTTTGAGTTTTTGCAGTGTTGTTGTTTTTTCTTTTTTCTTATTTTTGAAGTGGGAAAAAATATTGTTAAAGTTCAAACACAAAGAAGAGTGTTGTGTAAACGTCATGCCTCCAGACCTCCTTCTTTCTCCAGAGGTAGCCATTGTTCGTAGCCGCGTGTGCACTTCAGCAATCAGGGATGAGCGAGAGCTGTTGATTGGATGTGTTGTGCTTCTTAGCCATCCAGTGCCATCGGTCACTTTCCTGCTACTGCTGTGGGTGGTTTGGGTCTTTCTTGAGAAGTGGCCAGGCAGGGGCTCCTGGGTGGCTCAGTCAGTTAAACGTCCAACTCTTGATCTCAGCCTAGGTTTTGATTTCAGCTCGGGTCCTGATCTCAGGGTTATGAGTTCAAGACCCATGTTGGACTCTTTAAAAAAATAATAATAATAATAAGTTGCCAGGTAGGTTATTGCAATGATCTCTCTACATGATCTTTAGTCTTTTGCTGAGGCTTTGGTCTCTGGTTTTCTTCAAGCAAACTTTACAGTCTGTGTTTACAGCCTCTGAGTGTGTGTATTTACTTAGGAGAAACCACAGGCCTTAGAGGAATTAGAAGCACTGATTTGGGAGTGATTTGGCAGCCTTAGTTCTTCTAAGTGACCTTTGGCAAGTCCTGGCTTTCTGGGCCTCTGTTTCCTCATCTGTAAAATGGGGGTGATGTTGGCTGGCATGATTATAACAAAAAGCTACCTTTTAGTATTCCAATCATGGGGACATTGATTATTCCTTGATTATTGATTATTCCTTGATTCCTTGATTCCTCACAAGTGTTCTTCTGAGATAGGCATTACTATTTCCCCTTTTGCAGATGAGGGATCTGAGTCAAAATAACGTGCCTCCGGTTTTGTCATTATAAGATGATGGCTCCCGCTTTCTGGAGTTTTGATTACAGAGCCTGGCTCTTCATCCCTGAATTTTACCCTGAAGTTTCCTTGTAGTCCTGGCATACAGAGACTGCTGGGGTGTTCATGGTGGCTGTGTGCATAGCCTGCGGAGCTCAGCCCTGCATCAGAGAGGTCTGAAGGGCCTCCCAGCAAGACTATTGGGAAACTCATCCTTTTCTCTACTATCAACAGGACACCAGAGAATAGGTCCTTCTGTCTCCCCTCTGTTTCAAGGCTGAGAAAACACAAGATCCCTCGCCCTAGGTCACTCCGTGAGTTGGGGTCCCAGCCAGGACCATCTCCCTTGCCCTTTGGCAGAAACAAGGAAAAGCAGGTCCCAGGAGGTATGCATTTTTCAGGAGGGGAAAGGGAGAGAGCAGTTTTTAGGCAGTGCGGGTATGTTAAATACAACTCTCTCCTCCCTTTCAACTGAGTGAGCGTGTGTCATATTTCAGCCTGATGTGGTTTGTGAGTTTGTAGACCACAGGCATGCTGGGTTCCTGCTGTCCTCCCTGCCCCCCTCCCACCCCACACTCCCCTACCATATGCTTGCTCTCCCCTGCCCTGCCCCGGGACCACATCAGCAATTTGAGGGCAGAAAAGAGAAAATCAGTAGGCGGGGTGGGCAAGGCTAGGGAGCAGAAGGCCTGGACTTAGGACCTGGTTTTGCCACTGACAAAGTACTGGGTGACTTGTCCTAATGCATGTCTTTCTCTGGGCCCCAGGGTCCACCCTGCACTAGAGGGTGGGCAGGATAATATCAGGCTTTGCTGGCTCTGATGGTCTCTGAGTCAGAGGGCTTTGTGCTCAACACATGAATGTGGACCTCAAAGTGAGCCCATAGCAGTAGTTAGGTTTAACCTCCACCAGCACCAGCTGGAGACGCAGCTATTGTTCATGACTTTGGTCTCTGTGGCCTCAATTGTTAGCTCCACAGTGCAGAAAAGGAAGTTGAAGCCTGAGAGTCATTTATGGGTCTTATTCCCCGCTTACAAGCAGTAAGAATCATGGCCACTGCAGGAAGCAAGCTTGATGTGTGCATTCACCGTCTTGTTTAGTCTTTTCCCAGCCCTGTGAGGGAAGAGATACTGACTCCATTTCACAGACAAGGAAACTGAGGCTCAGCCTAGAGAGACTTAGTGATTTACCTTCTTTTCTTTGACCTCACAATAGCCCTGAGGTTGTCGTGATGGGTTCTAAGTTGTCGATGAGGAAGGTCAAGTTGAGGTGGGAGCTCCCAGGGGCCTCGAGGCCATTTAGGTTCCTTCCTGGCTCCCTATCCTAGGCCCTAATGGGGCCTTGCTTGTTCTGCCTCAGAAGGAACCTCTTGTTCCTCTTGCATTCACTGCTTAGACTAAGGGATAATAGGATCCCTGAAACCTGCTCTTTCCCAGGGGGGTCCAGAAAAGGTTTCAGTCATAGGGTCTCAGGGAACTCAGTGAAGGAGCCACACCAATGGGAGTGGATTCATTTGTCTTGCTACACTGATTAAACAAATAGCATTATTATGTTCCAGCCTCAAGGAGGATATCATCTGGGTCTGGCTTATTTGCCAAGCAAAGGCTAGACGGTATATGTGAGCCTTCAGGGTGAGGCCTGGCCCTTAATCTCCTTTCTGTAAGTGAGATGGTGAGCCTGGGCCCTCACACAGTACATACTAGTTGATTTTGGGGGAGTGGCTAAGTGGGATGGGTGACATACTCATGAGAAATGGGGTGCTTTTTTCTCCTTTCCTCCAAGGGCTTTCCCCGTCCCCCTTCCTTTTCTAATTATAACGAATGCTTAAGATAAGGAAATTTAGCAAATAAAAAAATAAGAGCTGTCCATAATTCTGCCAATGTGAGATAATCCCTGCTAACATTTGGAGGCATTTCCTTCCTGACATTTGCAGCACATTTTTTTTTTTTTAACCCCTATATAATTGTGGTCATATCACTTTTATAACTTTTCTATTCTGACTTTTTTTCCAGCATGAGAACATAAATATTTTCTCATGTTATTAAGGACTGTACATTTAACTTTTAGAAGATTTTGAGAAGTATTCTCTACCTAAGTAGATAAATACGTGTCTATTTCTATTTAAAATCTTTCATTCTTATAGTCTAGGGGATTAAAGAAATGAAATAATGCATTTTAGTTGTGAAAAAAAAAAGAAATTTTATTTTTTATTATTAAAATGATATGTGCCAACCTGCTTTTTCATCCCTCTGTTGTATCTAAGTGGGAATATACCATGGTTCACTTTCCTCTGTTAGCAGGCATTTAGGCAGCTTATAAACAATGCTATGATGTACATCCTCATGTATAAATTAGTCTTCTTTCATTATTTCCTAAAAGAGAGTCCAAGAAATGGAGTTACTGGGTCAAAATGATGCATTTTACAGCTTTTGCAGCATTTTGTCAAATTGCAGCCTAGAAGGCCACAGCAACTTACTCCCACCAGCCTTTCATGAGGGCAGCAGCTTTCTTGATGCAGCACCAAAGGCTGATTATCAAAGTTCTAGCTGTTTTACTAGAAGGCATAGGGACCATTTCCCCAGAACATTGTACTTCAGTCTTTTATTTAGGAAATACATCTGCACAGTACGACGTTGGTAAGGATAACAATTAGAGTTCCAGACTGAGGAAGCAGAGAGAAGCCTGTTCTCATTTCCAGTTTCTGCCTGGGACTTGCTATGTGACCTTGAACTTGAGTCAGGTCACTGCTCTACCTCCAAGCTTAGGATGGTCGGGCTTGACTTGGTGTTATCAGCCCCGAGACCTCGGTTGGGACTGTGGTGACCATCAGCAGAAGGCTCTGCTCCTCACTGCCTTTTTGCCTGGAAATGGTTTCTAGATTACAGGTAGACCTTGGGAATTCCCCAGCCCCACCCTTTACTTCATGTTCAGGAATACTCAGGCCCGGAGACAACAGTGGCTGTAAAACACATAGTGAGTCCCCTGGTTGCTAGTCCACCACTGGTGAGATTTCAAAAGTTCTCATCTAAACCCAAATGAGAGTTCATTTATTAAACCCAAGGCCTGGGAAGATGAAGCAACTTGATCGTGGTCAGACCTCTTGTTTTCCTTGGCAGCATGGTTTGGGAAAGCCATTTCCCCCTCTGACTTGCCCCTCTCCCCAACTGCCACTGTGAAATGGGGGCGTGGCTCCTTCTTTGGTTCTCCTCCTCCTACTTTTCTGCCAGCCAAAGGTTTAATTTAAAGATCCAGTTGCAGGCTATGGTCCAAAACGGGGTGCTTTTTGAGTCCCTAGCGCAGATGATAGATCAGAGACTTAACACTATGACATAAAGAAAGATGTCTTTAAACCCTTTCTTGCAGTTGGACATGCAAGATATTCTGGCAGATCTCAAACTTACCGTGAACACAGATCACCAGGGCATTTTGTGGAAGTTCAGGTTCTGGTTAACTAGGTCTGGAATGGGGCCTGAGGCTCTGCATTTCTGATGAGGTCCCAGGTAAAGCAGAAGTTGCTGGGTCAGGTACCATACTTTGCACAGTAAGATTCTAAATCCCTTGTGAAGGGGGCGCCTGGGTGGCTCAGTGGGTTAAGCCTCTGCCTTCAGCTCAGCTCATGATCTCAGGGTCTTGGGATGGAGCCTCTCATCGGGCTCTCTGCTCGGCAGGGAGCCTGTTTCTCCCCTCCGTCTCTGCCTGCCTCTGATCTTTGTCAAATAAATAGATAAAATCTTAAAAAAAAAAAAAAATTAAAAATAAATAAATAAATAAATCCCTTGTGAAGGGCCCAGACCAGAGCCTAGATCTTTTAATGTCTCATGGCAGAGGTTCTTTCCACCCATCGAATTTGCCTCTCGCTTTTGTTCTCTGTGCAGAGTCAAACTGTTTAGTCCACAGCTGAGTTTCTAGAATCTGAACAGCCCTTGAAATATTTTGCTGCCTAATTGCAGAGCGAGGTAGAGCCCTTCTTGAGGAGAGAGCAACTCAGCAGGAAGCCATCTGAAGCAGGAGAAACACTTGCATTCATCTTAACTATTTCCATCAGAAGTTTTTATACTTAAGATTATAGACATTCTTTACTCGAGTCTGTAGGCTGCAAACTACAGCTCTGGGGAGGCTATATTGTATCACAGCCTGTGATTGCATGCCTCTGAGCTAAGAGTCATTTTTACATTGTTTTACAATGTTGTAAAAAAAACACACACACACGCACACACACACAAGAAACCCCAACAAGAAAACTCCCCAAAACCCCAAACCTAAAACCAAACAAGGAAGACTATGCAACAGACACGGTATGGGGCCTGCAAAACCTAACATATTTACTAACTGGTCCTTTACAGTAAAAGTTTGCTAGCCCTGATCTAGAGTAACCAAAGCTTTGTGTGCTTCTTTATGCAAGAGATCTAGCCTTAATGCCTAAAATTTAGCGAGACCAAGAAGTCGGGAAGGCAGCCTGCCTTGGTGGGAACTGGGCAGACATCTTAGCTGTGTGACTCTGAGCACATTACTTCACCTCTCTGAGCTTGTATCCTCCCTTCACAAAATAGGAACCATGCTATCTGCCTGGCAGAGTATCATGAGTATGAGACAGGCTGTCTGTAAAGAGTTCAATCCTGGTAGGTGATCAGAAAAGCAGTGTTGTCGTTGGGGTGGCCATTTGAACCCTTCTGGGATTGCTAGGCTGATACCGTGTTTCTCCCACCAAATCTGAAAGTCCTGCCATGATGCAGGGAGCAGTCTTTTAGGAGAGAAACACTTCTGGCTTCAGCCTCCCCCCGCCCCACCCCTACCCCTACCCCCAGGGCAGAAAGCTCCTCTTCAGCCACCTAGACATACGGGGTTCCTGGTGACTTGCACAATACCACCAACAGGGAGTGCTGTATCCAAAGGCCAGCCTCTACCCTGGTGGACAGCGCTAACAGACTGTGCCTTCTCCCCTTCTCTAAGATATAATTCAGTAAACAGGCGCCCCGAGGGCCCCAGACTAGGATGGTGAGTGCTGGAAGGAAACATCTCTCTTGAAGGCTCCCTCTGGAGCATGTGGGCGGTGGACTAGAGTCAGTGGTTTGTGGACCTTGTTTTTAAGTTGCTGCAGCCTTAAGGTCCAGAATAGAAAACAGACCAACTTGGAGTTAGCTGGAGTTAATGCAGAACGCAGCTGAATTTGCATCTCCGGGCCTCCTCCCTTCCAGAGCTGGGGGAAGAGTGTAATGCTCTTTTTGCCCATAGGTGGCAGCACCTGCACTTTTAGCTGTCTGAATGTGCACACGTGCATGAGTATATGTTTACTCACGTATGCACATGTGTATATGCATGTGCGCATGCATGTGATTTACTAGTTTCTTCCTTTGATGACTCTTGAGCTGTGGTGGCCCCAGCCCTAAGCTAGGTGCTGGGATCCATGGGGGCAGATCTTAGTCTAATGGGGGAAGCTAACCGGGAATCGAACTGTAATCCAGTGTGAGAGGGAAGACTAGAGGCCTGTGGGAGCTCAGAGGAGCTCACCCTATGTGGGAGGGGAGGCTAGAGCAAGCTTCCTGGAGGAAACTGGGCTTGATCATGAGTGGAAGGAGAAATGAAGAATAGGGTTGGAAGAGAGTTCTAGAACAGACAAGACTCTGTGTGTAGATTACATGCAGACTCAGGGGGCAGAGTGCAGCTTTGTCAGGCTGGGGCTTGGAGGGGTGTGGGCGGAAGACAAGAACTGAAGAGGCTGAAGCTCATGGGACCGGCAGCGGCAGATTGTGAAGGACATTGACAAGTTCCCTGAGGACGTTGGACTTTATCTTTGGGGCTCTGCCATGGGAATCATGGTAGTCTGAGCAGAGGAGTGATGTGGTCGGGGCTCGCACCGTAGGGGAGAGAGGGGGTGGGGGAGACCAATTAGGAACCAAGCCCAGATGATGGGTGGTGGTACCTGGACCTGGATGTTGGCAGTGGGGTGGGGACAAGAGGATGCACTTGAGTAGAACCAGCAGGGCCAGAGGAGGTGGTGTTAAAGGCATGAGTGACAGTAGGGGAGGTGGAGGAAGGTGGTGCCCTGGTGTCTGATCTGGCCGGGGCTGTGTTTGGTGGTTGATCCTGCTGTTGCTGAGATGGGGAACACGAGGGGAGGAGCACATTACATTCGGGAAGAAATGTAGCACCCCCAGTGAGGATGAGGGTGTGGTTTGGAGGTGTGTACAGTAGAAGCAGGCTGGATTTCAATGGCTTGTCCTCACACAGTTAACAGAAACTGAGAGGTCATTAGTCACTTGCAGGAACACAATACAACCCAACTCTGCTTTGATCTACCCCGTGGAACCAGGAAATTCCAGGCAGAACTCTCGGAGGAAGGCCCACGGAGGTGGCGTGGACACCAGCCTCTTTTTCAGATCCCCTGCTTTGCTGTGTATGCCACTCACAATGCAGAAATGCACTGGGAATGCCTGGGCCGTTGGCTGTCAGCTGAGAACAGGGCTCATTGGTGTCTTAATCCCCGCAGCCTATAGGGCCACACTGCATTTGGGATCTTGGACTCTCTTCTTGGCTTAGAGAAGCTGGTCTGGGCAGAGAATTTTCCAGTGTAGGTAGGAGCCAGCTTGCTTAGCTGACCCTTGAATGTGGATGACTGGGGCTCTGGGGAGTGAGGAAGGGTGAACATCCAGTTTCTCCCTGAAAGGCAGGGGGCCAAAGGTCTGGGATGAACAATCCACTGTGGGGCCACTGTGGCTGGTCCTTCGTTCACTCATCTAGCATATAAATCCACTGGTCCTGCTGTTTGCCACCTCATGTGCCAGGACCGGATTTCAGAGGCAGAGCAGACTGGCAGAGCTCACAGCCTGATGAGAGAAAGACCTGCTGCCAGATAATAATAATAGGGTCTTACCAATGCTCAGGCATGTAAACAGCTTGGGTCCCCAAATTGCCCAAGTACAGAATGAGAAAAATACCATTTCTAGAAAAAAGGTTTAGGGGTTTAATTAACAATAGAGTAAACATATATGCTATTCAAAATCCCTGACATATCTTATCTCATTTAATCCTTATAATAACCTATGGAATAGGTTCTGACATAATCCTTCTTGTACAGAGAAGGAATCGGAGACTCAGGGTGAAGTAACCTGATCAAGTTATGCACTTAGTTAAATGAGGGGTCATTTTGTCTAACTTCAGAATCCAGAATCATACCTCTAAAGTGGACCATAAGCTAAATTCAGATGTTCGCTGGGGTTGCCTTACATACAAATGGGATTTTTGGTTGGATTAATAAAGGCATGATGTCTAGAATGATGGAGGTGAGCGTTTGCTTGCCCTGTCCCCGATAGAGTTCGCCTGAAAGTCAAATTTTGGGTCTTGTGCTGTCAGTAGGGACAAGATTCATTTGGAGCTGATCAGGGAAGGGGTTGAGGGAACCAGATACCTGGTCTCAGGAAAAGTTGGAAGGAAGAGGGTGCACAACTTGTAGAAGACTTGAGGGGCCCAAGATCACTGTCTTTCTCTCTAAGGAGCCATTAGAAACAGGATGACAGACCTATTCTGGGGGATCTGAGCAGATAGAGCTAGAACCAGTGGGTGTAAGGCATAGGGAGAGAGATTTTAGCCCATCCTAAGGCCAGTTCTTTCAATCAGCTAAACTCTTCAACAGAAGGTTTTACAGCCTGGGCAAGAAGTGAGTGCCCTGTTGCTTGGAGTGTGCAAGTAGAGGCCATGTGACTGTGGTGATGGCTGCTGGGGACGAGTGGAAGTATCACCTGGGGATTTGACCAAATGACCTTGAGCACCTGATGTTGAGATTTTTGGCCCTTTATTTACAGGTGGTGCAGATAACCGCCTTTCCTGTGCCTCTGCCGTGGTCCCAGCACCTCCGCACGGAGCAGCCCTCTTCCCCTCACAGCCCTGCAAGGTAGGTGGAGCAGAGCAGATACCTCTGAGTCCTCCTAAACCCAGCTCTGGCTTCCCAGAGGAGTCTGGAGGAGACAGTGGAAGCAGCTGCTTGTCACCACCGTGGATTCAGAGGGCGTCCCTGAGGCTTCTGTAGTAAAGCCCAGAGTCCGTTAATGCTCATTGCCTCATTTGTTCCTCACCCTCCCTTGCGAGGGAGACCGGGAGAGGGTGATCCTGTGGGGAAGAGGCAAGGGTGGGCTGGGTGCCAGAGCGCCTGGGCCCCTCTCCTCACTGTGCTGTGCTCTCACTGTGTGGCTGCAGGGAAGTTGCTTTCCCTCTTAAGGACTTTGTTAGCTCTTCTGTAAGAGGGTGGATTCCTTGGAGGTCCAGGAATTCTCCCCAGAGGCTTTGGAGAGATGAGAAAAAGCTGGGCTGTGGCTGCCAAGTCTCCAGGCTTGTTGACCATTGGAGGAGTAGCCGAGCTGTGTGAGTCACAGGGCAGGTGGATGAGTCATACCCACCTGGGACAGCTGGCAGGTTGGGGCCCCCCTGACTATCAGACTCACAGGTGACCCGCTGTAGGAGGCTGACACACAGGGGGCGGGCGGGCGGCGTTCTGGGCTGGAAGCAGGGGACCCACTTCATGGCCCGGCTTAGGCCTCAGTTTCTTCGCCTATAAAATGGGTATATTGGTCTTCCATCCACCCACCTAACAAGGTTGTCGTGAGGACTGTATGAGCTCACAGATGCTCAAGAGCTTTGTGAGCTGTGAAGTGGGAAGGATTACTACCAGGGGAAAACCCAGCCTCCAACGCCCGGAGCAGAAGTGAATTTCTATCAGCAACTGTATGGAGAACCTGGAAAACACCCCTCCAGCCCATGACATCACCCTTGGGGGCCAAAAGGAGAAGGGGCTGAATGACTCCAGGGTTTACTCATCTGCTTTGGCCCAGCTGGCTTTGGGTGGTGACCCTCCTCGGAGCTGTTCCTCTTTCCCAGAGCTTAGAAGCAGGAGCCTTTTGATGGTCTCGGGAGAGGTTTGTCTACAAACCCAGGGATTCCTAGAAGGCTGGCTAGTTGTAGAGATGTGCTTGGCCCACTCCAGCTGTGCCCTAAGGGTAATGCTGCCCAGAAAGAAGGGATCTGGGGCCAATCTTGGTTCTAATGCTCCTGCTTTTGGGGCCAGAGCCCTGACAGTTCAGCCAGAGCTGAATTGCCTCAAAGTGATCTGTCACCAAAGAGTGTTACACTCTGCCGATGCTTTTGGCAGCAAGGACACAGGGACCTGTCTTCTGTCTTCCCCACTTCTGCAGACCCTGCTGGGGCCAGGCTGGCTCGGGCCCAGCTGAGTACCTGTTAATGAGAGCTTTGCTACCCCACCCCCTTCAACTGCTGTTCCCCGGCAGTGCATCCCATCTCGTGCCCACCTCTGCTGAACTGGGGTTCAACGGGGGGGCCCCAGGGACCTCCGACGTGTCAAAACCCGATGGCACGCCCTCAGGTCTCCTTGTACTACCTGCTGGAGCATGAATACCTTCTCCTTCCAAAAGTGCTCGCTCCTTGTTGCTCTGGGAGGCTGCCCCCCCAGCTGATCTCCCACTGCTCTGATTTTCTTAGGGCCCTGTCTTCCTGCCTCCGACATTCACCAGGATTCTCACCACCTTCTGGTCTTGCATTACTCCTATAGGTTCATTTGCTCCTTTGCTCATCCACTCAGTCGTGTGTGCGTCGCCAGATACCTGGGCCTGGAACCAGTGTTGGAGCATCAGCAAAGAGCAGGATTTTCCCAACCCTCATGGGCGTGCAGTGTTGCGACTTACAGCAGTCAGTCGTGACACACATAAAAGATCCACCCGTTCCTCGGCTGAGCAGGAGATGACTAGGGTTCTGAGAGCACGTGGAGTTGGGTGGGCGTGGTGGCATCTGGACCCGACACAGGACTGAGGCCTCCCTGAGAAAATCCAGGCCTGGAGAGGGGACGGCAGGTGGCTGTATGAGCAGGGAAGGGAGTCAATAGGCAGAGGGAACAGCACGGACACGTGGTTGTGAGGTGGGACGTTGCGTGTGGTCGTGGAGGAACAGGAACAGAGGAGCGTGACCGCGGGAGGAACTGGAAGAGAGGAGTGTGACCATGACTGTGGAAGGCCCTAGAGATGGAGCAGTACCACAGGCACGCAGACCCTTAGGGGCCTTAGTCCGAGTTTCGATTTTATCCTAAACCACTGGGGCACTGCTGGATGTTTGAAAGCAGGAGAGAGACCTGCGCAGATAGCATTATTAGGGGGAGCCCTTGAAAGAGCTGGCGTAGATCCCACTCTGTGATCTGCCTTGAGGGTGTAATTTTTGGCTCTTCCACAGCGTGGTGTCCTAACACTGCCTCAGTAGAGGCCTCCTGGCTTGGTATTGGTCAGTCCTGGGAAATGTGCACTTTCCAGCATTCTCTCTGCTCTTTGTGTCTTTTCATTTACCTCGCAAACCTTTGCTGAACTCCTGCACTTCAGAGGGGAGGTGGGTTAGATCCCATCTCATTTGTGGGGGCTGAGGCCCAGAGTGCTCTGGGATGAGGACAGGGTCTCCAGGAGCCAGGGAAGGCTTTTCCTACTCTACGCCAAGCACTGGGCTGAGGGGGCACTGGGACATTCCAGCCAAGGGAGTCACATGTGCAAAGGCCACCCAGAGCCACTGTGCTTAGAGACTGGTGAGCAGTGTGGCTAAAGCAGGAGTGTGGGGCTGAGATGCTGGGTCTCAGTCCTCTAGGTGCCAGGGAGCCATGGACGGGCTTTGAGCTGAGGACTGATTTGCACAGTGGGAGGTGAGAACAGGTGGGAGGTGGAGAGGAGGGCACAGGGCAGGGTCAACATTGTAAACTGGTTGGAGAGAACGAGTGTCACTGGGTGAAACCTGGCCACTCCCACTCACCCACCCACCTGTGCACACACAGTAAAATACTCTTATCCCCTTTCTGTCCCCTGCCCTTGTTGGGTTATGTCCCCATTGGTCGGCACTTCTGAGCCCCCTGCAGTTACATCTTGGACATTAGAGGCAACAGGTCTGAGCCTGAAACGTCACTCTGGGTCTGACTTGCTATTCTCATCCCTTAATCCCTTAGCCTCTGTTTACTCAGCTGTGAAAATGGGGGTGATACAGGGCTGCTGCGGATAGCTGATGGGGAAATAAAGTCGTAAGCACAAGCCTGTTGTAGACTGATAGCTCAGTTATGTTTATTTCCCTGTTGGTTGGTAACAGCCCCATCCGTGTTGTAACCTGCCCCCTGGGGAGTCCTCTATGGCCGCAAATCTGTAATGATCCCACTAGCACCTTTAATCTTATGGCTGAGGAATCTGGGGCCCAGAGAGAGACAGTGACTCATCTAAGGTCACCTAGCCCTTCAGTAGCAGGGCTCAGACCTGTTCATTTCTCCCTCTTGCAATTCTCACTTTTTAAATGCTGATAATTTAAAAAAAAAAAAATCCCTAAGTCGATGGAGGAAGAGGTAATAATGGAATGGGCATTTTGGGGCTAGGAGCTCTCTCAGACACTTCCAGGGAGTATCCTGGCTAGACAGGCCCAGAGAAAATCATCCAAACACCTAGTTACATTTGGGGAAACTGAGGCCTAGAGAGAGTAGTCGCTTGCTCAGGGTCCCCAGAGAGTAGGAAGCAGAGAGAGCTTACATGGGCCATCTCCAAACATCAGCAGTAGTTGGGTGGGCTTTTCTCCCCAGCCCACTGCCTCATGTTTGAGAAAGTGAATTAGATCATGAAACAATAGTTTCCTGAGGACGTTTTTTTTTTTTTTTTTTAAAAGATTTTATTTATTTATTTGTCAGAGAGAGAGTGAATGAGAGCAAGCACAGGCAGACAGAGTGGAAGGAAGAGTCAGAGGGAGAAGCAGGCTCCCTGCAGAGCAAGGAGCCCGATGTGGGACTCGATCCCAGGACGCTGGGATCATGACCTGAGCCGAAGGCAGCCGCTTAACCAACTGAGCCACCCAGGCGTCCCAACGTTTTGGTTTTTAATGGGTCAGTGTGTCAAGGACCATTTCCGGAACCGTGTGTGCCCATGTGAGGGCTGCGGAGCTGAGCCTGGCATAGCTATTTTGGACTAAGCCACAGGGTCCTATTTATAGGCCTGTGTGATTAGGTTGGCGTGGGAAGGAGAGGCTCGTCTGCTCTCTGCCCAGCCCAGCTATGGCCAAGGAAGAGGCCCTGGGGGGCGATTCTGACCTGTGGGTGAGTAGCAGGGGATCTGAGGTGGTCCCTGAAGCCTGCTCCAAGAAGGGGATCCAGGGGAAGTCCCAACTCCCGACCCGTAGAACTTCCACCAGCCAGGCCGGCTACAGAGCAGACATCAGCTGGGATCCTGTTCTCCCTACCGCCTGGGACCGGCCCGGACTCAGGGCAGTCAGACCCCTTCCCCAGCCACACCTCTCCAGTGTCCTCATTGCTCTACGTGGGTCACGCCTTGGAGCCTCTGCCTTTGCTATTCCCTCCTCCTGACTTGCCGGTTCCCAGTTCCCCAGAGAAAAACCTCCCTTTGTTCTTGTACTTGTCCTGCTGTAAGGCTCTTTGGGTCCAGGATGCTGCCTGCCCTGCGCTCCTGCTGCCCAGAGCCACTGGATGATTTCTCGAGTTCACGTGCGCTCCCTGCAGGGCTGGGAGCAAAGGCACGAGGAGGCAGGTATTTGTGGTGGGGAAGCCACGGTGGCCATCCGCCTTGTGTTTGATTAGCTATGACCTTCGTGCTGATGTAGCAGTAGGTGTGTTTTCAAGGTGTGTGGACATGAGAGGCAGACCTCCGACTTACACAGGCCTAGATGGAGACACCTCTCTGCACTTCCTAACTGTGCGACCTTGGATAAACCCCTCTGCACCTTAGTTTCCCTGCCTGTGAAACGGAATGATGCTAGCCGTGGGTTTGGGGAAAGTGTTATCAACAAGAGAAAGCTTATAAATACTTACCGTGTTGCGTGTCCACAATAAGCCTCTATGTGCAGTAGTAGGTGTTACTTACGGGTGGGGAAGCGGAGGCTCAGGGCAGGGAAGCGCCGTCTTAGGGCCCCATGCAAGTCAGTGGTCAATAGGAGAGACCAGGTCGTGGGGTCCTGGCCTCCACCTCCAGCTTATGTCCTTCTCCCCGCCCTCTCTTAGCCTCCTGGGCCTATTTTGTTCTCCCGATCAGGGGAGGCTTTGTTTGGGGATTGTTTTTCCTGAGAAATTTACTCTGTGGTGCCACAGTCTGACTCAGAGCCCTGAGTCACCAGGAGGCAGAGGGCCAGGGAAGAGGAGGGAAATGAGAGAAAGGACAAGAAAGGGCCCCCCAGCTCCAGCCCCAGCTTGCCCACTGCTTGATCCACTAGGTCTGATCAGTCCCCAGTCCTGCCTGGCCTCTGTTTCCCCAAGTGTGAAAGGAGATGCTGGGCTATGATGAGGGCTCCCATTCCAGGCTGAGCCTCAGAATCCCAGGTCCCCGGGCCCCACCCTAACCTATCGATTCAGAGGCTGGGCGTGGAGCCTGGGAATCCACGTTTCCTGGAGCTCCCCAGGTGACTGTGCTGCACACCTGGGCTGCAGAGGTGTTTGGGAACCTTGCAGTGCAAGGCTCTGCCTGGCTGGGCCTCGGAGCGGTTGCTAAGCCTTTGCTTGACCACCCTCCTAATTCAAGGAGAGTCCCTTTTCTTGCTGCATGCTTGGACAGAATGGTGCACGGGAAGTACATGGGCTTAAAAAAAAAACAACAAAAAACACAGCTTTTTGGAAGTCCAATGTACATCAGTTGTCAAAGTAAATTTACACGTAATTTGCATACACATAATTTACCCGTTTTAGTTAATTCAATGACTTTTAGTGAATTTTACAGAGTTAAGCCACCATTATCACTATCCAGTTTGAGGATATTTTCATCGCCCCAAATCTTGCTGAATGATGCCTCTGCCTGCTTGCTGGCAGTCTACACACACACACACACACAGACCACACTCTGGGGTCCATCACTAATCTACTTTCTGTCCCTTTGGGTGCTTGGACCTGTGTGTGCCCCTCCCAGCTTCACTCCTTCTGGCTGTGTGACCTCAGGCAGATTATTGCCCCTCTCTGAGCCTTGGATTTCTCCTCCATAGGAGAGGGGGAAATCATAGCCTTCTTGTACCTTATTGTTTGAATTTCCCTAATGTGGTAGAAGGTCTGATGCCTTGTATGAGCCAGGGATGTGGGAGCCCGGCGGGGAGCATACAGGAGGTAGTACAGAGGCCTGGGTGTTCTTGTAACAGTGTTAGCAAACACTGTGTTGACTCTGTGCACTGCACTGGGCTAAGCTGTTTAAATGCATGATCTCCTTCAATTCCCACAACAACTCTTATCATTTCCATTTCACAGCCAAAGATACTGAGGCACCGAGAGCAGAGGCGACTGTTCTCAGGTCGCTCGGGTAATGGATAGAAGGGCTGGGAATCGGACTGAAATCACAGCACGGAGTGAGGGAGGCTGTTCGTGGGCCTGGCTCAAAGTTTGGGGCACACACTTTCATGGGACAGAACCTCGTTTTTCAAAGATTTTTTTTATTTATTTATTAATTTGACAGAGAGAAATCACAAGTAGACAGAGAGGCAGCCAGAGAGAGAGAGAGAGGGAAGCAGGCTCCCTGCTGAGCAGAGAGCCCGATGCGGGACTCGATCCCAGGACCCTGAGATCATGACCTGAGCCGAAGGCAGCGGCTTAACCCACTGAGCCACCCAGGCGCCCGAACCTCGTTTTTCAAAAGATGGTACATACAACAGAGGATCGAACACAGAAGTTCATGGAGCACGACGTACGGTCGAAGTGACCTGGGCCCCAGTCCACACCCCACGCATCGGGGTACACATGCAGGACAAGGCATGAGGAACACAGGGCTGCTGTGGGGCATGGAGAACGTGGTGTGTATGATGCTGGGACATGGTAGCCAGGGTAGAGGGCTTGAGATACAGCAACGGGACAGGCTCCCGGGTCGCAGAAGGACCCTTTCCATGTCTGCCTGGGGCTTCAGCACAAAGCAGCAGGAGCCAATTTGCTCCTCACAAAGGCCTGTCTGTTTTTTTTTTTTGCCTCCTCCTCCCTGTCTCTTTCACTGCCAAAGAGTGGGAGTGTCCCGGACAAGTGGGGCTCAGGGTGCCCTCTACCACCCTACGAGCTCAGACAGGGGTCAAGGCTTGGGGCCAAGACAGACCATGACTCAGAAAGAGCCTGCCAGACCCCTAGATCCCTTCTCTGGGAGGTAAGCTGTGAGGGCCAGCATTGGCTGGGCCAGAGCCGGGTAATTTTCCTCTAAGCCTTCCTCTCCCCTGCTCCCCTCCCGGGCTGCCTGCCGGTGCTGGCTGCAGGCACGTCTGCATTCCGGGGGCTTAGGGGAGAGAGCACACACAGCTGCTGGGGCTGAGAAGCAGATAGCCACCAGCTGCTGCTGGAGGGGTGGAGGGTCTGTGAGTGCCCGAAGGAGGCTGTGACTCTAGGCTAGTATTTCCTGAGCCCTCTGGCATCTGGTGTGCACGGTCTTATGTTGTATGGTCTGCACTCGAGCCCCAGTTGCCTGATGAGGAGACTGAAGCTCAGAGAGGCAGGAGCTTGCCCAGGGTCATGCAGAGGCAGAGAAGAGGCTAGACTCCATGGATCATGGGAGTGTGGAAGGCAGGGGAAAGATGGAGACCTTGAAGCAGGACAGTTCTGGGCTGTGGGGGAGGGAAGTGCATGTGAAGCCGGGAGCTGGGGGGGGGGAGTTTGAGCACTTCCCCTCTGGCCTCAACCCTTCTGTAAAAAACATCTCAGTGGGATGACTCTGGTTAGGCTCAGTGTCACAGAGGGTTCCCCAAGCCCCCAGAGGGCCGAACCCCTGCAGGAGGCTGATGGTCACAGGACAGGTGCCTGGGTATAGATGAAGCTGGAAACACCCCCGGGGAGAGAAGATGGTCCCCCATTTCGGAGCCTTACTGTGGGCTAGGCTCTGGGCTTTGTGTGCTGGATCTTGTTTCATTCTTCCAGCTGGTCATGATTATTTTCTGAGCCGGGAAAAGAACAAAAGCATTCCACTGTTCTACCTCTGTTTATGTTTAAGAGGGGAAAGTACTTTAAAAAAAAAAAAAAAAGATTGAAATTAAAAGGATTAGTAATAGTAAAAAATATCTTTGAATCTCTGGTAGTTCTGTTGCAGGTAAAAGTTTGAGGTATTTTGCAAAGAATCTCTAATCACGTCATAGGCTTTGCAGTTTTTCCATAACTGACTTCTACTCGTATCAAGTTTTGGCAAGCCCGTGAGTTCACCTGTCCACTCTGTATACCCAAGGACACAGGCTCAGAGAGGTTGAGTCACTTTCTCAGGGTCACCGGGTCCTGAGTGATAGGACTGGGATCAGATGGTGACTCCAGAGGCCTAGTTCTTTGCGGTGGGGACAGACCGGAGAAGAAGGCAGGATGTCATAAGGAGAGACTCACGGAGGAGCTGGAAGTCAGGGTGGACTCCTGAGGTACTGGCTGGAGGCCCTCTCCTGAGATGCTGCCCCATCATCCTTGGTACCAGCAGCCATTCTGGGTCTCTGGGCCTTGGCTGAGCACCGCCAGCCCTCTCCTGTTCTGCTTGCCAGGACACAGAGATAAAAAGGTCTTCAAGGGTAGATATGGGGGCCAGTGAGCTATATGTGTCTAGGGCCTGCATATATGCTGGGAGCTTGTCTTTGGATGTTCTGGTTATTGAGCACCTGCTGTGTGCCAGGCGCAGTGCCAGGGGCTCCTTCAATCCCCCCAGACACCCCACAGGGTAGGAATCACCACCCCATTTTCTAGAAGAGGAAGTTCATGCATTGCACAGAGGCCACTTGCCTAAGCGCCCCTTGCAGTAGGGATTTAGGCTGTGTTCACGCTCACACAGGACATTGCCTTGTGTCCCCTTTGTTGGAAGGTTGTGTGTCCTTCATCCTGTGGGTCATTCTTGGTATCCTGAGCTCCTGGGGGCTTGGTCCCTTCTCCTGGACTCTGTCATTTTTCCTCTGACCCACAGCCACCCCCTTTGTGTTTCTCAAGAGTTCTGCCTGCAAGGTGCAGACTGATACCCAGGTAGATGGGCTCGATCTTCTTGCCAGAGCCCAGCACGGGGGTCTTGGCCATAGTTGGCTGTGCAGAGCTCAGGGACAGAGAAGGGCTTCATTTGGAGCCTGTGGCAGGAGGGACATGTCACTATATTCTGATGTCCTGTTGTCGCTGTTCCCACCATGATGTTTGTTGGCCTTGGGAGCTTCTAACATGCTTGGTGGGTCCTGGTGAAGGATAGGTTTGTTCCCTAGAAAGGCAGGAGGGGACTTTGGGGAAATGGCACAAACAGTTTTGCCTTTCCTGTTTCTCTCAGAATCCTAGAGCCCCAGGGCCCAAAGGGTCCTTAGAGATGAGCTGGTTCACTTTGTCACCTGAGTCCTCTTGGCTGGGTGACCACTGGGCAGCTCATTACCTCTCTAGAAGAGGGGAAAGGAAGTGGCATTTTTTGAACATTTATTTTATACCAGCCATAGTCCTAGGATCTTCCCCATTTATGGTCTCATTCAGTCCCCTCCACTTGCCTTTGAGAAATGTATTTTTTTTAATATTTTATTTATTTATTTATTGGACAGAGAGAGAGAGATCACAAGGAGGCAGAGAGAGAGAGGAGGAAGCAGGCTCCCTGCTGAGCAGAGAGCCGATGCGGGGCTCGACCCCAGGACCCTGAGATCATGGCCTGAGCCAAAAGCAGAGGCTCAACCCACTGAGCTACCCAGGTGCCCTAAGAAAGGTATTTTTACTCCAGTTTTATACACAAGGAACTTTAGTCTCAGAGAGATAATTCACCCAACTCCCAGCAAACAGTAACCAAAGCTTTCTTTATAGTTGCATACCCTATGCCACACACTTTGGCGAAGCCCCACATATATTTTACTGTACTAAATTCTCAGAGCAACCCTAGGAAGAAGGTATTATAATCCCCATTTTACAGATGAGGAGATTGAGGCCCAGATTGCAGAAGAAACCCGCTGAAAGCCACATAGCTAGGAAGCACTAGGTCAGGGATTTACACCCACATTTTCCTGGCAGGAGCTCTTTTCACAATCATACCCATTGTTTTTCTCCTTCTTGGAAAGCCTTTCCTCTGTGGAACAGAGAGCTGCTTCCCATGGCTTCTGCTCATTCTGGCTCTGGTTTGGGCTTCATAGACCCTGCCTCCCCAGCTGTTTGCAGATGGAGACTGGGTCTCCATCTTCTACTGGTGCCGCAGCTACAATGCCTGTAACTGGGCCTCTTTATCTTGCTGCTAATTTGTGTTTGTGCCCTGTGTCCCCTATTAGTGGGCTGCAGGGTGCCCGAAGGGCTGGAACGTAGCTTTTGCCACTGTTTACAGCCCCAGCCTCTGGCCTGCCAAGCCTTGGAGGGCCAGCTCTTCCCCCAGAGAAGGGGAGACAGACTACAAAGTGGACCCTTTGGCAGGAAGGGTGCTGGGCTTGCAGCCATGGCCAAATCTGGCTGCTTCCAGGGCACAGGGTCAGGAAGTGGTGGGGCCAGGCCCCCTCTCAATGTCCTGTCCTGGCTGGCTCTCGGCACTAGGTGGGGTTACCTCCGGAAACTGGGAAAGGGCCAGTGGCTTCGGCCCCTGGGATAGTTGGCCTCTTGGATGTGGCTTCAGCCAAGCTCTACTGGCCATCTCCCCAGCAGCTGTCCACACCCGGGGTAGATGGGGCCAAGGCAGAGGTCCAGCTGGCTCTTCCAGAGGACCCTGTCCTGTCCTGGGCTCAGGGCTCAACTCTGACTGGGAGCTGAGACCTGGGTTCTAGGGGAGCCCGGCCAGGTACTAGCTATGAGACTCCGAGAAATGACACTCTCATTCTTGGTGTCATTATCTACAAAGAGGATGGACTAGTGAACCTTGCAGCTAACGACTCCTCCTCTGCGTAACTCCCGCCAGCAGCCTGGCTCCAGAGCTCCCAGCCACCCTTTCAATGGGCCTCACTTATCCCTGTTTACAGACGGCTGACCCCAGGCTCCGAAGAGAGGGTAACTTGCTCTGGGTCACACAACTCTGACCTCAACTCAAGAATCTCACTGTGGAATCTGTAACCTCTCTCCCACCCTGCCACGTTCCTCTCCTGCGTGTGTACGTGCGGAGCCAAGGCTTCAGTTCAGGATGCTGACTTTTGCAGAGCTCCTCCTGTGTGCCAGGCCTTTGGGCCTCCTCGCTTCTCCTCAAGATTGGTATCATTCTCCCATTCTAGAGATAAGGAGACTGAGGCCCTGATCCCAGGAGCGGAATTTCCCAGGTTCTGAAACCTGTGGGCTTTCAAGTCCACAGGCTCCCCACATCGCACCGAGGCCCTGTCCAGTTTCGCTGGGTTTCATAACCGGCTTCTCTCTGTTTACTGACTATTGTTCCAATTAGCAAAATCCAGGGCTAGAGGGGCGGGGGTTCCCAGGAGGACCCAGAGAACAGCCCCGAGCCAGAAGGCAAACAAGCTCTGGGAGAGAGGGCTTCCCATGAGTGGCCGGCTGCCAGAGAAGTCAGGGACGGCAGTGTTTGGTGAAGAGAAAAGAACAGGGTGGTGTCTTCCAGGCCCAGCCAAGGGCCTTTTGTACATGGTGGCCGGGGGCGGAGGGTGAGGTCGCCTCCTCCAGTCTCTGCTAGCTGCCTTGCGACGCCCCAGACAGACACGAAGACAAGCCTAAGGTCAGAGAAGGAGAGGGAGTAGGGCCGGAGCTGACCAGAGGGGGTCCAACTGCAGGGGAGGGACACGGGCCCCTTCCGGTGGCAGACACTGAAAAGCTGTCCAGTGGGTACAGGGCAGTGGTGGGGAGCCAGGAGCAGCCAAGATCGAGGGTCGGGGAGATGTCTTAGTTCCAGAGGAGAACAGGGATTAGGGCTCACAGGACAGGTGGTGGCAGAGCCTGCGCCCCACCCCCCACTCAAAGAAACCATGCCTGACCTGAGCGCCTGGGAGTGGCCCAGAGTACGGGTGCCTCAGTCTCTCCTTAGTTCAGGGGCCACAGCGGGGGGTCTTCCTAGGACATGCCTTTGTCCCAGGTACTCACACAGGTATGTGGAGGCCCAGAGGGCCTTCCTGTGACCTCCTGCCCCAGTCTGGAAGGTGTGTGTGTGTTGGAGGTGGGGGTAGGGGTTGGCTGCCTCAGAGACTCTTGGCTGCCAGGCTGGGCCTTGGCTTGCCTGGTTTACAGACTGGTTTAGGGCCCTTTATCTGGAAACGTTGCTCCCTGCCTGGGGCCGGATGGTGGCGGGCGGTTCTGCTTGATCCCCCCAGACAGTTCTTGGGGACTAGAGCCGGCCAGGCTTGTGTTGGAATCTCAGCAGTGCCTCCTTCCAGCTGAGTGTCCCTGAGCCAGTGACTAAAGCTCCCTGAGTCTGTAACATGGGGACTTGAATGCCTGTTTCCCCTGGTTGCTGAGGAGACTTGGTGTTGCCCCTCCCCCACCGCTTCCCTCCCTCTCTTCTCCCAGAGATGTCTAGACCCGGAATTGAGGGGGCATTGGTGACGGTAGTGTCTCCTTCTGCAGGTCAGGAGCCCTGGCCTGTCTGAATCAGAGGGTCCCCCCGCCAGTGCACCTGTTTTACAGATGGGAATCCTGAGGCTCACAGAGATGCAGCTTCTGGATGTGGTCGCACAGCCAGTCTCTGGGAATGCATCTCAGAGTCACAGCATGCTGTCCTACTGCATGGGGCATGTGGACAGGGACAGGGACTTATCCAAAGTCACCCAAGAAATCAGTGGCAGAGGTAGGCCTAGCACTTGCGCCTCTTCCTTTTTACCAAGGGGCCTTTCTTTTGCACTCCGATCCCCCTGCTGTCTCGAACTCATGCATCCTCCCTGAGCAGGGAGCCACGTAAAGCCGTGGTTCCCCATCATAGCCCACACACGCCACTGCCTGGTAGCAAGAATTTCCAGGCTCTGGGCACCCCAAGGGGAAAGGGCCAGGGTCTTTTTGCCAAGTCTCCGAGGGACTCAGGACCCAGGATCCCCAAGCTATGTGACAAGCAAAGCTGCAGGGTCTTTGTAATCAGTAACCTGGCGGGGCCGGGGTGGGGCAGGGACCCTGGGCTGGTGGTCAGTGACCCCCAGGGCCAAGGCCAAGCCACAGCAGCCCTCTGTGAGTCACCCGCCGGCCAGGTTGGGACCACACTGCTCCAGAAGGACAGCTCAGCTAGGCCAGCTGCCATCTCACTTTCACTCTGGGGACTGGGAGGGTGAGGAAATTTCTTCTTCCTACTTTGTTTGTGTTTTCCAAGCTGTCTAATGAGCAGGCATCACTTGAAGTCTATTTCGAATGGTATTATTTCTTCTTAAAAAGAGAAAAAAACCCAACGACCATGGATGCATGCATTCTTGTAAATTATTTCAAGCCCTGCAGCTCATTTTATTTCCAGGCAAGTACGTTGAGATGTAAGTTATATACCATGACAATTCGTCCATTGTAAGCATTCGGTACTCTGGTTTTTGGTAGATTTTCTGAGTCTGCAATTTGTCACCATTTTCCAGTGTTAGAATGTTCTCGTCACCCTTGGGTGTCCTCGCGGGCCGATGACCGTGATCTGGGCGTTCCCTCCAGCCTCAGGCTGCCACGGCCATATTTGCAGGTGAAACTCTCCCCCTTTGTGCCTTTCAAGCAAACTTCCTGGACAGTTTGGGGTTTCCCCTCCTTGACTTTTTAAGGATGTATGCAGAAATGGAACCCTTACCAAAAAGAGGAGAGGAGCCAGACGCTGGTCCTCGTACAGTTGGCCTTTTGCACTTAGAGGTTTCTCGTTGCTTCCTGCCTCCCTACTGTGTGGCAGGCACAGTCAGATCCAGCTCATTCTTCCTTCACAGCTGCAAAGCGGTCCATTGTATGGAGGCTCCATAATTTATTGAACCGGGACACTAGGGTCCTTTCCAGTTTCCTTCAAACAATGCTTCAGTGAACGTCCTTGCACGTATATTTTGGTGTTTTTTTGTAAGTAATACTGAAGGAAGTGGAACTTTGTTGCATTGTGTCTTCCTTGAATTCGGGGTGCTAAATTGCTATCCAGAGAGGTGAAACCGGTTTATGCTTACGGCAAGAGCTTATAGGAACTGTGGGGTTTTTATAATCCTCCAAATCCCCAGCAAGAGGGAAGAGCTCTGAATGCAGACTCTGCCAGCCCAGGCCTAGGCACGCAGCCCCGAGACCTCGGGCACCTCCCTGGGACTCCCCACAGACACTGAGATGATGTTCAGACTCCAGCGGGACACACGGGCTGCTGTGACTCCTGCCACCCCCTCATCTCTCCTTGCTCCCTGTGTTTTAGGCTGGGCCCCTCCTTACCCACTGGATGTGGCCTGTGTTTGCTTGCCCTTTGCCCATGCGGTTCCCCCCTCCTAGAATGTCTTTTATTCTCAATCTCCCTCCTCCTCGTCCTTTGAGGCCTAGGTCACAAATCCTTTCTATCATGAAGCTTCCTTGTAATCCCTACAGTCTGAATTGCCTTCTTTCTGTGTGTTCTCTTAGCTCTTTATCTGACCCACAGACACTCTCACGTGGGAGGAAGTTGGGGGTGGTGCAGGGCAAACTTCAGCCTGATTCGATAGAAGCTGGTCTCCAGGATGAGCCAGGAGAGGTGACCACAGCTTGGGGAGAATGGGGAAAGGAACCCCCATTTACCGAGTTGCAGACCAGGCCATTTTCATACCTACAGACTGATTTGATCCTCAGCAACTATTATACCCATTTAGTAGATGAGGAGACTGAGGCACAGTGGAGGTGGGGGTCAAACCCAAGTCTCCAGCTCCTCAGTTTGCTTCCTGTCTTAGCACTAGGCTTTTGGGAGAGAGGATGGAAAGAGAACTTGGAACGAGAAGTGGATCCAGCGGAGGGGTCAGAGGGAGGAGACAGGGGTTGGTGGAGGTGGGAGGCAGGTGTCCTCGACCTGGAACAGTATTTGTTCTAACACAACACTGGGGACAGTGGAGGGTTGGGAAGGGAGCCTTGGAGTGGGGAAGAGACTTCAATCCCTGTCTTCCCCAGGGCAGCTAATAGATAAGATCTGGAACTGAAAAAAGACCTCTGCCTCTGGGGGGGCGGGGAACCACAGAAACCCACAGAACCACTACCAACAACTGCAAGAACCAGCAAGCACTTGGTATTTAAGACAGGAGGGTAAGTCCAAAAGCATCAGCTAAAGGACGTAGATAGAATAGGTTGCTCCTGGGGAGAACTGAGTAGAGTAGAGAGGGAACAACTTTGTACAAATAGGTGAATTTAAGTTGTGATAAAAATAATACTTTTTGTTTATTTATTTTTTAAAGATTTTATTTATTTATCCGATACAGAGAGAGAAATCACAAGTAGGCAGAGAGGCAGGCATAGAGAGAGAGGGGGAAGCAGGCTTCCTGTGGAGCAGAGCCCAATGTAGGGCTCAATCCCAGGACCCTGAGATCATGACCTGAGATGAAGGAAGAGGCTTAACCCACTGAGCCACCCAGGTGCCCCAAAATAAAGCCTTTTTAAAATAAAAACTGTTGGGGTGCCTGGGTGGCTCAGTGGGTTAAAGCCTCTGACTTCGGCTCAGGTCATGATCCCAGGGTCCTGGGGTCAAGCCCCGCATCGGGTTCTGCTCAGCAGGGAGCCTGCTTCCTCCTCTCTCTCTGCCTGCCTCTCTGCCTACTTGTGATCTGTGTCTGTCAAATAAATAAATAAAATCTTAAAAAATAAATAAATAAAATAAAAACTGTTGGGGCACCTGGGTGGCTGTCGGTTAAGCATCTGACTTCGGCTCAAGTCTTGATCTTGAGGTCCTGCCTGTATTGGGCTCCAGGCTCAGGGAGTCTGTTTGTCCCTCTGCCACTCCCCCAAATAAATGAATAAAGTCTTAAAAAAATAAAAACAAACTGTTTAAAAAGAAGGAAAGAAGCAGTCTGGAGTAAATTAGCACCTGCAGTCTCAGGAGCCCAGAGGTCTGCCTCTCCCTCTGGAGTCTTGCTCACTGGAGCAGTGATTGCAAGCCCCCTGCACTCCTGCCCCTGGCTGGGGGCAGCTGCATGCTGCCCGGGTTCCACCCGGGACTACCTGGGTTCAGATCTTGGCTGCATCATTTCCTAGTTGTGTGCAAGTTGCTTGACTTGACCATTCTACCCTTAGTTTTTCCCTTTGTAAAACGGGGCTGTCCATAGTGCCTACCTGTAAAGGAGGTGAGGTGCTATCAGCCTTAATATGATATGTGGAAAGCCTTCGAAACCAGTTTTTTATATTTTTGCTGGAGATATTAGGTGCAGAGAGGGGAACGGGCTTGTGTGGGGCACACAGGAGGCTGAGCTGGGCTTTCTGCCTTTCCTACCTGCACACACCCCTTTAGTGTGCATTGCGTTGGCGCCTGCTGTTGTCAGGCCCTTTGCTAGGTCTCGCCCCCGGAGCAGGGATGAAGGGACAGCCACGCCCAGTCGGGTCGGTCCGGGTTGGATCCTCAACGTCTCCAACCTCCAGGCCAGATCCCCGCCCCTCCAGGCCCGCGCCCTCTCTGAGGGGCGGTCCCCGGGTCGAGTGGGAAGGGCCGGCAGCTATATAGGGTTGGTGACCGAGAGACCGAGGCTGCGGACTGGGGTCTTCTGCCTCCGGCGCTGCCATGGCCCGGCACCACTCTGTGCCCGTGCTGCTCTGCGCGCTGGCGCTGGTCCTGGCGCTGTGCGCGCTGTCGCCAGCTCTCGCGGCCACGGCGTCGCGTGGGACGGTCCAGGCACGGGCGACCCAGGGGCGGGTGTCCCAGGCGCGGGTGAGTGCCCAGGGGGCCCGGGGGCTCCCGTAGTAACTCTCTATTGTAAGTTCTTGCAGATACAGCGCTAGGAAAAGGGGAGTAATTCAGGTCTAGAATGGAAAAACTGTTTTGTTGCTTTGTAAGTATCTTTTGCTGCTTCCGGGGCTCCTGTGAATTGGGGGTGGGAACCTTAGGGCGCCTGGCTGTTTCCCTCCCTAGAGGCTAACCTCACCTTGGCTGGGTTTCTTGTTTCCTAGCCTTTGCCTTTTGATTTCCTACTCATCGCCGCCTCTTGATTTCTCTTTTTCCCTCTGCCTGATTTCTCTCTCCTTTCTGATTTTTTTATTTATTTTTTTTATTTTTTTTGGTTTTGAACATGTAATCTCTGATGTTTCAGAAGACACTTTAGGATCTTGAACAGCCGGAGGGTTGAGCCTTTGACAGTGACTGCTGATCCTGAGTGTGCCACATGAGGGAGGCCGGCGCCCAGCGTGGAATCGGAAGCTGGGGCCCCTGCTCTGTTACCAGACGGCAGAGTGACCGTGGATGAGTCGCTTCCCTTCCCCAACAGTGTGAACCACGAGAGGCTTGTCTCTAAGATCTCTCCTGGCCCTGACAGTCTGTGAATGACTTGCAGAGAATGTACTGAGTTGCCTTCCCATAGAAACGGACAAAACTACATGCAGTAACCAGTAGTGGAAACAAAATAGTTCTTTGGTATTTATAAAGCCTCAGGGCTCAGACTCCCATCTCAGCATTGGCCCAGGCCTGGGGTCTGTCATGAGTGGGCTGAAGTAGGGAGCAGGAAGTTGGAAATAGCAGAGTCAGGGACCACTGCATGGTTTATGATTACAAATTTGTTAGGCCCACGGCCAAGGAGCCTCCGCAGTGGAAGTGTGCAGGGTGGTCACTTACCCTGATTTCTCAAGCCAACCAGAGCTCTCCTGCTCCCAGGCAACAGAGAAGTTTAGTCACAAGGATGTGTCTTGTCCTTGGACCCCTCCTCTGATTTTTTCTTTCATTTCATGTTCTTCTTTCTCGTCTGATACCTTTTTTCCCCTCTCCAGTATCTCCCCCCTGCTTTTTTTGTATGACCTCACCCCTGTCTGCTTATCGTCATTACTCTATGTATTCTCCCTTCCCTGATATGTCTGCCCTGTCTGGTTTCTCCTTCTCTTTCCTGTTTTCCTTTTGTGTTTCTCCACCCTCTGCCCAAGTTCTCCCCATCTGGTTTCCCTTAGATCCCTCTTCCGGCCCGAGGTGACCTGTGCCTGCTGACTTCTGTGCTCCGGCTCCAGGCTAACCATCCTGCCCCGCTCCATCTCTAGCCCCTGTGCATGTCGGACGGCCTTTCCCCCATCCTTGACCACCTCCTCTCCAACAGGCTCCTACAGACCCTGGCTGCCTCCTCTCCACCTTTTCCAAGAAATGGAATTGGGGGTGGGATGTTGGGGGTGGGCAGGACGGAGGAGGCAAACAGCGCAGGAGGCCACTTGGGCTCGGTCTAGGCCCTTCTTGGGACTGTGATGGGGACATGGGTGGGACGTGGGAAATCTTCCAAAGAGCAAAAAGCAAACAGGCTGTGTGACCTTGGGCCAGTCCCCTCCCCTGTTTGGGCCTCAATTAACAGATCTGCAGCATGGGGTTGGATAATGAGCTCTCTGAGGACCCTTCTAATTCTAAGAGCCGCTGAGGATGCTGGAAGGGAACATGCTGAACCCCTGGGAACCCCCAGATTTACCTTTGCCATCTGAGGGGGTCTCCCTACGGCTCCAGAGTTTATGCTCTTGGATCTTGTGGGCAGTTCCTGTGCTACCACTTCCTAGCTGGGGGTCCGGGGCAGAATCACTTCACCTCTCCATGCCTCAGCTGCCCCATCCAATTGGCACTAAGAAAGGGAGGGAGAAGGAAGCTAGAGCCTTCGGTCCCTCCATCCCCAGTGAGCTGAGGAGGCGAGACAGACTCTGGTCAGGGACAGGGTCTGGAGCCTAAACTCTGCCCTGTTTGCTCACTCTCAGAGACAGGGATAGACTTGCCTCAGGGGCGGGGAGAGTCAGAGGCTCAAGTGAGACGCTCTTGGGGCTGGAAACCACCCTCCCTCGTGCCCTGGGGTCTGTCCTCACCAGGCCCTGGCCCCCACTCAGGCTCCGCCCATCTCTTCCAGCCCAGCAGCATGGTGGTAGAACACCCCGAGTTCCTCAAGGCGGGGAAGGAGCCCGGCCTGCAGATCTGGCGCGTGGAGAAGTTTGACCTGGTGCCCGTGCCCCCCAACCTCTATGGAGACTTCTTCACAGGCGATGCCTACGTCATCCTGAAGACGGTGCAGTTGAGGAATGGGAATCTGCAGTATGACCTCCACTACTGGCTTGGTGAGGCTGCCCCCTCCCCTATTAAGTACAGGGTCCCCAGGAAGCGCCCGCAGGAACTGAGCGACCACGGGCATCAGAAGTGTGCCAGCCCCTTGGCTAGTGGTATCCCGAGACTCCAGAGCCAGCCTGTTCCAGGTCAGACGCCAGCTCTGCCCTCTGGCAGGTCACTCAGTAGCTCTGTAGAGGGGACGTGGTGACAACGCCACATGACCTTACGAGAGTGTCTGAGGGTTTGAGACGTTCCCGTGGTGCTCAGAGCTGGGGCTGACTTCCCTGGCTCAGTCCCAGTCACACCCCAGTTTGCCCTTTAGAGTCAGGAGCCTCTGCTGGGACATAAATCCTGTCTCCTCCCCCTGCCCCCCTGTGCCTCACTTTCCTAATCTGTGAATTGAACCACTGGTCCTGGGCCCGACTTCACGCCTAGAGGTCTGAGAGTAAGTGTGGGGGAGCGAGTGCTTGGGGACTATGGGGGACGTGTCAGAGCTGAGAGGACTCTTACAGACCGTGGAGTCCAGCCCTGACTGCCCCATTATACAGATGGGTCAGCTGAGGCCCACAGAAGGCAGGGGCTTGCCCAGCTTCTCTAGCCAGGCCAGAGAAGGGGGCTCTGGACTCTTCTTCCTTGGGAGTTTGGGACCGCTTTTGGGGAAGCCAGGCTCACACTGCTCTGGGGCCCCCCAGGCAATGAGTGCAGCCAGGACGAGAGCGGGGCTGCCGCCATCTTCACCGTGCAGTTGGATGACTACCTGAATGGCCGGGCCGTGCAGCACCGTGAGGTCCAGGGCTTCGAGTCGGCCACCTTCCTGGGCTACTTCAAGTCTGGCCTCAAGTACAAGGTAAGTCCTGGGTATTAGGGACAGAGGCACTAATGGCAGAGCTCGCTTAGGTCCACCCATCTCTCAGCCTCGTGGGGCGGGGTGGCAGATGGGTCGGAGCTTGGCTTTTGGAGCTGGCTCGTCCTGGATTTGAATCCTGGACCTTCCTCGCTCTGTGACCGTGGACAAATCACACTGCCACTTTGAGCTTCTGATTCTTACCTTAAAATGGGGAGAAGAAAATTCATCACTTCACAGGATTGTCTTCCTAACCCCAGAAGCGAGGGGTGGGGACCCAGCCTATTGCTTTCCCAGCAGGACCTGTTCCAGCACCCACTAGTACTTAGGCCCTGCCAACAGAAGGCCACATGTTAGGCATTTGAAAGGGCACCCTTGACCACCTTCCTCATTAGAATCCCCCTTGAACTTGAACCCTGATGAGTCTGAGTCAACACAGAGCTTTTCGCCAGCAACCCTCAGCCAGGTGGTGCTAAGCAAAGCCGAGCTAGGAGCCCTGAGAGGCTCTGCCGTGATATGCTCTGACAGGGCAGCCACTTGGCATCTCTGAGAGCCTCCCTTTCCTCTCTGGTTACACGAGAGCCTGTTGTACCTGCCCTTCAGGCCTGGAGAGAGGATTTGATAAAGGGTAGTTGGGAAATAAAAGGGCTCAGGGAAAGCCGCAGGTTTCCAAAGCAGTGGTTCTCTTTGGTCAGGATAGGGAGGGGATCCTAAGCTTTGAAAGCCACATGGGTTTTAATGTCAGAGTCCAAAAATCTTATTGGCAGGTAGGGAGGGAAACTGAGGCACAGAGAGGTTAAGCAACTGGTGCAGGGTCACACAGCAAGTCAGTTCCAGAGCCAGAACTAGAACCAAGATCTCCTGACTCCCAGCATTCTTTCCAGTACACCACTCTGCCTCTCATGAGCCGGGTTCTCCTACAGAGGTGAAGCCCCATCTGTGCTGTTGATGTGCTGTGTGACCTTAGGGAAGTCATCGTCCCTCTCTGGGCCTTAGGGTCCTCTGTGCCAACAGGGTGTGAACAGGGCCTGCTCATGTGAGACACAGGGGATTGGATAACGGGAAAGCACTGGGAGACTGAGATAGCAAACAGCAGGGTGTGTTCTGGGAACAGGGACTTGGGGCCTGGGCTGGGTGAAGCTGGGCTGGAAGCCCTGGGGCCTCCCTAGCGCCCCTTGTCTGCCAGTTGATCCGTACCCACAGCCTCCTGCTGAGCTGTCCAGCTCCGCCTTCTTCCTTTATGAGGCCTTAGTATATTAAGAAGAAGAGGTGAGAAGGTTGGGACCCAGGCCCCAGAGCTGGAGGAGGACCAGGCCTTTTTGCAGTCCTTAGGGCAGGAAGTGGCAAGAGCACTTGACAAGGAGTCAGGGAGATTGAGGATCAGGACCTAAGGCTACCCCCTCTCACTGCTGTGAGGCTTCGGGCCAGCCGGATGCCTGTGGCCGAGTGCTCTCACAGGCTTATCGTGCCTGTCACAACTGTGCGTGTTTATTGTTGCTGCAGTGTGGACAGAGCCGCTCGTCTCTGAACCAGGTTAGCAGCTTACAGAGCTTGTGAAAGCCGGAGCTGGGATTCAGTGTGCTAGCACAGAGGGGCTCTGAGCAGATGTTTTGAGCCTCCCTGGTCTCTGATCTTTGTGCAGGTGGGGCCTAGGAATCTGCATGGGTAGCAAGCCGCCTCTGCCCTCTGGTGCTTTCTCCAGGATGTTCTTGGGCCATACTCTGGGGCAGCCTCCAGGGAGCATCTGGGACAGGATCTGGGGCTTCAGTCCTGAAAGGCTCCTCCTGGTGGAAATGGGAGGTCCAAAGCTGGTCCTGTTTTCCACCTTCTGCAAGTCCTCCAGCTGCCCCCGCACTTGGCAGGCCTAAAGTTCTTGGCCTGGCGCCCTCATCAATTATAGATCCCCAAGGAGTGGAGCTTGTCACGCAAGACTTGTTCCTGTGAAAGCCTGCTCCTCAGAACCGATTCTGCCCTCAGGGTGTGAGAAGGGGCAGGGAGGGGACAGGAGCCACTAGAAAGGGCTGTCATAGGGGCCTGGCCCCTCTAGTTCTGCAACCCCCCAATCCTTAAAAGTACCGCACTTTCTAGAGTCTGTCCATCTTTCCTCCTCTTCCCCTTCCTCCCCCTCTCAGACAGAACCCTAGGGACCCCTGGTGGCTGCGTTATATGAAACCCTTTGTTCAAACAGAATCTGGGCTGAGCTGAGTCAGAGAAGCCCCGGGCCCCACAGAGCCCTTTCGGGCCTCCCTTCCATCTCTTAGATAAGGAGCCCAGAGTTTAGGGGGTGGAGGGGACCAGCCCCAATCAAAACATTTTTCCTTGTTTTATAAACAGTTAAACATTTTAAGAAATGTAAAACTTTGTAGCTTTTTTTTTCTTTCTCTGACTACAAGAGTAGTACAAGCTTTGTGTAAAGTGTCAAACGTTATAGAAATACAGGTTTTAGAAAGTAAAAGCTCTCCATGATTCTACTTTTAAAGATAGACACCAAATTCAACTTTACAGATGTGTATATATATACACAAAAAATATATATATCTGTGTATATATATAATCTATATCCTGGACCCAGACCAACACCAAATGGGTAATGTTTTTCTATGAGCATATAACTATATTCATGTATAGATAGGGAACTCTCTCTATATATATATTTTATATATCAATATATGCATATTGATATATATATATATTTCATCACTTTAATTTGGAAAGTGACTTTTAAGACCATCTATTGAATTTTGTTCAAGTAATGCGATGCCAGTCTCCGCCTACCTAATAATTAGACCATATAGAACAACAACCAGTTCTAAAGATTACAGTGAAAATTTCCACCCCCTGAACTTGTAGATCTACTAATGTCTTCCAAGAGCTTGCTTTTATCTTTCTGTTCGTGTTTCCAAGTCTAATTTCCTAGATTGGGAAGTTAATTAATCAGGAGATTCATGTCCACAGTCATGAAATATCAGGCATCCTTTCACTTTATACATTCACATACAGAGAATTTGTTGAAACCGAGATTTATGACATAAAACAACCCTTTTGCTTTTTTTTTTTTTTTTTTAAAGATTTTATTTATTTGTTTGACAGAGAGAGATCACAAGTAGGCAGAGAAGCAGGCAGAGAGAGAGAGGAGGAAGCAGGCTCCCTGCTGAGCAGAGAGCCCGATGTGGGACTCGATCCCAGGACTCTGAGATCATGACCCGAGCCGAAGGCAGTGGCTTAACCCACTGAGCCACCCAGGCGCCCCCTTTTGCTTTTTTTTTTAAAAAAAAAAGCTTCTATTTTTAAATAACAAAAGCATGCTTGAACAAGTGGAATAGTTCAGAAGCATGTAAAAAAGAGTTAAGGGCTTTTCTCTTCTGCCACGGCCCCATTTCCTCACCTCTGAGGAATCCATGGAAATGGTTGGTGTGTCCTTCCAGCATCTTTTGGGAAAGCTTTTCAGATCCGCTGCCTGTTTACCTCCGGCCCAACAAAGTCCTTGGGTCAGGGCTGTCTACAGACACCAAGTAGTTCTGGGCTGGTAGATGGGCAAGGCTGGGTCCTTAGAGGGGCGAACTTGAAAGTACTGCCACCAACTAGCTGGGACCCTGGGCTTACCTGGATAACCTCTTTGGATCTCAGTTTTCTAGTCTGTGAAGTGGGGTAATAATGAGGGTCCCTCCCTTAGGGGCCTGTTGTGAGGACCCAGTCGCATGTGTGTAAAGCTGGTGCAAGTAGGTGCCCCCTTCCTGGGGACGGGCTTATTAAGTGGCAGCCTCTGTGGTCATTACCAGCTGCCCTTCCTCCCCTGCCCCCCAGCAAGAGGGCCCATGAAGCAGGGTGGAGGGAAAGCATCTGTGAACACCTTGGACAGCCCGGCTCAGCCTAAGGAAATGCTCTTGAAAGATCTTGTGCTGCTACCAAGAAAGGACACCAGGGGACGCTTCACTCATAATGGGGGAAACCACTCTCCTACTGGACCCACTTTGCTCTGAGCAGTGGCTTGTTTTTGCCTTCTGTCCTGGGTGACCCTAGTTAACTTTGCTCTAAGAAAACCTGATGTTGGGGGAAGAATGTGGGCCATATAGATTCAGTCACACCTGGGTTCGAATCCTAGCTCCATCATGCACTAGCTGTGAGCTCTTGGGTAAGTCCCTTCATTTCTGGACTCCGCTTTCCTCATCTGTAAGATGGGGATAAGGACACCTTCCTCACAGATGATGTGTGCAGAATGCCCAGCACCGTGGGCATCATCACTGCACTGGCGCTTCTATATTGCTTACTGTGTATAGGCATAATAAGAGCCCAATTTAAACTCACTCCTTTGCTCTGCAAAGTGAAGTGGCAGAAAGGGGCCCGGATGGGGAGGCCACATTTCTGGCCTTGGTGAGAGCCCTTCCGCCTCCACCCCCATGGTACGTGGAGCCAGCCTGGGTATGGGAGGTGACATTTCCGCCTGAGCTTTGCCATGCACTTGCTGACTGCCCTTGAGCGAGTCCCTTCTCATCTTTGGGCTTCAGTTTACCACGAGGAAAATGGGAAGCTCTGTAAGGACCTTGTCATCTCTGACTTGTCATACTGGGGCTGGGGACCACTGGTGAGAAAGCCAGGCCCTTTTACTTGGTTTCTCCTGAGCCCAGGGCAATTTTGATCGGAGCAGGGCAGGCTTGCTGAAGGCCCCTTCCCTAGGACTTACGGCCCCTGCAGAGAGAGTGGCAGAGCAGGCATTTCTGTCCCCATTACAGAAAGGAGAGGCTCAGAGAGGGGAAGAGACTTACCCAGAGTCACCCAGCACGCTAGTGGCAGGGTGGGACTTGACCCTGAGGTCGGTGCTCTGTACTTGACCCAGAGCTGCCCCTGAAGGTCCAGCTGGGCACGACTTGCTACAGTCCGGTGGTGTAGGTTGTAGGGAGTAGGGGGGCGTGGGTTGGAGACATCTTCCTGGAGAGCCTGGAAGGATGGGAAAGCTTGGGATTAGCATTTCTCATAATGGTTTTGCAGAACACAGGAGCTGCAGGCAGGATGTGGTAGAGAAAGCAGTTCTTGATTCCGTAAGGTCGGAAAATGTTGTATTAAACAAAAGGCAAGCCATTGCTTTACCATAGGGCTTCTCAGAGACTGTTTAGGCGTTGTGAATAGAGACTGACATGCGTTGTGAATAGTCTGGAAGCCAGTAAGAAGCATTCCCCTTGCTTCAGGCATCCTGCAGCCCTTTCCTTGCAGAATAACTTGGAGGGCCAAAGTTCTTAGAACATTCCTTGGGAAATGCTGGTGTTGAGAAAGGACTGTCTGTAGCTTTTCAATTCAAGCAAGTGGACCCAAGGGTCTTTGTTTCTAAAGCATGAGATTCAGAGGGCTGGCAGCAGGTAGAATCCATCCAGGGAATCTGCCGGAAGGCCGCGGGTCCGCAAGCCAGAATTTCCTTCAGTTTGCCCCTCCCCCCCATATCCGCTTCCCTGGACCCGGCTGCCCTGGACTGACGCTGTCTGCTTGACTCAACAGAAAGGAGGCGTGGCGTCAGGATTCAAGCACGTGGTGCCCAATGAAGTAGTGGTGCAGAGACTCTTCCAGGTCAAAGGGCGGCGTGTGGTCCGCGCCACCGAGGTGCCCGTGTCCTGGGAGAGCTTCAACAATGGTGACTGCTTCATCTTGGACCTGGGCAACGTGAGTCCCCCCTCCTTTCCCTTTCCCTTTCCCTTTCCCAGGGGCCCCTGAGATGCTTCTGGCCTGGCCGGGCCCCACTCTGGGGAGGGGGCACGCAAAGATGGGGGCCAGCAAGCCCTGGGAACAGCAGCCCCCGTGTGGACACGTGTTCTGTGCATGAGTCTGACACACTTGCAGAGACCGGAGGACAGAGGCACCCAGCCTGTGTAGACTCCCCCGTGGGCACACTCAAGCCTGTCACACTCAGGTGCACAGACCTTGTGCGCAGTATACTCGGACTCCGACCGGCGGCTAGATTCCCCGACACCTTGTGTTCCTATGCACATCTCATTGACCTTTTTACACATAGTCGCTCACAGACACAGGCGTGTGGCAGATCTATCGGCTCTTGCCCACCAGATGCAGACACACGTACCATGATGAGTGTCTGCACACACAGACTTGGGAGTGCTGCTCAAGGATGTGCACACTCATGTATGGCGACCTGTGTGCGGTGCACTTACCCCAGCCCAGCTTACGGACGTGTGATGCTTTGTACCCATTCCTGCCATCCACGTGCACTCCTCCCGGCAAATGGGCGTGGCCAGACATTCCACCGCCCCCTCGTTTGGGTTCGTGCTGTGATGTCCATGCAAACAGAGGCAAATATATTGAGCATAAGCATTTTAGTAAAGTATAATGGGTCCACGAAAGAGCGTGTGAATCCTGAGTGGGATTCCCACTCAGGTGTAGCCAACACCCGGATCAAGACACAGAAGGTCATGAGCTCACGGAAGTCCTCCCCTGTCCCCATCCAGTCCCTTCAAGCCCATGGGCATCCACCCTCCCGAACTCTGAGCCGCATAGCAGGGTTCCACCCGCTTCTGAACTCGAAGTGCACGGAATCATTCTTTTTTTTTTTTTTTAGATTTTATTTATTTATTTTGACAGAGAGAGAGAGAGAGAGATCACAAGTAGGCAGAGAGGCAGGCAGGGGAGGGGGAAGCAGGCCCCCTGCTGAGCAGAGAGCCCGATGTGGGGCTCGATTCCAGGACCCTGAGATCATGACCTGAGCCGAAGGCAGAGGCTTTAACCCACTGAGCCACCCAGGCGCCCCCGGAATCATTCTTCTGACGACTTCTGACCAACATTCTGTTTCTGAGCTCTATCCTACGGCATCTGCTCACAGATGGTCCATTCTCCTTGCTGCGTCACCTTGAACTGGGCTGGCGTGCCCCTATTTATCTATGCTTTTATTGTTCTAGGCACTCGATTTCTCGTTCGAGGCAACTCCAGGCGTGCTCCCCCAGTGTTCTCCCGTGGGTCTCGGGGGGCACGTGGAGTGCGCCTGTGCGAGGGGTGCTGTCACAGCATAGCCGAACGCCGAGCTCTAGGAGCTGCAGCCGAAGGGTTTTCCGACGTGGTTGTGACAATTTTGGCTCCCACCAGCCGGCAGGCATTTTTATGCACATTCTGTGTGTGAAACACATTCCAAGCTATGTACTCGCACACGCTGGCACACACGGATCACGCCCACTGTGTGGAGTCCCCTCCTTGCCGCGTCATTGGGTGGGGCTGATGGGAGGCTGGGACTTTGCCTGATGCAGGGTCCCTGTCTTACAGGACATCTACCAGTGGTGCGGCTCCAACAGCAACCGATTTGAGAGGCTGAAGGCCACACAGGTGTCCAAGGGCATCCGGGACAACGAGCGGAGTGGCCGGGCGCGAGTGCATGTGTCGGAGGAGGGTGCTGAGCCTGAGGCGATGCTCCAGGTACGCACAGCCATACCCGAGGGGTGCAGGGTGGGGCCTAGCGCAGATCTGGGCTGCTCCTTCTGTCCCTCTGTGGGTTAGGCAATCAGGAGGCGAAGTTGTTTTTCCACTAAGCTGGAACTCCTCAGAGAGTGGGGAAGAGCAGCTTCCCCCGGCAACTCCCAGACTCCCCTGAGAGGTGGGGCTGGAATCCCAGGGCCTGGCGCCTGCTGCGGTTGTGAGCCGCACCCTCCAGCTGGGAAGGCCAGGTCCTCCACAGAACTGAGGAGGAGGGTTGTGGCATCTCTTGAGAGCAATCCTGGTCCTGCAGCCAGATGGGAAAGAGACAACTAACCCAATCCCTGCTTTCCTCTTCGGATCATTCCTAGTGATTTATGGCCCATTGAGGCAAATGCAGGATGGCATTGCCAGCCATTGTTCTTTGAGGACATATCAATAGAGGCAGAATTCACCAGGAAAAGGAGGAGACTGTGAGCACTGCTCTATGCCCTTTGGCTCTTACTTGTCTGGGGTCGTTGAGTTCCAGTCTTTAGGAAGAGCAGAAGGCTGTTGTGGGGAAGAGGCTGGATACCAGCCATGGCTTGGAAGGGGCCGTAACTGGAGCTGTTGACTCTGGAGTAGCCCAGAATGGAGGAGTAAAAATAGGCTGAGAAATCACAGGGATCCAGGTTCAAGTTCTGGCTTAGCCCCCCCATAGCTGTTGGTGCAAGTTACTTGAGCTCTCTGGACTTCAGGTTCCTTGGTAAAGTGAGAGTGGTCCTCGGCGCCTCATGGGTGTGAGCTTTAAGTGGGATCACGTAAAGGCATGTGGGGGGAGGTGTTTGTCACTCTAAGAAAGCCTGGGAAGAAGTGGGAGAGTGGGTATCTGAAGGCAACAGGGAGGGAAGGACTTGACGGGTAGCTCTAGATGAGACCCACATGCAGGAGGCACGTGAAAAGATGTAGGACATGTCTGGAGGGCATCTTGCCCTTAGTGGAGGATCATGGTGGACGCCTGCGGGGGTCCCCGCCTGCCTGGGGACGGAGCTGTCTGAGGAGCCCAGGCCACCCCCTGTGATCCACCGGGAGATCACGCCATGCTTTCTTCCACCCCTCATCTCCTGCAGGTGCTGGGCCCCAAGCCAGCTCTGCCTGCAGGTACGGAGGACACGGCCAAGGAGGACGCAGCCAACCGCAAGCTGGCCAAACTCTACAAGGTGAGCCTCCACTGCTCTGTGCCCTGGGCGTGGGGCCAGGACAGGGAGGCGGGGGACTTGGTCTTCCTGAGCTCTACTGCCCTTGGTCTGGGGGGCTTGGCTCCCACATGTCTCTAGCAGACATCTGTCTACTTCCTCTGCTTTCCTGCGCCGGGAATAAGAGAATTTGATCAACTGTAGACACAGTCACATCCTGCTCCTCTGTGCGGTCTTGGGTGGCACATAGTTTTTCTCTAGGTCTCAACTTCCTCACTGGAAAATGGGGGTAGGAGAGTAAGGTCAACTTTGGAAGATTTCTAGGAGTCCACAGAGAAGACTGATTTAGGAAAATACTTGGGAAATACTACAGAAATGGGCACATACCTGTGTGTGTGTAGTTACTTTATTTATAATTTATTTCTTGTGATTTTAAAAACTCAGGCTGAGCTTGAGCTGAGGAACTCTGGCCTCATGGCTGAGCACTGGGTGAAAGCCTGGCCCATGATGTTCATGTCCAGCCCTTGGCTTTTTTGTGGTAAGGTTACAACAAAAGGGGGTGCAGATTTCCATCACCTCCAAGGAAAAACCACATTGATTTTTATTCTGATTGTAAAGAAATGTACATTCATGGGGTGTCTGGGTGGCTCAGTGGGTTAAGCCTCTGCCTTCGGCTCAGGTCATGATCCCAGAGTCCTGGGATCGAGCCCCACATCGGGCTCTCTGCTCAGCAGGGAGCCTGCTTCCTTCTCTCTCTCTGCCTGCCTCTCTGCCTACTTGTGTTCTCTCTCTCTCTCTGTCAAGTAAATAAATAGAATCTAAAAAAAAAAAAAGAAAGAAATGTACATTCATGAATAAAATAGTAAGCAATACTCCAGAACATAAAAAGAAAATTAATGTCAATGCAATTTCAATAGTTTAAGATAACAAGTGCTATTTTTTAAATGTTTTAATTATAAAAGTAACGAAACTCAATTTTTAAAACACCAGCCTCTCCTGCATCCTTTTTTTTTTTTTTTAAAGATTTTATTTATTTATTTGACAGAGAGAGAGATCACAAGTAGGCAGAGAGGCAGGCAGAGAGAGAGGAGGAAGCAGGCTCCGTGCTGAGCAGAGAGCCCGATATGGGACTCGATCCCAGGATCCTGAGATCATGACCTGAGCTGAAGGCAGCGGCTTAATCCACTGAGCCACCCAGGTGCCCTCCTGCATCCTTTTTTAAGGGTTACCATGGTTACACGGCTATCATTTTGGTGAAAGAAGGTCCAGATTACATCTTTTTGTATCTAATTACACGCTTTTCCATCTCTGTTTGATAGAAATGGATCCAAAGTATTCATGCTTTTCTGTGACCTTCTTTTCCCCTCTCAGCGTGGCCAGGAATCTTTCTAGCACAGCGATCTAACTGGTCCTTTGTAGTAGCTCTCTTGTATTCTGTTTTCTGAATGTCAGAATCTCAGCAGACACTGATGGCCACTAGAATGTTTCCACCTTTATTGATTGCGCACAGTCCCTCTCGGTGCACCTGTGCTGAGTATGGCCTTAGAGCAAGTTCCCAGTCATGGATTTTTTGGGTTAAAGCCTGAATAATAAGTCAGTGATTGAAAAAGCCGGTTCCAGAGTCAGATTGCCTGGCTTTGAATCCCAGGTCTGGCTTTCTCGCTGTGCACCTCTCTGTGCCCTGGTTTCCTTGTGAATAAAAAGGGGATACAAGTAGAACTATCATAGCATTGCTGCAAGGATCAAAGGAGTTCTGTAATGACCTAAGTTATTAAGTTGTACAAATTGCTCAGAACGGCCTGTAGTAAATACTCAGTAAATGTAGAACGTTTGTTACTTAAAGTTCTGATACATTATTAAACTGCACTCTGGAAGGGCTCCCAGATTGCTGGGAACCTTGTCAACACTGGAGATTGTCAGTGTTTTGGGTTTTGACTAGCGTGGCACAGATTCATTTTAATTTCGTGAAAGCTTTTCATTTTGGAATAATCTAAGGGTTTGCAGAGAAATTGCAAAGATAGGACAGAGGGTTCCACATACCCTTCATCCAGCTTCTCCTTAACATTTTATCATAACCAGAGACATCTGTCAACACTAGGAAGTTGACGGTGGTTCAACACTATTAACTAAATGACAGACTTGATTTGGGTTTCCCCAGTTTCTCGTTCCCGATTCCAATCCAGGACACCACACGCATCTGCATTTATATTATTATTCTTCTTCTTTTCTAAAGATTTTATGTATTTGTCAAAGAGAGAGAGAGAACACAAGCAGTGGGAGGAGCAGCGGGAGAGGGAGAAGCAGGCTCCCTGCTGAGCCAGGAGCCCGATGCAGGACTTGATCCCAGGACCCTGGGATTATGACCTGAGCTGAAGGCAGACACTTAACTGAATGAGTCACCCAGGTGACCCAACTTTTTTTTTTTTTTTTTTAAACTAATGAGATTGGCTGTCTCCTCGGCCAACTATACAGATCTATGCTACCTGCACCCCCTTCCCTTTCTGTGCAGTTTCCCCATTACATGGGTATGGGGGTCACAGGTATGGCTGCGGCAAACAGAAACAGGGAAGGGAAACCTGAGTGTGCCTCAGAGCTTGGGGAAGCGGGTCTGGCTCCTACTCTCCCGTGTTGGTTGAGGTGGCAGCTGGGATGTGGGCCACCCACGTGTCAGCTTGAGGGTCCTGCCTGGGCAGGCCAAAGTGGTGGAGGTCACTCACGTTCCTGTCCCTCGTCTCCTCAGGTCTCCAATGGTGCCGGCACCATGTCGGTCTCCCTCGTGGCTGATGAGAACCCCTTCGCCCAGGGGGCCTTGAGGTCCGAGGACTGCTTCATCCTGGACCATGGCAGAGATGGCAAAATCTTTGTCTGGAAAGGTACTGGGGAAAGGAGAGGGGTCTCTGACCAGCTTCCAGGCCCTCGGTGGGAGTCCTGCAGTCCTGGGAGGCTAGAGTGGGTGTTGATGGTGTCCTGGGGCATGGCAGGCTCTGGAACAGAAATTGAGTCTTGTTTTGAAACCCTGGCTTTGCAACTGACTTGCTTTGTGATCTTAGGCACTTGGCTTACCCTCTCTAGGTAGATGTCCCATTTGGGCCAAAACCAGTGTTTCCCAAGTATGTTACAATACCAGTTCTCTCAGAGGCTAATTGGCATCATGTGAAGAAAAAAAAAATGTATAGTTCTTTGGTCAGATAAGTTCATGGGCAACACTGGTAATAGGCTTGTTGACTGCAGGACTTTTAAGAGCCTTAAACTTGCTAATGTATTTTGGGGCTTTTCATGAAAGTGATTTGTTTTTTATTTGGGAAATGGTATGCTAGAGGTTCGTGGGAAATCTGTAGGGAATGTCTTGTGGGACTGATTATCAGAGGCTCTTGTAAAACATTGGCCCGGATGTTTCTGAGAGGGCCCATCGGCATCCTGCTTGGATGCTCTACCGTTAGTCCAGGGAGGAGGACAGAAGCAGGTGCATAGAGGAGGGCAGAGGGGGAGAGAGAGATTGAGCACTTGTAGCTGCTATTATTATTATTATTATTAATATTTGGACCCCTTGGCATTGGCTATAAGAAAGCTGGGGACTGGGGGCTGGCACCTGCTGTCCAGGAGCTGTGTAGGCGTGGGGAGGCTCTCAGGGTCGGGGTGAACTTCAGACTGGAGAGCGGGAGGAGGTCCCCCACTGCAGACAGATGGCCTGGGGCAAGAAGGGGGCCCAAGGATGTGGTGTGTGGGCTTCAGAATCTTATCACAGCTTTCCCCCGTGCTGTATGGCCTTGCTCAAGTCACCTAACCTCTCTAAGACCTTGGTTTTCTTTTATGTCAATGGGACAGGATGATAATGATCTTTCTCACAGAGGGGTCATTGCGTGGATTAAATAAAATCAGCTTTGCACAGTTCTGAGCACAGAGTGCATGCTTCGTAAATGGACCACAACTGTTGGTGTGGTTACTGTCATCAGTTAGGACCCCCAGGTGGACCCCCCCAGGGGCTCTTGGAGTGGCCATCTTGGGGGTGGGGTCTGGGCTGGCCTGTCTTCAGCCTCGAGGGTGGTTGGGCTACTGCTTCTCCTGGACCATTGGACGTTAGGACATAGCACTGACTCTGGGTGCCTCATCCCCCATCCCCCACAGGCAGGCAGGCCAACACAGAGGAGAGGAAGGCTGCCCTCAAAACGGCCTCTGACTTCATCTCCAAGATGGACTACCCCAGGCAGACCCAGGTGAGTCTCAGAGCCAAGCGGCACAGTGAAGTTGGGTCTAGTTCAGCTGGGGTGGGGCTGGGATGGGGTGGGTGTCTCCCCCTGCTCAGTGTGGACTGGGTGTCTGAGTCTGCCCTGAGGACCTGTGCCGGGAGGCCCCTTCCTCAGGGGGACCTGAGCCCAGCCCCATCCTGCTTTTCCCTCTCTTGTCCAGGTCTCTGTCCTTCCTGAGGGTGGCGAGACCCCACTGTTCAAGCAGTTCTTCAAGAACTGGCGGGACCCAGACCAGACAGACGGCCCAGGCTTGGCCTACCTCTCCAGCCACATCGCCAATGTGGAGCGTGTGCCCTTCGATGCTGCCACCCTGCACACATCCACGGCCATGGCAGCCCAGCACGGCATGGATGACGATGGCACAGGCCAGAAACAGGTGCCTGGGGGGTTGGGTGCGTGTGTCCAGGCCCCTCCCAGGCACCTCTGGCTCATGCGTTGCCTCCTGCTTCCCTGAGGTCCTTCGTCTATGAGGTTTTGACCCCAGTCTTGGTGGGTAGGATTCTTTTGCCTTAGTTAATTTTCACAGCCAACATACCCCGAGCACCTGCTGTTTGCCAGGCCCTGGGCCAAGTGTCTCAGGCCTCCCCCTGCTGGCAGGAGTGCCTGGTGTAAGCACAGCCACAGCTGATTGCTCAGACCTGTGCAGTCAGTGGAAGATTGGAGGCGAGCGCACAGATGATGGGAACAGAGAAAGGGCAAAAGGGGCGGGGCAATCTTCACAGAGCTGGGGACATTTCGGTTGGGCCCCAGAGGGTGGGTCAAAGTTTGCTGCAAGAAAGGAAGAATGATGGGTATTCCAGGCAGGGAACTGTCCCAAAAGCCTAGGGCTGCTGCATCCTCAAGAAAGGGCCTTGAATGCCACATCCAGGACTGTGGACTTGACCCCCTAACCAATAGGTGCAAGTGAGGGTTTTCTTTCTTTAAAAGCAGACAGGCAACAAGCTCAGTTTTGTGCTTTTGAAACTTGCTGTGAAAATGGATTCGAGGCAGGAAAATGAAGGTTGAGATCCCCTGAGGAGATTGTTGTAATAGTGTAGACGAGAGATGACAGCCTGGGCTGGTCACGGTGAAGGTCACGGTGAAGATGGAGAGGTGGGGGCTGGGGTTCAGAGATGTTTATGAAGTAGAGTCTACTTGTTTGTTTGTTTCCATTCCACATGCTAGAAGCAGAAAAAGTGTTCATTTTTATTTATTCTTGCTTTTGTCACTGGTATTATTATCACTTGTTCACTCATGCACTACTTCAGTGGGAGGGAAGGATGCAGTGAAAAATGTTCCCGGTAGTGCCGGTAGTGCTGGAAAGAGCTCTGGCAGCCTGGCTGAGTGCCCTCTCTTAGCCTCACTCTTCTTACCTATAAAAATGAGGTTTAATCCCACTCCCTCAACCCAGAATTTTCAAGTCCAGAGAATCTTGGTCTTGGAGGGCGCAGTGTCTCTGGGATACCACCAGGTGGCGCTGCAGGACCTCATGCCCGCTTGGGGAAAGCTCACCAGTGCTCTGGGAAGAGACCTGCCAGCAGGGTCATTCAGAGGTCACCTAGGGATGCCTCTGCTTCTGGAGGTGATCTGTAAAATCCAGATGACTCAAGAACGTTACAGATAACCCTATCATTAGTAATCACCACAATCATAATTCTAAAATGAGAGTAGCTTCCCACTAAGTGGCTGCCACCCTGTGCCAGGTGCTGTGCCAGACTGCCTTGAGTAAACTCACTTGATCTCAGGACACGTGGAGGTGGGCACTCACTGTGTTACCCTCCCCGAAAGCACGTTCTCAGTACCACTGTGCAGTTCCCTGTGCTGTGCTGACCCCTCTGAGGGGGACCTAGGGGGTGGGGTGAGGGCATCATGTAAGGATCCCGGGTTTGAATCCTAGTGGCTCTGTGATGGGGGCAAATTCTTGGGGTTCAGCCTGAGCCCCAGTGGAGCCACGTATAAAAAGCTTGTCCTGTTGTATAACCCCGACCCACCGCACTGCGGTTCCCCCGCTGGCCTGAGTTGGGGGGTGGGGGGACTCTACCGCATCTGAGCCCAGCCTTGTCTTGGCAGATCTGGAGAATCGAAGGCTCCAACAAAGTGCCCGTGGACCCCTCCACGTATGGGCAGTTCTATGGCGGGGACAGTTACATCATTCTGTACAACTACCGTCACGGCAACCGTCAGGGACAGATCATCTACAACTGGTGAGGCTGTGGGGTCATGTGGTGGGGGCGGGGGGCTCCACCTGGGCCCTGAGCATGTCATGGGGCTGACAGGCCTGCGGTGGAATGACCACACTGTGGGGCGAGGGGCCCTCCTATTTACAGGGTGACACCACTTGTCTTATTTCTTGAAACAGCATTTAAACCATGCTTCCAAAAATAGCACATGACCCTTGTAGGAGGTGCAGTGAACAGGGAGAAGCAAACAGAAGCTCCTCCCACAATTCCACGCCAAGTGCTATGCCTAGGGCCATTCTCCTCCCACGTGTCTTCTAATTAAAAATTATTTGAATTCCATTCAAATGGGCAGTGCATTCACGTCATTCAAAAATCGAGACAAAATAAAAAGGCATCTGAGAAATCGTGTTCCCACCCCATCCCCTTCACCCGATTCTCCAGTCCCCGCCCCTCCATGTGTAACAGCTTTCATTCATTTTGTTCTATATGCTCCCGGTAATTCTTCCTGCAACTGGACTATATTGCTAGCTCCCTCTCTTCCCTGTCCTTCAAAGGACAGCACCCTGTGTATATTGTCTTGCACTTTGGTTTTTTTCACTTCGTACTTTCTGGAGATCGACCCATGTCAGTACCTAGGGTACTTCCTTGGTCTTTTTTTTTTTTTCCCCCCTTTTACAGCTGCATAATATTATGTTGTATCGCTACACTGTCACTTGTTTGACAGATTCCCTGCTAGTGCATACTTGGATTGATTCCAGTCTTTTGCTATTACAAGCATTGCTATGATTAGTGACCTTTAAACAAATATCATTTTGAATGTGTAGAGAAATGTCTGTAGGGTAAGTTCCCAGAAGCGAGATTGCTGGGTCAAAGACTAAATGCACTTGTCATTTTGATAGATGGTGCCCAGTTTCCATAGATGGACTTTGTAGCATTTTACGTTCCCAGCGGCACAAGTGAGTGTCTGTTTCCCCACAGCCTCGCGGGTGGACTGTGTTGTCAAACTTTTGGATCTTTGTCAACCTTACTGTAGATAAGACAGCATCTTAGTATATTTTTAGCATGTGTTTCTCTTGCTGTACCATCTCAAAACTTTATGATGATGGTTGAATGTCTTCCTCTTTAAATTTTTTGTTTTGAAATAACTTGAGGCTTCCTGAAAAGGTGCAAAAGTGGTACAATTTCCATGTAGCCATTACGCATCTCCCTCCCTAACCACAGTACAGTGATCAAAACCAAGAAGTCAAGATTGCGTGCAATACTATTTACCAATCTGTAGACCTCACTTGGATTTCACCAGTCACCCCACTCATGTCTTCTTTCTGGCCTAGGATCTAACCCAGGATCCCACATGGTCCTTAGTCATCATGCCTCCTTAGAGACAAATCCCCATGTCCTAATCTATGAAAGCTCCTCAGTCTTTTTTCTCAAGGCCTTGGTACTTGGAAAGAGTGCCGGTTGGTTATTTTGTAGAATGCCTCTCTATGTGACAAAGTCAGACTGTTAAAAGCAGCTTCAAATAATTTTTTTTTTTTTTGAGTAGGTAATCCATACATGTACATAATTTAGAAGGCGGCATTTTTTTTTTTTTTTTAAAAAGGCAGCTACATCAGCACCTTGATTTGTCAGATTTTGTTTGCTTCTACAGATAACACTGTTAGTTATGAGTTTGGACAGTATAGGCCAAGCCCCTGCCAAGTCCTTTGGTGGGTCCTTTGGTGGACATCTGTGCAGACTGCTCTGAGCAGGTTCACGGGAGGCTAAGTACTGATGTCTTTTCCCGCAAAGGGCTCGTGCCCTGCTTGCTCTTCTGACCTGCTTCTCCCCCCTAAGAAATGTCCTGGCCACCTTTCTCCACCTTGGCATCTCAGGGCACCTTCCCTTGTGGCTGCCCAGCCTGAGATGAGCCCACGGGCCGGTCCGCAGGACACATTCAGGATAAGGGAGATCGTTGGTTTTGCTCAGATCTCAGAAGAAGGCCAGAGGCTGAGCTGGGGATGTGGCATGTAGGTTTGGTTCCTGACACTGGCAGCTCTTGAGAGAATCCCCTTCCCTGTCAGTTTCACTACCTGTAATCTGCAGACTTGTGGGTTTGGCCCAGGGCCAAGAAGACACTCTTGGGTTCTGTGCGAACCTTGGTGCTGACCATAGCTTCCTCTTCCAGGCAAGGTGCCCAGTCCACGCAGGATGAGGTCGCTGCATCTGCCATCCTGACCGCCCAGCTGGATGAGGAGCTTGGAGGATCCCCTGTGCAGGTGAGACCAGCCTGATGCCCCACTGGGCCCCACCCTGCACCTCGTCCATTGGGTCCCTCCTCTATCGGGCTCTCCATCCACTGGTCCCACACACATTCATGCAGTGGGGTGCCCGACACCATCCGCAGCCGGGGGCGCCCCTGTGCCAATGCGGTTTGCAGTCTGGGGGGGTGACAGGTGTTCAGCAGACACTCAGGCAAATAAATGTGTGATCACAGACTGCAACACGGAGAGAGGAGCTGGAGAGGCAGCATGGTGGTGCAGGCAGAGGGCAGACGTGGAGCCAGCCTCCTGTGGGTTGAATCCTGTCTCACCTCTGGGTGACCATGGACAAGTCACTTAGCCTCTCTGTGCCTGTGTAGTCTCAAAGTATCCTCTCTCTGCCCAGCATTGCCATGTGGATGAAGAGTTAATATCAGTAGAACATGTAGAGCCATGCCTGGCCCATAATAGTCCCCTGTTACATACGTGTAAAGTATAAGGACATACAGATCCCAGATAGGATCTGAGTGGATGAGACAAGGACCTCCTTAGGAAGGTCCTTTTCTGCTGGGACCTAAGAAGTAAGTAGGAATTGGGCAGGCACATTATAGGCAGAGGGAAGAGTATATGCAACGGCCCTGAGGTGGGTGGGGACATTGAGCAGTAGAACAAGGGACAGAATGCCATGAGAGAAGTCTCAAGAGGTGCTCAGAGGGACCAGACCACCCAGAAGCCATGGTGAGGATTGACCTTAATCCTGAGCAGAAGAGGATACTGTTCCATGGTAAATGTGATGTGAAGGGACTTATGGGTTTAGGAGGTTCCTCTGGCTGGGCAAGAGGGGTCTCTCCATATCTAGAAAGCTCTATTCTTACCACTCTGCCATCTTTCATGCCCTGGGCTGACGTCACCATTCTGAAAAAATGTCCACGAACAACCCAGGGGTTTCTATTTAAGGGAATATTTGCAAACATGGGTTCTCTCATTCTTGGACTGGACTCAGGGTCAGTAAGGCAGGTCCTCATGGGAGGGGAGAGCAGCCAAGGCAGTGCCTGGGGGCCATGAGGCAGTGGTGCTGTCTCCAGCTTTCCGGGAACCCCCCTTGTTCCCGCCCAGCTCCTGTGTGCTGGGCGTGCAGACACCAGCGTGCTGGCCTGGTCTGGAGGAAGCGCCTAGGCCACACTGCTGGGGTGGGGGCGTGAGCTTGCTGCCACACAGAAGCACGGATGCCCCTGCTCTCCTTCCTGACTTGCTGTCTTGTTGTCCTGCCAGAGCCGTGTGGTCCAAGGCAAGGAGCCCGCCCACCTCATGAGCCTGTTTGGTGGGAAACCTATGATCATCTACAAGGGCGGCACATCCCGCGAGGGCGGTCAGACGGCCCCTGCCAGTACCCGCCTCTTCCAGGTCCGGGCCAGCAGCTCTGGAGCCACCAGAGCCGTTGAGGTGAGGCCCAGGCCCTGGACCCCAGGAGGGATTGGCCTGCTTGAAACCTCCCATGCTTGATGAGTAGATGTCTGAGCACAGGGCTGGTTGGGGGCAGGGGCTTTGGGGTCAGGGGTTAAGAGGCAGCTTTTTTGTAACTTCCCTGGCCTGGGAAGCAGAATTGTATGTCTTAGACTTCCTCTTGTCTCAAGGATGCCTGGGGCTTCTTGCATAATGGGAATCTTACGGCCTAAGAGGTAGTCCGTTCTTCCCCATGGGGACACTTCCTGATTTCATGCCACATGGCTACCATCCCTTTTATGATGGAAGGTGCAGACCTGAACATAATCCTGTAGGATGGTCAGAGAAACCTAGAGGAGAATGGGACTATCCCCTCCTTTGTTCTGGGCACTCAACTTCTGTTAATGCAACCCAGAATTCTAGAATGACTATGTTGAGCCCCAGCACATTAGTGAATCATGGGAATCAACGAAACCCCCCACTGTCGAAACTCTGTGCCCTCAGCTGTGATGGGGGTGCTCTTCCAGGTCTCCAGCTAAGAGCTGGTCCTGCTGCAGGGTCTCCTGGATAGTAAGGAGCGGGCTGAGGGCTTTCTGTCTGGTTTCTGATTAATTGAGTGCTGCCTTCCCAGATTATTCCTAAGGCTGGTGCGCTGAACTCCAACGATGCCTTTGTCCTGAAAACGCCGTCGGCCGCCTACCTGTGGGTGGGTGCAGGAGCCAGCGAGGCGGAGAAGACGGGGGCCCAGGAGCTGCTCAGGGTACTGCGGGCCCAACCTGTGCAGGTGGCAGAAGGCAGTGAGCCAGGTAGGAGTCGGGGGTGGAGGGGTCTGGTGTTCTCTGGGGACTGTAGCTCTTAGGTTCCCTCCCTTCTTTCTGCCTGGGGGGCCCTCGAGATCCTCGCCTCTTCTAGTGCCTGCCCCCGAAAGTGTGTCCAAGAAAAGCAGGTTGAATTCAAATGAGGGCTATGGTCAGTGAGAGGGAGGCCTTTAGGAGCTAAGAGAAAGGAGAGCTCAGTGGGGGCTGGGGCATTCAAGGAAGGCTGCTGGAGGAGGTGGTCCCTTGCTAGGAAGCCTTGAAAGACAGGCAGGAGTAGAAGCTCATGGCGGGAGGAGGACAGCAGTCTCCTCTAATCCTCAGAATCTCCGAGGACAGAATTACCAGAAATCTGCTCTGTTTCCAGAACAGAGGTGGGAACATCTTTATGCCGGCCCTCAGTCTCTCTTCTCTTGCTCTGAGCCCATTCCTTCCCGCCTGATGCTCAGTAGAAATGGGGAGGGGCAGCTCCGTCTATAACTGTTACTGCCCAGTGGGACTTTCTGAGAGGCTGGACATGTTCACCCCTGCCCGGGCCAATATGGTGGCCGCTTGTCACATTGGCTACTGAGCGCTTGAAATGTGGCTGCTGGGAATCAATGAGAATGAGGAACTTAATGTTTAATGATAATTAATTTTAATGAACTTCAGTAGCCAAATGGGGACAGAGCAGGTGTAGTGGAAAGAACGGGGTTCGTGGGGGGTGGATAGAGTCAGATAGGATTTGTACCTTGGCTTTACCACTTAGTCGCTGTGTGATGCTGGGTGAGTTGCTTACCCTCTCTGAGCCTCTGTCATCCCGTTGTTGAGCAAAGATAATTATCCCCAGCCTGCAGTGCTGGCGTCATTTGGAAGCCAGAGGTAGTCCTGGCTGTGTGCGTAGGGCCAGGTCGGCTCTCCGGTCTCTGTTTCATCACCTTCAGGTTCCCTCAGGCCCCATCCCTCGCTGGCCCCCTGGGAGTTTAGGGTGGAGGAGGGTTGAGACCAGTGGGTCGTTCTAGGGCAGGGTTTTTACCGCGGGGTCTGATGAGCGGCACTGGGGGGAGGTGGTGTCCGGAAGGCCAACTGCCGCGGCCTCCCCTCACAGACAGCTTCTGGGAGGCCCTGGGCGGGAAGGCCGCCTACCGCACGTCCCCGAGACTGAAGGACAAGAAGATGGACGCCCACCCGCCTCGTCTCTTTGCCTGCTCCAACAAGATCGGCCGTTTTGTGGTGAGCCCCCGCAGGGGTCTCTGCCTCTGCTTCCCTGTCGGGAGTCAGGCTTCCCAGGAGTGTGGCGCCAGCAGCGGGGTGGGGGTGGGACAGCCCTTGAGGGCACAGCAGGGAGGGAGGATCCCCTCTAGGCTGGAGCTCTCCCTCCTGAGCGCAGACCGAGTGCGCCGAGCCAGCGGAGGGAATGCCAGGGCCGGGTGCGCGGTCCCTGACATCCTTCTGTTCCTTCCCAGATCGAAGAGGTTCCTGGCGAGCTCATGCAGGAAGACCTGGCCACAGATGACGTCATGCTCCTGGACACCTGGGACCAGGTGGGTGAAGGACAGAAGGTGTAGGCTGTCTGGGCTGGGGGGGTGGGAGGCGCTACACTTCCAGCTCGACGATCAGTTTGCCGGATGTTTCTGGAATCACCCTTCCCCCTTCTGGGCCTCCATTTCTGCCTCTGCAGAATGGGAGTGATGGTACCTACTCTGCTTAATTCAATAAAATGAGGTGTAGATAAGATCTACAAACTCCAGGGCACCCTATAAATGCAAGTCAGATGACCAGCATCGTCTCCCAGGCCGTAGGGGAGTGTGAACACTTACTTTAAATCTATTGATCAAGAAGTTTGAAGTTAGCATATCAGACGCAGGCATCAGCTGTCCACAGAGTGACACCCAGAAGTTTCGGAGTGCATCTCCTGTTCTAGAGGGCTCTGAGCTCTCTGCTGCTTCTCCTAGGGAAGACTGTTGGGTGAGACTGGCAGGGGACGGTGCCGTTCATTCGGTCAGCCGGTGTTAACTGAGCCCTGCTTCGTGCCCGACACCGCTCTAGGCGCTGGGGATATAGCAGTACATAAAGCAGGCATTCCCCTGCCCTCGTGGGGCTTACATGCTCATGGGAAATGGCAGTGAGTAACCCTTCCCATCAGAGCTATCCGAGTTCTAGGAGGCAGCCCTAAAGGTGTGTCTCCCCTCTGCCTGTGCTTCCTGGATGGCCCAGTTAGAAGGCGAGGGCTGGAGTGCTCACAGCTTGAGCCCCCAGCTGTGGTGAGCGATGGCTCCACTGGCTCCGTAATCTGTCCGCTCCTCTGCTCATTCATTCACTGAGCCCCTCTTTCCTGCGCGGGCCCGTCTTCCAGGAACAATGCTGGAAGCCCATGTGGGCGCGAAACAGACACACTCCCTGCCGTGAAGGGGCTTCTGGTTGAGCAGGGGACGCCTCTGTAGATGAGTGAGAGAAGTCAAGCCCCATGTTTCGTTGCCTAATGTCCGTGTGTCAATGACAGGTGCTCTTTAAAATATGTTAGATGGGTGGGGCGCCGGGGTGGCTCAGTGGGTTAAGCCGCTGCCTTCGGCTCAGGTCGTGATCCTCGGGGTCCTAGGATCGAGTCTCGCATGGGGCTCTCTGCTCAGCGGGGAGCCTGTTCCCTCTCTCTCTCTCTGCCTGCCTCTCCGTCTACTTGTGATTTCTCTCTGTCAAATAAATAAATAAAATCTTAAAAAAAATAATAAAATATGTTAGATGGGCATAAAAATGTTTGTATTAGAAAATTTGTACTCAAGCTCAAACCTGGTATTTTTCTAAGCCTCAGATCTGCGCGGCCCAGACACACAGAAACGGCACAGAGCAGGCTCAGGCCTATTTGCTGGGAGAGATGTGTTTGGCCGCTCCCTTGCCGAGCAAATCGGTGCCCATAGAGGGTCCATTCGTGCACTTGTAGAGCGGGATCTCAGACTCGTGCCCGAGGCTCCTGCTCCGTGTTGGTGTTGGTGAGGGAGGGGCTGGGATGGGCGGGGGGCACGGGCTGCTGGAGCCTGAGGCAACCTGGAACTGCTGCCCCTCAGCTTCATCCACACGGAGGTGAAGCCCCTTGGTTGCCAGATCCTCCAGGTTTTCAAGAGAACTGGGAAGTCCAGACATTAATGTAAGCTGGGAATTAAACTTGTCTGAAGAGACACTGTCGACCGGCATGTGATGGCGGTGGCCAGCAAAGCATGCCGGTAGGCCGTCAGTTGGCAGACCTGGTTCCAAAGCCTCCCAGGGCTGCTCTGTGGACTCTGTTAGAGGCAGCCCATGTCCTGTGTCCGGCCCCCGGCCCTTCCCTGTGGTTGGGACCCTCACACCCCCTCTCATCTCACACCTCTCTCTAGGTCTTTGTCTGGGTTGGAAAGGATTCCCAAGAAGAGGAGAAGACAGAAGCATTGAGCTCTGGTGAGGACCGAGTGTGCCTGTGGGTCTGTGTCCTGTGGTGCGGTGGGAGCAGCTTCCCGCATGGGGCTGGGGAGTTCCTGACCAGAGCCCTGCTAGCTGACCACATCTGATTTGGGAGTTGGGGCCCTTAAGCTGGTTCATTAGTATTTCTCCAAAGAGGAGAGCGAGACTGAGACATGATATAAACTTCGTGAAGCAGGAAGTTGAACTGTCACCCCGTGTCTTCCGGGGCTCACGGGCACGGTGGTGGAGGAGCCACGTGGGGTCATTGCCCTTAAGGGATGGTGGCATCTAGTGCAGGGACAGGAAGACCAGAAGCCACGTTAGGCAACTCCTGCCCTGAAGCCCCTCTCCCTGTGGGGGCACTAAGGATTTCTGGGGTTTCCTTTCCCTGCACGTGTCTCTCTACAGCTAAGCGTTATATCGAGACGGACCCAGCCAATCGCGACAGGCGGACCCCCATCACCGTCGTGAAGCAAGGCTTCGAGCCTCCGTCCTTCGTGGGCTGGTTCCTCGGCTGGGATGACAACTACTGGTCTGTGGACCCTTTGGACAGGGCCATGGCCGAACTGGCGGCCTGAGGAAAGACAGGCCCCACCCCTCTCCCCCGTCAGTGCCTTTTCTAACAGTCCATCCATCGGAGACCTTACAGCGAGCACGGCCGCTCTGGTGTGTGTGAGTGTGTTTTTACTGTAGCCAAAAACAGCCACGCAAAAAGTCAGGGTCCTCGCAAAATTGTCTCAAGTATCTGTGCTTTTGGGAAATTGAATTTAATAAAAGTTTTCGGAAGTACGTGAGCCTTCTACGGCTGCCTATGTCCTGGGATTCCTCTGGGGGGTGCCCAGGGAGGGGGCCTCACCGGCACCTTGGCTCCGGTGAATGAGCTTCTTTCGCCCTGGGTGTGAATCCTGGACCTTCGAGAAGCCGACGCCAGGATGAGGTGGAACGTGCGTGGAGATGGGTCCAGGGGACTGGCCTGCGGGGAAGGGAATCGGGAGGGGCCCATCCCAGATGGCCAAGGAGTCCGGGGAAGCCTGCCGGAGCTGTCAGGGAATGCCTGAATATAAGGAAAACCAACAAAAATCCCCAAAACAATCCCCCATCCCCCCCTAAAAAAAACAACTTTTAAAATCATATGGTCCCATTTTTGTTATTTTTTTACTGTGGTATAAACTACATATTAATACTCATTTCGACCATTCGTAAGCGGCATCCAATGACATCAAACACGTTTACAGTGTTGTGAGGTCATCACCACAATCTGTATCCAAACCTTTTTCATGTCCCCAATGTACATGGTGTGCCCGTTACACAGTGACTCCTGTTCCCCCCTCCTCTCTAGTGGTAACCTTTATTTGACTTTCAGTCTCCATGAATTTGCCTTTTCCTGTACAAAGTTTGCCCTCTGTGTCTGGCATGTCGCACTTAGCAGCACGTTTCCAAGATTCATGTGTTTTGTAGCAAACATCACAACTTCATTCCTTTTTGTGGCTGAATACTAACCCGTTGTGTGTACACACCACGTTTGGTTTATTCATGCGTCCATGATGGGCACTCAGGTCATTTCCATGTTCCGGCTGTTGTGAAGACGACCACTGTGGACACAGGCGTGCAAGTAAGTACCTGTTTGACTTAGAGTGTACCTGAGCCACAGTCCCAGCCAGTGTAGGAGCTGCGCTCCCCCCAGGAGCAGCCGGTGTCTTATCTCCCCACTCCACTCTGTCATCGGGAGATGTGCCTTTGGTGCACATGTGGGGACAGAGTTCAAAGCCAGCAGCTGGGGCCTTAGCTATTTGCATTCACTGCCTAGGAGCCCAGACAGAGTGCGTTCTTCCAGCCGTCGGACCCTGTAACTAATCTGCCTGCATCTTCCTGGCTTCTGCCTTCCTTGAGTCATTCTGCTGCCCCAAAGCTGTTTGGAGAAATCTCAGCTACTGAAGTTACTGTCACAGAAGGTGCCCCTGAGGCTCCCAAAGCTGTAGAAGAGGGACTTGCTCTGTGCCCCACTTTGTCCCCCAGGGCTCTGAATCTCTGCTACCGCTTAAGGTGTCACAAAGTCCCTTTTAGACTTTCCCGTGAGCTCCTTCTCTGTGGGTGTTCCAAACCAGAGCAAGAAACTGCTGTGAAACAGATCCCTTTTCCTCTCTTCTATCCTTCTGGTCTTTTCTCCTCACGTTCCCCCCCATTTTGTTCTGTGCCACCTGCTCCTCCCATGCCTGGGATTGTGGAACAGAGACCAGTGTGAAGGTTTCTGTGGTAGGAAGGGTGTGTGTGTTTACGCTACCATTTCCAGAGCTGGGGCTCACTCAGATTGCCCAGGGAGCTTTTTAAAATCACAGATGCCCTGGGGGCCCTACCTCCAGAGATTGTGATTCATTGCAGACACAGACTGACAAGGGGAGTGGAGAAGGAATTTTCCAGGTGAGGCAGGCGGGGAAGTCTTACCTCTCAGGCAGACTGCAGCAGATACAGTGGGAGTGATGAGGGAGAACATCGTGCTCAGAAACAGACAGCAGCCCGTAGGGCTGGAACAGCTGGGGAGGGCTAGGCCTCCCATCTGAGAGGTGGGCAGGGCCCAGGGCACCTCAACTGCCATGCTAAGGGGTTGGGACCTGATCTTGTAACTCCTGCCTCACCCCAAAGGGTTACTTTCACAAAGTGATTAACTTGACAAAAGCAGATTCCTGGAACAAAAGCAGCATTTTTACCTGGAACTTCTAGAACCTTCTCTAAGAGGCAGGTGGAGGCCTGTCTAGAAAAGCCAGCTCACATCCTGGATACTTGTGGGAAGACAAATTGCAAGTGGACCTGTCCCTGAATTCACTTCCTCTACTGCCATTCAAGGTGGTTTATTGGCCAATTTGAGTTTATTGCTGGCTGTGGTCTTTTGACAGAGCTCCACTGTGCTCGGAAAAAGGAAGTTGCCTAAGGCAACGGAGCCATCTGGACTTCATATTTCTCTCTCAAAGGCAAAATGATGAATTGAGAACACAATCGCATCAACCACATAGTTTCTCTTCCTAACAATTTTTGCCCTCAAAAAAGTGACCTTGTGGGTGCCTGGGTGGCTCAGTGGGTTGGGCCGCTGCCTTTGGCTCGGGTCATGGTCTCAGGGTCCTGGGATCGAGTCCTGCATTGGGCTCTCTGCTCAGCGGGGAGCCTGCTTTCCTCTCTCTGCCTGCCTCTCTGTCTACTTGTGATCTCTGTCAAATAAATAAATAAATAAATCTTTTTTTTTTTTTTTTTTTTTTTTAAAGATTTTATTTATTTATTTGACAGAGATAAATCACAAGTAGGTAGAGAGGCAGGCAGAGAGAGAGAGGAGGAAGCAGGCTCCCTGCTGAGCAGAGAGCCCGATGCGGGACTCGATCCCAGGACCCTGAGATCATGACCTGAGCCGAAGGCAGCGGCCCAACCACTGAGCCACCCAGGCGCCCATAAATAAATAAATCTTAAAAAAAAAAAAAAAAGTGACCTTGTGTCTTGTCACCTACTTTGTGTGTCTCGTTGTGATGGGCCATGACAGGCGCCGAAGAGGCTGGCCTGGGTTTGAATCCCATGTCCAGCCTTGGGCTGGTCAGGAGGTATTGTTTGTGCACTTGGGGCTGGAGAGTGTGCAAGGCAGTGGGGATGGGGCAGACCACTGGGTGACAGGAGGTCCTGTCCTGTTTGGATTAAAGCAAAGGGAAATTAAACTAGTGATGGGTTTAGGGTGTCCATGGATCTCAAACTCCCCAGGGAAAGTGTGGGGGCAGGTGCACCAGAAGGAGCCTAGACAAGAAAGACAGATGGACAATTGTAAGCTCTCCTCCTTTTTTGGCCCATGAAAAGCACACCAAGAAGCCAACGCAGCTGGCCCAGGACAGGAGGATCTCCTGGGCCACTTCTGAAAAATGAAATCCACAACACACTAAATGCAGGCAGACTCTTTCACCCAAAGAAAATGAGTAAAAGTGCACACTTTATTGTTATGTACAGCATTGGAAAGGGAGGCCATGTGGAAAAACCTCTCACACCGACACTCAGCCTAGAGACCCCTTTTATGCTCCCTCCCTCTCAAGCAATTTAATCCCACCCCGTTGGGCTATGAATCCACAAGGCAGAGAGGTGAAGACTGGTTTCTGCAAATAGGGAAACTCCAGAAACAGAAAGCACGGTTACCCTGAACCCGAGAAGAGATTTTCAGCCAGGGTATGGAGTTGTTTCCTGGCCCTCATGGGTTGCAAGCTCACCAAAGAGAGAAGAGCATTATTTAAAATGAGTAACTTGAGTTCCAAGTCAAAATGCTCCATATACACTTAATCAAACTCAGCTTGGAACCTGGATACGTGGCTCAAGGTTTCCTAAAATAAGCTTGGACATGGGCGATCGAGGAGGGGACACTCCTGGTGTGGGACTGACAGTGATCTAGCTAAGGACGGACATGCAGGCTGAGCTCTGGGCAGGGAAGACTTCTCTAGGTGAATTCAGAGCCTCGAGGAGGAATGTCACCAGCCGGGTTTTCAGGCCGACAGGAAGAATGCCAGGTTGCTCAGATTCACCCCATTTGCGAAACTGAAGGTGCTCCCTATTACTGCAAAATGAGCAACCGTGGTCCAGAGGGGCTGACCACTTCCTCTTTCAGCATTGACCTTGGTGACGGAGAAAGGATTCCGCAAATAGAAAAGAGACCTAGATCTGTATATATGTCCTAAGTTTGACAGTGTCTTGCCAAGCTCATTGGCTATTATGTGCCCAATATATTGTGAATTCCTTACAGTATTTAATGAACAGGACTGGTAGCCAACATATTTCACAGTGTACAAGAGTTAATAGCATGCAGACAGTAAAACAGAATGGCTTTCTGAAGACATTTTTTAAAAAAGTATTAGTCCTCAAGCTATTCGAATGGGTATATAAACAGTTGCCCATAGAACTTAGAGAAGTCTCGTTTAAAAAATCAGAAACTGTTGAGAACCTGATATAGGAAAATAGGCAAAAGTGAGAAAAAAGCACTTTTGTGACATGTAGCTGGTTTGAAAGAGCACAGAGGACTCATTTGGTCATAGAGAGGCTCAAAGAAGCTTCGAGCCAAAAAAAAGAAAAAAAACATATTATTCTTAAAAGATCTTTGTGACAGTGGATTTTTAAAAGTCTTTCAAGGGTTAAGATCATCTTTCTCACTGATCTTGACCATCTCCTCCAGTGTTGAAAGGTACAGGCAAGAAAATGCCTCCTTGAGACAGAGGGTTATTTCGAAGCACCGCCTGGGATTCGAAAGAGAGCGGATGGCAGGAATGTTTCCTTAAGATTCCCCGAAAGTAAGGCACGTGTGGCCCAGAGAAGCTGGTCATAGCCTAAGGTCTCTGCTTTCTGCAAAGCATTTGTCCAGTCAGTGGTGATTATAACCTATTTACTTGCCTTTGGGCTGGCTGCAGATAGAGGGTGCAGAATGACCCAGTGAAAAGTCAAAAGACAAGGGATTTAACCTATTACATGATGATCTAAATATATGAACTTTTAAATATTTTAAAGAGTAGGAAATTATCTCTTTTAAATCACCAGTCCCCTCCCCGCACTCCTCTTTCTCAGTATTTACAAGCTAACAATCTTCCTCTGTTGCTAGGATCACTACACATTCTAAGAACCTTGCAGTCAACATATGGAAAGGGAAAGAGCGGAAGGATAGCCGAGATCCCGCCCTCCTCTCTCCTCACAGGTTAAGGGCTGATTTGGTCCCCACTCTACCCTGGAAAGGAAGGGCACATCTTTGCATTGGCCTCCGAGGCTTACTGTTTTGCCCCCATGATGCCTTGCAACATGTCTATGGGCAGGGGGAAGACGATCGTGGAGTTCTTCTCAGCAGCGATGGTGGTCAGCGTCTGGAGGTACCGCAGCTGGAGGGCTGCTGGAGACTCGGTGATGACCATGGAAGCTTCTTTCAGAGCCCTGGATGCGTTCATTTCTCCCTCGGCAGCAATGACCTACGCGACAGGACCGGGGAGTGGGTAAAATGGAGAAAAAGGCGGTGTTCAAACAGCAGTCTTCAAACCTGGGTAGGTATACTCAACCTTGCAGGGCCGAGAAAAACGGTTTTAAGAAATCGATTTCCAGTTACCCAGTTTGCATACGTCCTTTATCCTCTATCTGATTTGCCCAAGTACGTGCCTGAGGTCAAGACATCCTCTTCTACTGTGACCTTTCTCGCACGCTTCAGGGGACCAGACAAGAGACAATTCGAAATACCGTTTAGAGGTTGGGAGAATGACCAATGACTGGATACGAATCCTTTTGCAAGTAAAATGGATTTCCAGTTCTTTGATTGCTAAGAAAGGAAGAGAACCTTACAGAACTGAAAGTGGATGACCATTAAAAATACTTCTTGAGCGGCGCCTGGGTGGCTCAGTCAGTTGAGCATCTGCCTTCCTATCTCAGGGTCCTGGGATCGAGCCTGGAGACCCCACCCTCACTGCCCAGCAGGGAGTCTGCTTCTCCCTCTCCCTTTAGCTCCCTCTGCTTACTGGCTCTCTCTGTCTCAAATAAATCTTTAATATATATATATTTTTTAATGAAGATGGTGTATGATTTTTTTTTTTTAGCACGTAAATGTAGGGGCAGTGCAAAGAATTGCATGCGTGACTTGCAACAAAACTTCCATTTCTACCCACTTATTTATGTAAACAAAAGTTCTGACTCCTTATATCTATAAAAATGAAAAGTTAAGACTGGAACTGATGTTTAGTCTTTTGGCAATAAGTAACAGACGGCTATGAAGACTTGAATTCTTTGTCTTGTTAAGAGAAACATTTCTAGTTTAAAAAAAAAAAAAAAAATTACTGAGAAGACATTCTGAGACATTTAAATGCCTTGCTTGTAGTCATGGGAAATTTTTTATAATAGTTTTAACTTCAATACTAAATGTGTTGCGGTACAGTAATAAAATGACTCATTACAAAATATATCATATTAGGAAAAGAAATCCGTGGAGGAGGCGGAGTGGAACCAGAAGTTCAAGGAGAAGAAGGGACAGTAAAATATGCCTGACCACGAAAACCTTATTTACGTATTTTAAATAGATGGTGGAGTAATTATGTCATTTGAATTTCACTGGGTACCTTTAAAAGAATGATGTTCACAGTTTTAGTGTGAAATGTCGATATTTAAAACATAACCAGGGATAATTATGCTCAGCCAAGTGTATCAATTCAAATAAAAATTTTTACAGGTCTATTTAAAATGTGTGATGGGACCATACAGTTTTTCCAGATTCTTCGAGAGGTTCAATGAGCATAAGAGCTTGAACATCACTGGGCAGTGGGGAGGCTTGGGAATGAGATGGGCTTTCACGCCAATCTCGAACCAAAAGCCTTACCAGCTGAGTGTCCTCACAGGGATAATTTAACATCCTGAGCTCTGGTTTCTTATTCTTAAAATGCGAGAGCACCTGCCTCCTCGGGCCACTGTGAGGAAGACAGAAAGCTGAAGCCAAATCAAGGCAGTTCCTTTCACTTCATGATCCTCTGAGAAGAGGGCTGAAGATACCGGGATCCGCAAGCTTCACTGGGCAGTTCCACTAGGATATTCGCACACGGATCTCAAAATATTCACGGTTCTTAATACTTCTGTGAGAATCAGGATCCAAAGCAATGGTCTTAGGACCAGTGGAGTTATGATTACTTACACCGTTACTGTTGGGGGCCACGTTAGGGGTCAAGCCCTGGGCAGGAGCTAGGGGTAGAGGGTGGATGCCCTCGCCTCCTTCAGCACCTGGTCAAGCAGGGGACAGAGACAGGGAAATTGGCTGCTTTGTTCCAGTGTGACAAATGTGGACAGAGGTGGGTGCGAGGCTCGGTGCCAGCGCTCAGGGGAAAGCAGTTTTTGCAGGTGAGGTGGTGAGGTAAGTAAGTTGAACAGGACAGGGCGAAAGCTTTGCTCTTTGGACAAAGTTGAAGAATACTTCAGGCAGCACACATGAAGAGATACTGTGGTATATTTAAAAAAAGCTGGCGTATTCCAGAAAAACGTAAGTGGCTGAATATGGTGTGAGGCCGAGGGGAGGCGGGGGTGCTTGGTCTGCAGGCTGTAGGCAGTGGGAAGCTGCTGAAGTTTCCAGCAGGAACCTCACCAGGTCTAGCTGGAGAGGACAGGCTGACAGATGCCTGGGGACGGATGGGGAGACTCGGTGAGGGGCCAATGGGACAGCCTCGGAGTGACCAGGGTGATTTGCCGGTAGCGGGGATGGAGGGAGGAAGGGGCTGGGGGGCTCTTCAGGAGGACAGTCGGCAGCATGGAGGCTGACTGGGCACAGGAAGGGAGAGGAACTGAGGCAGGGCCCTGGGTTTCTAGATTTGGGTGCCTGGGTGGTCCCATTGGGTTAGATGGGGGATATCAGATGTCGTATTACCAAGAGAAGGCAGTTTAGAGGATAAAAATCTCAGCTTATCAGAAGGTCTTACTTGGGTCTGTGAGAAGGGGCAGAAGCCAGGTACATGCCAAGTGCCTCACGTAACTGTGCTCTAAGGCAGGCACTGTACGTACAGAATGCAAAACGGAGCTCGGCCCCGAGGACAGATGACATGGGTTTTTCCATATCATCTCAGATGACCAGTTAGGCACTTTCCCCCCCCCCCAGTCTGGACATGGACCAACTGTAAAGCTACCTCATCTCCCACTACCGGCCAACACACAGTCTCTTGGCGGGGCAGCTGGACCTACCAGGCTGGGCACGCCGTATTGTCTAAACACTGGCGGCATAGATGCTGTGAATGGGACCTCAGAGAGCAGAGCCAGCTGCTCGTGGGGCAGCCCCATGCTGATCAACACTCCGTATCGCTTGATCCATCATGTGAGAGTTGGGCATTTTCAGGCCTGTGAGGCTGGTACTGTGGTCTCTCCTTCCAGAGCTGGGGTGGGCCAGGCGGGGAAGGGCAGAGAAAGGGGACTCTGCATTCCTGCACTCCCCCCTCTCAATTAATGGATGATGAGGCCCCGGGAATATGAGCCTGAAAGCACATGCCAGGCATTCTTTTCAGAGGCGTGAGAAAGGAAATCAGGAAGGATGCAAGCGGGAAAGGTACTACATTCAAGTCAATCAGAGCTAGTCTACACACTTGACAAAGAGGTTTGGCTAAGATACAGCCAAGCTTGCGGGACAATCTCTCCTCTTTTGTGCTGGGCTCCTTTCTCTCAAAACATGTTCCGTTCACTCTCTTCATTGCCTGGTGCTCCTCTGCATGAATTAAGCAAACTCTATCCATTCAACGGCAAGGGACACATGGGCAGTTTCCAGTTCGGGGTACTACAAATAGCTGCTGTGAACACTCCAGCGCATGACTTTTGGTAAACACGTGAGTGCATTTCTGTTGGATACACACTGCCAGAGGGCTTTCCAAAGTCTCTCTTCCAAAGAGACTGTAAATTTCCAAATTTCCAGTCAAAACAAAATCGGAGCACCAGGTCCTCTCTCCCCCACACTCGGTTCTTTTCTTTCTTTCTTTCTTTCTTTCTTTCTTTCTTAAACCATTCTGGTGGATATCTAGCACAGCGTCTGCATGGGATCTGAATTTGCATTTCCCTGATGGCTAATTAACTTGAGGAATTTCTCTCTGAAGTCTCTCAGAGAGAGACTTCTCCTACCTTTTCTTTCCCAGTTTACATACATATTTACATATTGAAACAGACTCCCTATTTTCCATGAGAACATGAATATATGATTTTGAATTTTTGGCCTTATGGTGGTTGCAGGGTTATTTTATTTTACAGAAAGGAGAGACTCCTTGTGATTCTATGTGATTCTAATCTTAAAGCCAGGCATAGCCCAGGTCCACTAGAATAGTCTAGATGGTCCCTACAGTCTCATCTAAGTGGGAGCACAGTTACTCAGCATTCTAACGGGTTTCCTCTGTCTCTTCCCATTGTTATTAGGGAACTTCCTTCCTCGCTCGTGAGAACACCTGCAGACAACCAAACCCATCACGGGAAGTCCAAAGGAGGCAGTGAGAAACAGAGGAGAGTTCTCATTTCTGTGGTCACTCATCAACCCTGTGACCTTGAGGAAACCACAGAAATTTTCTGAGCTTCAATTTTCTTCATCTGAACCATGGGATGGCAAATAAATTTCATTTTTAGAGCCCATTCCAAGTAGTTGAGGCTTGTTACCTGGAGGGCAATAGCAGGAGTCTGAGGTCAAGTCTAAGCTCAGTGGAAAACAGTGCTGCAGTTAATTACCAGCAGGGGAATAGGAGGTGGGAGAAGCAGCATCGGGGCCAGGTTATTTGTCGCCTCCAGAAGATATAACCTCTAAGGACATTTCAGGCTCTGACATTCTAAGTCGTCTATGTGGCTTGGAAACAGGGCTGTTGGTTAATGACATATTCTAGATAAAAGCAGTTCCTAATTTTCAAAATACTTATTAGCACACAGTAGGGCATCTTTAATGTTACCGGAAGTACTACTTAGTCTTCTCAGGGTGATGACTGTGAGAGCGAGCCCTTGAGGCTTCCGCAGCATTACCAGCTGTCCTCAGAAGCATTAGTTATCACGTTGGGAAAACCTAGCAATCCTGGTCAGTAGAAAATTCTGGGCATAGTCTGTCAAAGGAGCTACTACTCTATTTGGTGTTGGCTAAGAAATTATAGCACCTGACTTACATCTTAAAGGCTTCCTACTAGAAGGTTAGGGTTCTGTGCTTAGCCAGTTCTCTCCAGCTGCCACTATTTTCCAACATAACAACAGACTGGTTTGCTCCTTGCATCTTGGGAGATCTGTCAAGTCCACAGCAAGCCCTCTTATGTCAACTGACCCTCTTCCTCCATCACTCATATCTGCACAAGGGGCTGTGGGAGCTTATGAACATCTGACTTTGCCCTTTTGACTAAACTTTGACCAAAGATCTCCCTGCCGTGAATCTGGAATCAAGGCTGGTCTGTCCCCTTTAGTGTTCAACCAGGGAGGTATGGAAACTTGAGAGTCAGACACCCTGCTCTCAAGCTGTCAGCAGTGAGGTGGGGTCCAAGGGGTAGAATGATTAGCTCCCTTTGGTCTTGACCGCAGTGTGGTCCTGGGCTCCAACTCTGGAGACTTGAGTCTGCTTCCCAGCCTTGGGTTTGGCAAGCTATCTCTGTGTCCTTCTATATTAGCTCCAGAAATCCTCTTTCCCAGATTAGATGAATAGACATTTCCTCGACACCGCTCATGGGGGCCCCCACCATGCAGGCTGCCGAGGTGGGCAGGGATGGGGATGACCAAGGAAGAGGGGGGAGGCAGACATCAAAGAAAGAGGAGCGAAAAAAAGTTAAAAGGACAGAGAGGAAGAGGGAACAGTAAGAAGGAAGAAAAGCCTGAGAAAGAGAATGAAAGAGAAGACAAAAATAGGGAAGGAGGGGTGCCTGGCTGGCTCAGTCAGTAGAGCGTACGACTCTTGACCTCAGGGTTGCGAGTTTGAGCCGCACGCTAGGTGTAGAGATGACTTAGAGAAAAAATAAAAGCTTTGAAAGAAACAAAATAGGAAGGAACAGATGGTGAGCACACTGGCGGGAATACCCAGTTGCTCTGAACTCAGAACTGTTAATTTGTGCTTAGTGGGGGTCTGGGAACATAGGGTATGGGAGACGCGGTCACAGAAGACTGAGTGGCTCTGCACACACCACCGGGCTCACAGGATGTTGTGCAGTGAAGCAAGCAAAACAGAGAACAGGTATGGTACAAGCCTACTTTCGTAAAACAAACAGGCCAGCAGTCAAACACCCTCATCAGGGAAAGCGCCAGTATACACACTAAGCTGCCAGGGGCCGTGGCCCCTGGGGGCACATGACTCAGAAGCAAGAGGAAGGCTTTCACCTCGACATACACTTTAGGATTATTTCCATTTTTGTAACAACTGTGGTTTTGCTGTTTTGTAACTAAGAAGAAAACTCAATAGGAAAAACAAAGTATGGAAAAGAGATAAAGAAAGAAAGAGAAAACTAGAGAAAAGAAAAGAAAAGAAAAGAAAAGAAAAGAAAAGAAAAGAAAAGAAAAGAAAAGAAAAGAAAAAAAAAAAGAGACAAGACCAGAGCAGACAGCAAGTCTACCTTGGCGCGGGCCTCCCGGGATGCCTCTGCCTCTGCGGCCATGGCTCTCTGGAGCTGCACGGGCAGCTTCACGTCCTTAATTTCCACGCGCTCCACCTTTATTCCCCAGTCATCAGTGGCGTCATCCAGGGTACACTGTTCGGAAGAGAGAAGGCCAGCAAAGAAGGCTCAGCCCTGCCCAGCGGCCGAGGACAGACCACTGGGCTGGGGAGCGGACAAGGCGCTGGCGGAGATCTGGGGCAGAGGTTAGGTCTCCTCTGTGGGGACTGGGGAGCTGATCCTGGTTCTCTTAAAGAAGCTCATGCAGGGGTTGGCAAGCTTTCCCTCAAAGGGCCAGACAGTGGTTGTCTATTTTCAGTTTTCCCTGCAACTCTTAAACTGTGCCATTATGGGTCAAAACCAGCCGTGGATAATATATAAACAAACCAGTGCGTATGTCTGTATCCCGACCACACTTTACTAATAAAAACAGGTGGCCTGCTGGCTCCTGATCTAACGTGATTAAGCCACAGTACTTCTTTGTGCTTCATCAGGGTCCCTTTGCAACGGGAGGAATGAAACCTTCCTTTCTGTTTGCTGTGGTGGTTGTGGGCATCAGGTTAAGGTCACAGATTTGATACACGATGACATTGATAAATAACAAGATCTCGGATTTTAGTCCTTTATCTTTTTTGGACCAGCCAGGTTTAATTCATAATTTATGACTCTAGAAAGCTCGGGATGCATATGAATTACAAGGGAAGTCATGGGTCTCACGCAGAGAACAAAGCGTTAATGACACCCGCACTTTCTTGCAGAATGGCCTCAGAACTATTACGCTAAATGAAAAAGGTTAATGCTAATTCTGAGGGGAACCCTACGTGGAAGGGAATAAAAAAAAATTAAAAATTATGCAACTGAGCTGTTAAGCCATGAGATCTTTGTGTGAAAAATACTCCTTCCAGCGAGTTTCAGTGAAGAGAAAAAGGCCAGTCAGTGATTCTCCTGATTGGAATGAGTCAAAAGTTGTCAAACAACCGCTAACCCTCTGGCAACATCTCGGTATTTCTGGTGACTCACGGCCTTACCTGCATGTTGTGCGCGATTTCTTCTCTGTCAGAGAGGATCTGGGAAAGGTTCTTGGTGCCCAGGACGTTCCTCAGAGTTGTTTGTGCCAACAAACGGGTCGCTGAGTCGGCGTTGGTGATATTCGCCACGGCAAGGGTGGCGTTCTGCACGCGGTAATAGACTACGCCATCCACACTGATGGTCACCGAGTCCTTGGTGAGGATCTGTAACAGGATGGATGCCATTTCACACCTGCCCACCGACTCATTCTTTACGAGAACTGTAAGCAGTGTTGTTCTCTAGACCATCTTAAGATACCAGCCGATTTTCTGTAGTAAGTGTTATTGACAGAGTGTAGTGTGCCCTCCAAGTTCGGACACTGAAACCTAACCGCTCACATGATGGCATCAGACATTAGGAGGTGGGGCCTTTGGGGCATGCTTGGGTCATGAGGGTTGAGCCCTCATGGCCATCTATGAATAAGGAAGCAGTGCCTCGTCCAGGCGCTGAGCCCGCTTGCACCCTGACCTTGGATTCCAGCCTCCGATGGGGTGAACAATACCTTTCAGTGGTTTATAAGCCACCCAGTGTGTGGGATTTGGTTAGAGTCGCCTGAAGGGACTAAGACAACGCAGCATCCGATAGCTAACTATGCCTTTGGAATTTTAGTAAAATACATTCACTTATTCGCTAATTCAATCATTCAACAAATTCTGAGACACCACTCAGCAGCAGGCATGGTGCTTTCCGAGAGGGTGGGAAATCAAGGAAGCCGTGGCAGAAAGAAGCCCTGGCAGAAAGAAGGAGGGCCAGCTGTCGGTGGCAGGGCAATACTTGAACTATGTCTTACAAGAAGAACTCATTTCCCGAGGGGGCATGAGCATGTGCAAGGGCGGACGCATCACGCACGACATAGCCCGGTGCTGGGACAGAACCTAGGCTGGGTTAACTCTCTAAGGCAGCACAGTGACGTCAAACACAAAGGGAATGGGGACTGTTGTTACAGGGAGAGGTGAGGGTAGAAATAAATTTTACAGCATGCTACATAAAAATGCTTTCCAGGACATCATGCGTCCGGGCTTCTTCCCAGCCCCTTCTGGGCAGCTTCTTAGTTTGGTTTTCAGGTCCTCTGACAGCGGGCCACTGGTCTCACTCCTTCCCGCTCCCTGCTGCACACCTGCCACACTGGAGAAGGTGGAGGTCCCACACACATTGTGTTGTGTCCCAGGCCTTCGTGCAAGTGTCCCCACCCCACTTGGATGTCCTCTCCTCTCCCTCACACCAGAAGATTGGCACATGATGACACATCATCCAAGACACAGCTCTTTTCCTCATGAAACTCCCCTAACGAGGCAGGGCAAGCCACGATCCCCCCTGCACCTCACTGCAGCGACCTCATTGCTTCTCTAATGGACCATGTGTTTCTCTAGAGCACCTTGTCTCTGCTGTCTCTCGCACTGGCAGAGTGCCGGAGACAGAGCAGGTAGTGAATCAAGGAGCGAGGAACTGAAACGTGATCCTAGGAACACAGTGATTGTGGCAGAGTGTGCGAAGGAGGGTCAGGAGACCTGAGCCGTGCCTCCTGGACCTGCTTGGTCATCTCCAGTGAGGCTCTTAGCCTGCCAGTCCTACAGAGTCCTCATCTGTGAGATGGGGCTAATAACACAGTCCCATTCTGCACATACTGCTGGCAAATTGCTTTGAAGTTGAAGATCCAGCCGAACGAGACTCTTTTGGGAGTGTAAAGGGCTGTGTGACGGGTGGGTAGTAATGGCAGTGGTGTGCATTGCTCTTCTGTCCTGTCAGGAAGGAAAGCAGTCACCTCTTTTTTTCTGATAATCTAAAAATACTTCTAATAGTGTATTACCACGTTGGTGTGCAAATTAATGATTTCCCCCGATATGATCGGGAAACGCATATCATTTCTGAACAGCCTCTTGCCCCTGCAACTGCCACAGCCAGAGCTTTCTAAAGCTGCAGCTTCTCTGCCTACTGTTAATCGTCGGCGGGGTACTTCTCTTCCTTCATATTATGTTCAAGGGGGTCGGAAGAAGGACGGCTTGCCACGTTCCAATCGGCTGCAGGCTCAGCGGCTCCCAGGAGAGGAGGGAGCCGCTGGAAGGCAGCAGCTTACAGCAAGCCCGCCGGATGTCTGCAGCATTTACAGACGGAGCCTCAGGACTCCCAGCTACCCTGCGAGGGGCTCCTTCTAAGGGTCCGTCTTCTCTGAAAGATGGGAAAACGTGCAGAGAACACAGCACAGCTCTTAGCCCTGTTCTCGTGGGTAACGGTGACTGCTGGCGTCCCTCCATGCACGTGGATGATGAAGTCTGACCTCAGCCCCTGTCTGGATTGGCAGCAGCAAGGAGGTTCCTACGCTGGTTCCTGGGTTCGAGGCCAAGAGAAGGCGACCGAGCCAGACTCCACCAGCCTGCGGTGCACCTGGCTTCTAGCCAGGAAACACTTGGCACTCTTCTTCCGTCCCTCCCTTCATCCTGTTTCCAGGCTATCTATCGGCCTCGGTGACGACGCCTCCCCGGACACGTGGCCCAGGGTGGCCCTCACCGTCAAAGGCCACGAGGGAGTGAACGCGAGCGTCGGGTGCGTTTAGCACGGAGCTGCGGGAAACGCTTTCGGCGAGGAACCCATGGGGCTGAGCGTCGCTCCTGGCTCTGCCACTCTGGTCTGGTGGAAGCCCTTTGCCCCATGGCAGTTACGTGCTTTTCAAGGATCCTGCTGTGAGTTTCAACTGTGATATTCCTCACGAAGTAGTTTGAAAGAGCATGGAGTATGACTATTCCAAAACATTATATGCTTTATCTAAAAAGCCAAATGAGCAGCTCCTAATTCTGTATCTAGAATAAAATGAAGAACCTTAAGAAGAATGTTGCGCTAAGCTGGATTTCGTATCAGAAACCTACAGCAGAGAAGTGCAGTAGGAAAAAGGATGACAGATACAGTAATGCTAACACTAGGCTACACTTGGTAATAATAAACACGTAGGCACTTAACAATTTATTAGCCACTGGCCTAAGCACTATACGTGTAAGGTCTCAGGTAGTCCTCACAAGAACTTCTGAAGTAGGTTCTACTAGGGACGCGTGGGTGGCCCAGTCAGTGAAGTGTCTGCCTTCGGCTCAGGTCATGATCTCAGGGATCGAACCCTTCTACCTGTCCCCATTGCTGGCTCAGGCTCACGTGTGCTCTCTCTACCCCCCTTCCCCAAAAGTAGGTCCTACGATTCTAACCTCTAAATTTACAGATGATGAAACTAAGGCACAGAGAGGTTAAGGAACTTGCTCAAAGGCACACAGCTGGAAAATGGTGACAAGCAGACAGGCTCTACACCCATGCTCTCACCACCCTATTCTGTGCTGCTCTCATGGCCAGCGACTTTCACACATGACATCTGTTATCAACGGCATAAGACCACCTTACCTCCTGAGGAGGAATGTCAAATGAAATGGTCCTCATGTCCACCTTGATGAAGCTGTCCGTGCAGGGGAGAATAAAAAACAAACCTGCAACAAAGAAACACAGAACGTTATCGAGAGACACTGGTGCCTCATCCCTTCACCCTAACAGAATCAAAGGAATCAACGGAAAGAAGCCAGGTCGTCTCAGTGCACGAGCCAGATGCCAGGAACGCCAGCCTCCTGCTCCCTTGTGCCTCCTAAATGCTGCCACTGAGGCCCGTGACGTCATCTCCTGACTCCGCCTCCGCGGGCCATCTGGTCTTTACTTAGACCAACACGATCCTTCCCATGTCTTTCTGCATCTTCCGGGTTCTCCCCTTTGTCCCGTTTTCTCAGCCCACGAACCCCTGAATATGCCACATAAGGTCCTGCACGGCCTGCCCCGGCGCCCTTCTTCGGCCGCTCCCGTCTCCTCGAGCTCCATGCTCATGCTGGGCCGAGCCCCCTGCAGGCCCTTTCCCTCCCTGGGCCCGCCATACCCCCCTCGACATCATGCTGCCCACGTTGCCATTTCTACTGGGAATACCGTCCCTCTGGCCAACACCTCTCCATGCCTCAAGACTCAGCCAAGCTGTCATCACCTCCAAAGCCTGGTCTCATCCTCCTAGGTGGGGTCCGTCACCTGTCTCTGGGTTTCCACAGCTATCTGCAGTGACTTGGTCATGGTACTTATCACACGGGATTGTTAACTGCTTCCTTTTTGGTGTCCACTAGACGGCAAGCTCCTTGAGGGCAGGAGCTATGTTTTAGTCTCCCTTGAATTCCCAGAGCCTGGAATACAGTAGGGGCTGAAGGGAAGTTTGCCAGAACTAAGGCATAGAGAGTAAGATCTAGAAAGCCTTTAGTGAGTAGGAATTCTATGCTCAAACTTCCACAGTTGTGGCTCTTCTTGGCTTAACACAATCTTATCGGCGGGGATGGGAAGGGGAGGGGAGCCCAGGGAAGGAAAGGGCAATTGTAGCAAGACTGGCCAGCCCCACTGCTATTGTCACACGGCTTCTGTTACAGGCACTCTCTTCTACGTCAACAGAGAAGGGACCCACGTAAGGGAATCCACATCAACAAGAGGAAGAGCTTCGGTCTTCAGGCCAACGACCCAGAATTCTAGTACTGACCAGGTCCTTTGGCTCCTCCTTGTAAAATGCGACCCAGTCTAAAGATGATGGCTCGTTCATACTCTTTTATGATCTAGATGAAAAACACAAATAATAATTAAACATGAGGAGTACGAATCTTTATATACGTATTTATAGGCAGCTTGTTAAATATATATTCTGTTCTAAACAGGTTAGATGCCTCTATGTTGTTTTTTTCTCTAAAGTCTGAACAGTATCAGGGTGCCTGCCTGGCTCGGTCTTTAGGGCATGTGACCCTTGATCTTGGGGTCATGAGTTCGCGCCTCCTGTTGGGCATAGGGGATTTCTTAAACACATAAAACTTAAATAAAATAAAATCCAAACTATCTATAAATAACATGTTCGATGCTGAATTACCAAGCAGGATATGTATTTACTATTTTTTCAAGTGATTATAAAAGCAATAGATATTTCACTGTATAAAATTTGGGAAGTATAGAGTAGTATACAGGAGCAAATCCATAACTCCACTCCTCAGCTGTTAACGTCCTCACTCAGTTACTCATGCATTGGTAATAAAGACAAGAAATAAAAACAACTAAATTTCCCAGTTTATCTCCTGACTCCTTAAATTATAATCATAAAATTATCCAAAAATTCTTGGAGCATATTTTCCCTTCTTAGGAATATGTAAATGATAGTCATTTATCAAAGTATTAATGACTTTATGGAAAAAATAACCAGCAACTGGGGGGCCCTTGCCATATGCCAGGCATTGGGATAAGTATGTTTACAGACATTCTTTAATCCTCGCCATAGCCCTGTGAAGTGGGTGTCGCTACTTCCTCCCATCTTACAGGGAGGAAATGAGACAAAGGTCACACAGTGAACAATGGGGCCAGCAGCCAGTCCTCAGTGTCTTGACTCTGGACAGGACCACCCCAAACCCCCGACTTTGGAACATTTCCAATAGGGATCCTTCCTCTAACCTATGAGATGGGCTGCCTGGACCATGGCTGAAAGAAGTCTCCAGATTCCATTACAACAGGTGACTAGAGGGAAATTTCCAAGGGAGAGATGAAGGAAAAGGGATTCAGGCCAGCAGGTCTCTCTCTCTCTCTCTTTTCTACACAGATACACACAACGGGGGGCTTATGTAGTGAGGGGCTGACCCCTTGGCAGATGCAAGTGACGTCTTCTTTATTACCTTTATGCACATCCATACCGAGATGGGGAAAGTTATAACAGTGAACAAGAACGAGACAGCCACCAAAATCCAGCCACAAGGTCCAAGGCCTGTACTGGGGCTATCTGTGAAAACAAAAAATACACATCTCTTGTCATTGTTAATAGCAGACTCCCACCACCTTCATCCTCTGTCCACGGAACTCACCGATGCCTAGAATTCTACTGTGTTCCCTGGATTTCCCCATCTAATCCTTGTAACAACCCTGAAGAACAGGGGCTACTTTTTCTCATCTACTTAACATGATAAAAAAATTTCCCACATTATTTTTTATCCTGCAAACGTTTATTAGGTGCCTAATATTGATTATGCCTTGTGCTCTGCACTGACATGGTAAAAGTAAGACCCAATCCCGGCTCTCAGGAAGGTCTTGCCTGTCTCAGGCAAGACAGACAGATCATTACAACATTAGGTGGTAAGTGTCGACACAGACTGTAGAGCATTTTGGAAACACAGAATGGGAGTAACTTACATAGCTGGGACAGAGGTGACAGCGGGGTAGGGCAGGTAGGGGACTGTGGCGGTTGTCAGACGCATGTCTGGAAGGGTATAATGGTTAAGGAAGGTACCAAAAGGGTGGGGACGGAAGGCAAAGAGCATTTAAACTGAGGGCACAGATGAACTAAGGCAAACTGCGAGAGATTTCCTCTGGCATGTGCACCAACCATACTTTATTACCCTTTTCCCGGATGCTTAGACACACTGTTTCTGAAATGTATCACAAACATCTTTACACATAGTCTGGCTTTTCCAATTGCTTCCTTTCCTGCAACATGAAATAGCTCTTGTCTTACTCGGAAGGTAATAATACACACCCCCACTACAAGAATTTCAGCGGGACGGGTGTGGGAGTGGGATTAGTTGATCCAGAGATGATGAATATTCTTCCAAACCACACACATTTTTATAAATAAATTCTGTGAACTATTTCTCTCCCTTCTATTATTCTCACCTTATTTTTTTAGCCTTTGTTGCTATGCATCTGTGCTTAAAAGAAAATTATCTATTTATTTGAGACAGAGGAGAGAGTGAACAAGATGGGCCAGAGGGAGGGAGAAGCAGACTCCCACGGAGCAGGGAGCCCACTGTTGCGCTCGATCCCAGGACCCTGAGATCATGACCTGAGCTGAGGACAGATGCTTAACCAACAGTCCCCCAGGTGCCCTGCATCTGTACTTTTTCTGTTCTAATTTTTTACCAGCTACACGTGCACCAAGTTTAAAAAGTCCCAAAGTTCTCCAAGATTAATATAAAAAGAGAGCAGTCCCCCAATTACCTCTTCCAATTTTTCTTTCCTCAAAGGCAACTGCTCTGCTGGCTGAGTATTTTGGTCTATACTTCTCTGTTTCTAAATAATATGCTCGTTTTGTCACTTGTTGCTTTCTCCATTTTGAGCATTACTTATTGACTTTCCATGATGGAAGAGGATTTAGCTTCTCCCCCACCTCATAAATATACCCATCCTTCTAATTATATCATCATTTTGGTTAGATCATTATCAAATTTTACACTTCATGAATATGTAAATGCGATTCAATGCTGAGCCAGGTTGGGATGTCTGATTCGTGTTTCTGTCCCATGCAACTTTTTGTTTTTTTCTCCAACGTCTTGCTTTTTCCCTTTGCTTAGTTTTTAATGCATGCATTGATTCAACCTCAGACGTCTTATCAGTGGTCTAAATCTCCTCTCATAAGGGTCAGGTGTTCTACCAACTTCCTCTTCGAAGACAGTATCTCTTGGAGTGTGTCTGGACTTGCTCTCTTAGGTGGTGTGAGCGGTTGGTCCAGGGACTGCCTTTCCCTACAATCCTGAGAAACCCCCTTCTCTTCCGGGTTGTGTTTTGCACTTTCTGTACCCAGTGTCTGCCTGTTTCCTGTCTGTGGAGGGCGGAGGGATGGAGAACGCCCAGGGATACTATCACTTTCCTTATGAATCACAGAAAGCTTCTGCAGTATTTCCAGGAACAGTCTTGGTAATGAGAGGGAGAAGGGCTAGAGGGGAGGAGGCAGGCTGGGCCACGGTTACGGCTTGGAAGGGCGAGGATGGCAGCGAGCCAGGCCTTTGAATCCACGGAAGGCCAAGAAATAAGCAGAGTTGAAGCTGAGAGCCTGGGAGAAGAGGGACACAAGGTGGCACCCAGATCAAGGGCTCTGAAATGCAGGATGCAAGACCAGAAATGCTACAGATGACTTAATGGTTTTCTGGTCCTGTGTCACATTGTGAGGTAAAGGTCCTATGCATAAATGAATAAAAGTGTTCTACGTTAATCTCCCGGAGGTTTCTAAACTATAGTTTGTGGGGTCATCGATGTATCTACTGAGAGGATATTCCAAGCACGGACCTGTGCAGAAGCGGCCTGTGCAGAAGGCTCCCTCAGGCATTATTACAACTGATGATAATCCCAGCACCTCTGGTAGACGATATGTCGTAGGCACTGTGTTCAATTACTCGAGAAGCCTATCTCATTTACTCTTTCTTTATAAGTTAAGTTTTTTTTTTTTTTTAAAGATTTTATTTGTGAGACAGGGAGAGAGAACACTAGCAGGGGGAGAGGCTGAGGGAGAGAGAGAAGCAGACTCCCCACTGAACAGAAAGCCCGATGCGAGGCTCGATCCCAGGACCCAGGGATCATGACCTGAGCCAATGGCAGACACTTAACCAGCTGAGCCACCCAGATGCCCCAAGTATTTTTAACTCCATTTTACAAATGAGGTAACTGAAGCAACAAAGCTTTCCCAAGACCACAGGCTGGAGGAGGACCCGGGATTCAAACACAGGTCATCCTACCCCAGAGCCCACGTTCTAAATCAAGTCATTCCTTCTGTCCTTTGCCTCTGAATTAAAAAAACAAAACAAAACAAAAAAAAACAAAACAAAAAAAAACCATCCTCATGAAAGAAGATTTCGTGTTTGGAGCACTTTCCCAATACAGTATCCAAACTGGGAGAACATGGTAGGAGTTTGGAGAATGAAATCTGATATTCCTACGGAGGAAGGCCCTCCTATTTCCAGCTGTGCCTATTTATAGCAAAACAGTCTCAGGCTGGTGGCCAGGCTCAGGTCTAGGCTTCCAAAGTGAAGCAGATTCCAAACAAGGAACAGACTGGCTACAAATACTTTTCTGACAGCATTTGGTGCCTTCTAAAATACTGCCCCAAGCCTCATGTTCCCAGGCAAATTTCACAGCTCTCTGTCCTGAACATATTAGACTATAAACTCTCTGAGGGCAGTGATGTTTCTTATATTTCTTTTATCCAGCCCAGTCTTTTCTCATGGGTTGCATGTGCATACGTGTACGCGCCCTCAGTTTCCACTGTGATTACATGTGATTACAAACAAAGAGTAACAAGAAATGAAGTGGAGATCCTAAAAACTGGGCTTGGTCTTTCGCATCTCAAATGCTCAGCTAGAAATAATCAGTGCATACACTGGGGATGGCACCACTTCATACCATTCTAGTGCCTAAACTAGCCCCTTCTCAAGCCTGGAAATTCTTCCCCATCTGGTTAGAACTCTGAAAGGTACACAAATCACATTCCTCTGAGAGGTGAGGCTTCAGCTTCACCAGGATATTAGCGAACCCTTCAGAAATTCTCAGTTACTTCCCCAAATTTCATGTTCATTTCCTCCAAGTTTCTCATTCACTACCTTGAAGACTGGATCCGCCCTACCAGTTGGATGTGATAAAAAGGCAATAACGAGGACCCAGCATTCCTGAGATATTCTGGTTGATACCGCTGTGCTGCGTGGGAACACTCTGAAAGATAAGGGATCCCATGACACTGGGTTGTAAACTACTTGGCTGCAGTTAATTTTTTTTCTTTTACTACCAACTCTTCTGAAAACTGCATCAAATTTTTTTTTTAAGATTTTATTTATTTATTTGACAGACAGAGATCACAAGTAGGCAGAGAGGTGGGCAGAGAGAGAGAGGAGAAAGCAGGCTCCCCAAGGAGCGGAGAGCCTGATGTGGGGCTCGATCCCAGGACCCTGGGATCATGACCTGAGCCGAAGGCAGAGGCTTTAACCCACTGAGCCACCCAGCCGCCCCTGCATCAAATTTTTAACTAACTAAAGCGAAGTTTTGAAAATGGGTATGAGTGTATGTATCAACACTTTTTAACTCAATATTCAAACTGGGCTTATCTCCAGGGAACTGACAATGTTTTTAAAGATTATTTATTTATTTATTTGACAGACAGCGATCACAAGTACACAGAGAGGCGGGCAGAGAGAGGAGGGGAAGCAGGCTCCCTGCTGAGCAGAGCCCGATGTAGGGCTTGATCCCAGGACTCTGGGATCATGACCTGAGGCGAAGGCAGAGATCTAACCCACTGAGCCACCCAGGCACTCCGGAACTGACAATGTTTTTAAAAAAACACTGCTTTTTCCCCTCTTATTGTAAAAGCAAACTTGTTTCTATAAAAATTAGAAATTATAGCTAAAGAAATTAGAGAAGAAAAATTATCTATACTTCCCTTATCTCTAGATGGCGATGACTTTTCTGCCTTGCTATGTATCCTCTAAACCTTTTGTATCCTTTTTTTAAAAAATGAAATAATAGTATATATAATAATTTTGAATCTGCTTTCCCCTTATACTGTGAACATCTTTTCACGTCATATTCTTTATTATTAAAGGTTGAATAAGGACGGGTCTGGAAGAGATTATGCTGAGTGAAATAAGTCAAGCAGAGAGAGTCAATTATCATATGGTTTCACTTATTTGTGGAGCATAACAAATATCACGGAGGACAAGAGGTGTTAGAGAGGAGAAGGGAGTTGGGGTAAATTGGAAGGGGAGGTGAATCATGAGAGACTATGAACTCTGAAAAACAATCTGAGGGGTTTGAAGTGGCGGGGGGATGGGAGGTCGGGGTACCAGGTGGTGGGTATTATAGAGGGCACGGATTGCATGGAGCACTGGGTGTGGTGAAAAAATAATGAATACTGTTTTTCTGAAAATAAATAAATCAATTTAATAATAAAAAAAGGTTGAATAATAGTCCACTGTTCCATGAACCTAGTGAACATTTATGTTATGTCCAATTTTCTCAAATAGAAATTCTGCTGCATTGCATATATGCTTAGTAAAATTTCCATCCATTTTTATTGTGTAAACTAATTTTGATGAAAAGATGAAATTGTATAATTCTTACATTATTTCTTACACTCTGGCAGTGCCTTTAATTATGACTAATAATAGCCATTTATTGAATGTCTATCACATGTCAGCCACAAGTGGATTCCTTACATACTATCTTTCTAATATTCACAAATATCTGTAAAGTAGGTATGAAATACTCCTCCTGGAGTCCCCGAGTAATAAAGCAAAAGACTTCCTGAGCTGAGACAGAAGAAAACAAACAAAACCATGAAACAAATGAAACAAAACAAGTAGTATGGTAATTTTTGTTGGGTTAGCTTCCAAAAAAGCAGTAAAATAATCTTTTCAAGAGAGTAGCACAGGCATAATTTCAGAGCACTACATTGTTAATGATACAGTATCAGCTGACTTACTTAAAGGTCTACTGAACTTGACGCTGCTGGAAATCATGTGCAATAATAAATTCTATTTATCATTGAGATTTTGTTCTAAAGTTCAGAAGATTAGATTTCCTCTTCAGGGAAAGGCCAGAAAGGTCTTACATAATATCTGAAAATCTAACTCAAGTTTCATTTGCATTAATACACACAAAAAGAAAAAGATGAGCCCAAGGATTGTTGCAATGCCTGAACAGCAACATTTAAGGACAAGCTTTTCCTTCCCCTTTCCTGGAACGCAAGTGAAGCACTTTCCGTCTTCATGCACTGCCAAGAACAGTGCTGTTGGGGTGGAGATAAGAGGGCTGGGAATTTGGTCTCAAAAACATGCTAACAGCATGGTCCTAACAGCACCATTTAAGGATCAACAACAGTAGGTTGAAATGAAAGATCTTGGCAATTTTTGAATTTTTCTGAAAGGCATAAATATTCAGGATATCATATTTCTGATTATTTTTCCTTCTCCCTCTGCTCCTCCCTGCCCCATTCGTGTTCTCTCTCTCACTAAGATAAATAAAATATTCAAAAATAAATAAATAAATAAATAAATAAGACAAGGAAGGGAAGGAAACAATAGAAGAAAAGGAAAAGAAGGAAAATGTGAAGAGAGAAACAAAAATGAAGCAGCACACTACAGAGAGAAAAACATATGGAGGGAGAGAGGGGTTCAGATTAGCACACAGTAGGGGCTCAATATGTGTATGTTGAAAAAAAATGTTGGCATGTATCGGAGAATTACAACTTGCATTCGTTTGTGCGGAGGCTTTCAAAGCAGACAAGTGCACACTATAATCCGTCTTTCAAATGATTACTTTAATTAGGCATGGTTTCTAATTCTTCGAATGCCCTTATCCTTAAACCTCTAGGGAAGAAATTAGCCTCTGGGCTGGAGTGGCTAAAGGCCAGATGGTATCAAGTTAAAAACCATGGCCAGAGAGAGTACCTTTTCCTCCCTATTATAAACCATCTATGCCTACAAATACTGGATCAAAAGGACTGATACTGGAGAAGCATTTTCAGATCTCAATCACAAAATGTGTTTACCATGAGATATTAGAAAAAGGGCATGGCCAGACCCATTCAAGAAAGAGTTCCAATGCAAATTGAAATAAAGGGAGTCCTTTGCCTAGCTTGAAAAGATTATAAGGAAATTAAGTAAGTGTGAATATTTTCTTTCCCAAGTATCTTGGGGATTTTCTGTAGCTTTTCTTCATTCGAGTGTTCTAGTCATAAAACAGGAGGAAAAAGAGGTGAGGGTGTCATGAGTAATTTTAAATTTGAACCCCCTGAGTCTTAAAGAGGCCCCCTCTCCAAATTGCCTACAGCATTTAACTCACTCTTTCTTTTTCTCTTCCTTCCTTTCTTTCTTTCCTTCTTTTTTCACTTAACCATTTCTAAAAAACATTTATCGTACTTATAATTATCCTATTCAAGGTCCGTCTTCTTCATAGATTTTGATTTTTTTTTAAGATTTTATTTATTTATTTGACCGAGAGAGACAGAACACAAGCAGGAGGAGTGGGAGAGGGAGAAGCAGGCTCCCCACTGAGCAAAAAGCCCAATGCAAGGCTCTATCCCAGGACGCTGGGATCATGACCCGAGCCAAAGGCAGACTCTTAACGGAGCCAGCCAGGTGCCCCAGATTTTGATCTTCTTAATACAACATGGCATGATGGCTTCAAAGCTGGCTCTGCCATGTGTTATCTGTATGATCTTGTGAAAGTTTCTTAATTCTATGCTTAATCTATTCATTTAAAAATAGGGCTAATAGGAGTACCTCCTGAGAGGGTTAAATGTGAAGAGTAGATGAGCTAATACGATAGACATCTAGAGCATAACAGGTACTCAAAAACTATCTGCCAAGTAAATAATTGTTGAATACAGTTCAGAATCATTCTCGGTCCCAAAGCAGTTGTCAGAATGAGTATGCATGGGCTGACTATCGCCCATAGCCGGAAAGACAGAAACAGTTATATTCAGAAAAACTGGAGAAAAACAATTTCATAATGCTATTAAGTGAATTAAATTTAGACTAGACTTGAAACATATTAAGAGAGCAAAACCCTCCTACTTCTTCCGTTGGTTTTTTTTTTCTTTTTCTTCTTCCCTCCAGCTCCTTTACTTGGACGTCTTAAAAGTATCTACAATTGAGTTTTTCTCATTAAAGTCTTTGGAGGGCAACATCACTCTATCTAAAAATTGTGGGTGCCTGGCTGGCTTGGTTGGTAGAACATGGGACTCTTGATCTCAGGGTCATGAATTCAAGCTCCACATTGGGCATCGAGCTTCCTTTTAAAAAAAGGTATGTGTGGGGGGCGCCTGGGTGGCTCAGTGGGTTAAAGCTACTGACTTCCGCTCAGGTCATGATCTCAGGGTCCTGGGATCGAGTCCCGCATTGGGCTCTCTGCTCAGGAGGAAGCCTGTTTCTCTCTCTCTCTGTCTGCCTCTCTGCCTGCTTGTGATCTCTCTCTGTCAAAATAAATAAAAATAAATAAAACCTTAAAAACAAACAAACAAAAAATGTGTGTGTATGTGTTGGGGGGGCAGATAGAAGTACAGTTCTTCAACTGACATCAAGAAGCTAAGCAGTAGGTAAGAGCTCGGGGCTCTGGGGTCAGATTCCAATTCTACCACTAACGTTGCTCAGGAGTAATATAAGGGAAAAGAACAATACTTGTCTCATATAAAAACCAATGAGAAGAACTTGACACTCAGGAAGTGTTCAATAAATAGCAGCGTTATTTTTTATTACAACTCAAAGATCATATTGATACAGTTTATAGGCATAAACTTTTAAGTAAGTGAATTGCCTTCTGGGACCCAAACGCTGCTGAGAAAATATCAAGACTAACAATCTGCCTGGGGACTTTATCTCTAGAGGAGAAACAGACTACATCTAAGCAGGACAATAAAGTTCTAAACCATCTTGGACCATCTTTCATACAACTTTTTTTTTTTAAAAGATTTTATTTATTTGACAGAGAGAGATCACAAGCAGGCAGAGAGGCAGGCAGAGAGAGAGGAGGAAGCAGGCTCCCCGCTGAGCAGAGAGCCTGATGCGAGGCTCGATCCCAGGACCCGGGATCATGACCTGAGCTGAAGGCAGCAGCTTAACCCACTGAGCCACCCAGGCGCCCCTTTCATATAACTTTTTGCCCATTAATTTAAACTCCCTGCATAATTACTACATTTTCTCAATAGTCATTGTTAACTTCATTCTTTGTTTTCCCCATTAATGAATTACCTCAATAGTTGACTTTTTTTTTTAATTAAAATAAATTTTTTAATAAACATATAATGTATTATTAGCCCCAGGGATACAGGTCTATGAATCGCCAGGTTTACACACTTCACAATACTCACCATAGCACATACCCTCCCCAATGTCCATAACCCCACCACCCTCTCCTCACCCCTCTCTCCCCGGCAACCCTCAGTTTGTTTTCTGAGATTAAGAGTCTCTTATGGTTTGTCCTCCTCCCAATCCCATCTTGTTTCATTTATTCTTTTCCTACCCTCCAAACCCCCCATGTTACATCTCCACTTCTTCATGTCAGGGAGATCATATGATAGCTGTCTTTCTCCGATTGAATAGTTGACATTTTAATGTTTCAAAAGTACATTTACGTAAATTTTCTCATTTGATTCTTAAAACCTTGGGAGACAGTTACCGCCGGTAAGATTATACCCAGGACAGAGATGAGGAATTGGCTTGGGAGGCTGAGACTTAACCCAAGGTGACCCAGGTAGTAAGGGATGGTATTGAGATCTCAATTCAGATCCTTGAATTCTAAATTCCACTCTTGTTTCACTACACTAAACCATCTTATCATAAGTGTGTTTATAACTGGACAAAGTTGGTATGATTTTCACTGATACTTTACAACAGACTTTATTGCCAGCATCTTCAGAGACTAATCTACTGAAATGTCAGGCTAAATGCCTGGGCTTTACGTTTCTTTACAGGTCTCAGAGTATAGACAGACATTCAATAAGAATGGAGAAAGGAGAATTGACACATACTTCCTTTTCTCCACTGACTGTAATCTCTACCCTCTTTCTTTCCACACTTAACAATGTATTGTCATGATACACACACACACACACACACACACACACACACACCAGCTTTACTAGACTTGGTCATTGGTTTGAGTTAATTTATGACCATTGATGGTTTAACTCAGATTAATTATTAAAGAAGTTACAAAGCTCTCCCCAATCTGATCAGCTGTAACAACTGAAATAAACAAATCAGTCCCTTGATTCTGCTTATTTTCAGGCATTGTCCCAAAGGGATACATTCTGTTGACATGTCTCTTAATTATAATAATACATTTCTTTGCAATCCACCTGCACTATTTCATTACAAAGTGAATGCACTGGCTCTTGCTCTAGGTTTGGTCCTATTTATATTCCTGAGACTAATTGTCAACAAAATCATAAAAGGACAGAGTTTGGGCTTTTATATTCCACTGCCTCCCCCAGAAGCAGCCTTCTGGAGATGTCTTATTCAAGGGGTCTGGATTGAAGTTAGATTCCTTTGGGCTTTCCTCGTGGTCTCTCACCTTCAGTGAAGTACGAATGTCTGAGAAGGTCCTCTCTTGGGTACACATTTTGAAGATAGCTCTAGGGTAGGGAAAATGGAAAATCACATAGCCCGGGTTTGAAACCTGGCTCCGAGGCACACATGTGTGATTTTTCTATTCCAAGCCCTAGTTTCCTACCTGTAAAATGGTGGATAATGTTTTCCTTGTGGAGCTGTTAGAAGACTGCAATTAGATCATGTTTGTAAAGCACTTAGGCTGTGTTTGACCTATAGCAGGCACTCAATAAATTCTATTTAACAAATTCTAGTAATGGCTTTCCACCAGTGCTGGATCTCAAAAGTTTATATTAAAAAAAAAAAAAAAAGGTGACCTAGACTAAGCAAAATTTTGTTTGTATATATAATTTTCTGAGGAAGATGCAGTTTTCATTAGAGTCTGAAAAAAATTCTGTCTAAAAAAAAAAAAAAAAAGGTAATCATAGAGCCAAGAAAAAGAACTTAGAAGTGAGAACTGGTCTATAACCATGAAAAACCAACTAAAGGGATATTAAGTATAAATAAAGATCATGCATATTCCCAAAGAACATCTACAAACAGATTTCCCACTGCTTTCACCAAACTGCTAGTAACTATCCTCATAGTCCCTCTGTCTCCCACCAAAAGGTCAGTCAGAGCACAGAGGAAAGTATCCCACCCCCCTTCCCATCTAGGATATGACAATCAACTACAAAAGAGGTGGACTCCAAGCTTTAGGGTCAGCTAAAACCCAATATAAAGTATGGCTCCATTAGTTATAAACTGTGACTCTGAAGTAATTCAACCTCTTTTTCCTCGGTTTCTTCAAATACATCCTTCCCGTTACACTACTGATTTGGGAAAGTAACTCTCCAATGTGCTTAGCAGAGAAAAGTGACAGATAATGCTTGGAATGCTCCTGGGAAGGATCGCTGGGCAACGGAAATGGGACTTGGATGGGTGGACAAGGCTGGCTTTACAACTAGTCAGAATAGTTAAGTCCAATATCATGTTCTTTGTGGGGGTGCTGGAAAAGCTCACCCTTCCCCCCCTAAAATGTCATTCTCTATGTCAGCCTGTCTGAAATTCCATCCTTAGAAATAATTCCTTTGGATCACTAAGAGCCCCTGGGAGGGACTCAGCACCCCGGGGGAGGATTGTCACCTCTCTCTATTGGAACCCCACTCTCACCCCCCAAGGAGTTAGCCAATACAGGTTCAAGATGATAGCCTTCTCAAGGGTACTAGCTCCTTCCCAGGGCAACACCACGGAGCCACTCAAGATGGGAATACTTAAAAGAATTCCCAGTGAGAAACAAAAGCCCCAGAGGCGAGGTCCCTAGGACAAAGGGAGTAAAGAGGGGGCAGAAAACGGCAGAAGGTGAAGCTGGGAAGAGAGAGGGAAGAATACCGAAAAGAGACTTTCTTCTTTTCTTGCACAAACACAGCTTACTATGTGTGAGGGGCGGGGGGAGGGCAAAACCTCCCAGGTCAGTCTTGCTTCTTAATGTGAAATAGGCCAGGGGTGGGGCTGGGGGGCAGGAGTTCTTTCCAGTTCGGGAGAAGGGGTAGTCGCTCTGGGCAAAGTCTGGCTCAAGGGGATTGGGGGGGGGGGGAAGGGTCGCGCGACAGGAAGACCCAGGGTCCTGAGTGTGGGGTACAGGTCTGCGTCACTGGCCGTGAGTCACTTCCACATCTTGCCCGCCCGCATGCTACGAGATAAGGAACGCACAGCCCTGGCACAGGGCCTGGCATCTGGCAAGCGCTGGAGCACGCGAGCCCCTGCCATGGCTCTGGTATTGGAAACGTGCCCTGCAGCGGGTGCGTCCCCCGTGTGCCAGGCAAGCCCCTGTGCACTCTGCACCCTAACATCCCTCAAACGGACCCCAGCCTGCGGAACAGGATTCACGATTTTCAGCGTCGCCGAAGCTTAAAGCGGCGGTCGCACGGCTTAAAAGCGACGGAGGCGAGCCTGGGACACCCGGGCTGCGGCTAGTTCCCAAGGGGAGGGTTAGGGGAGGTGGGTGACCGCGCGGGGCTCACCCCTGAAGGAGTCGGGGAGCCGCCGGGCTTCGGCGTCTCCTGTGTGCCGCTTCTCAGCCATGCTGCCGGAGCCTGAGGCGTCGCTCTCCGGTCCTTACCAACAACGCTGAGGCGGCTTCCGCGAAGAATGAGCCGCGGAGATCCCAGGCGGAGATCCAGGGCAGAGACCCAGGCTGCAGTCCCGCCCCCTGCCCGCGGCCCAGCCAATCGACGCCCACGACTATAAGGGACACGCCCCCATTTCCCCGCCTACCCCCCCGCCCCTCCGGAGCGGCCGCGGGGTGCGCGCCTCCCGCGCGACCCCGCTGGTCTGAGGGGCGTGGTCCGAAGGGCTGGAAGGCCCCAGGCTGGGGTCCCGGCCCAGCTGCTGCACCGGAAGGGAGGGGCGGGCACCCGGGAGCGGGGAGATATTGAGGAGGGGGCTGAGGAGGTGACCTGAGGAGAAGGTGCTCGCGAGGGAGAGCAGGCTTCAGGGCAGACGAGTAAGAGGAAAATGGCGCCCTCCCTGGGCTGGTGGGGTCCGAGGGAAGGCGAGGAGGCGAAGGGGCACGTGTGTGTGGCTGAGGGCCGCAGGGGCTGAGAGGGACAGTGGGTGCGAGGGGGAGGAAGCGACGCGATGCCCTCGAGCCCGAGGGAGTGAATCCCAGTGAGGGGCGTTTATTCAACAAACTCCTTCGTGCACCTGCCACCAGCCTCCGGCGCGCGCGGGGGCAGACGCGGGGCCAGCCCTCATGGAGCTCATAGGCGAGGGGCGAGACAGGCGACAAACTACCAGATCTTTACACGTACGAAGAACACGGTGAAGGGACCGAGGTACCCAGAAGAGCAGAGGGCACCGACTTTAGTTAGGGGGCGCAGAGAAGGCCTCCCTGAGGAGGTGGGCGTTGAGGTGTGACCTAAATTTGAGACCGGGCAGGTCAGAAAGGGAGTCCCAGGCAAAGCATCCAAAAGGGTATTCCCAGCCCCAAGCCCTCTGTTGGGTGGCGGCCGAAGCCTTACACTTGAAACCAGGCAGGCTATGTTGTATTCTCCATGACTTGTCCAAGTGCGAAGTGTTCAAAGTATATTGATGTACCCAAGAAGGTCCACCTTTTATTTATTTATTTATTTTAGATTTTATTTATTTATTTGACAGAGAGCAAGAGATCACAAGTAGGCAGAGGCAGGCAGAGAGAGAGGAGGAAGCAAGCTCCCTGCTGAGCAGAGAGACCGATGTGGGGCTCGATCCCAGGACCCTGGGATCATGACCTGAGCTGAAGGCAGAGGCTTTAGCCCACTGAGCCACCCAGGTGCCCCGAAGGTCCACTTGTAAAAACATTTTATTTCGAAATAAGTGCAGATATCACAAGAAGTCGCAAAGAGTGTGCAGAGAGGTACCCTCAACCCACTTTCCCCCAATAGTTCAACCTTACTTCACTAGTAAGTTATCAAAGCCTGGACATTGACAGCAGCCCAAGGTCTATGTGTAGTTCTGTGCCCTTGTATCACATGGGTAGATGGGAAAAACCACCACTGCAGTCAAGCTGCAGAGCTAGTCGGTTAACACAAGGCTCTCCCTTGTGGGGAATACATTGTTCTTCTTTTTAATAGGCTCAGCGTTTGGTTGTTTAATACCTAACACTGTGGTGTTTGGTTAATATGGAATGATCGATTTTCTGGTTTTAGCTCCAGAGCCTTGTGGCTGTCAGGATGGAAACTGGAGCACACACCCCTAAAACAGGTGTTAAGACAGTGGCTGATCATCTTTGCTCTGGGATGCAGACCCGAGTATGTGATAAAAACCTGACACAGAGCTGTAAAGTTGACTTCCTGTCACACAAGGGCAAAGAACTGTTTGTATTTTCCTGCCTGTGGAGTACAGCTTGTGCATTCGTTTGGTTTATAAGCCTCCTGGAGAAGATAAGGAGAGGAGTACAGTAATTTAATGATTCTTCCTCTCTAAATCATCTTTGAGAGAATCCACAGCTTCATTTTTTCCATTCCGCAACCAATAAGCCCCAGAGGCATGTACTTCCTGTTTATGCTGTGGTTCCCAGGAAAAAGGAGCAAATGCACCACCAGCTAATTAAATCCTTCAGTAGAGGAGGGCTTGATTACACATTGCATATCATGAAAAGCTATCTGGCTTTCACTTTGCTGGAAAAGGAAGTGTTTCAAAGTGATTTTGATGTTTGTACTCCTACTTGCTACATTTGCTCAAGTCTCAAAGCAATCCCAGCAGCATCACTCCTAGAGACTTAGAAAAGAAGCTTCTCTCCCTTTGGGACAAAGACTTAGGTAAACACTTCTTGGCTTTGGTTTCAGATTGCATCAGTTGGGGAGCTAATTCCTGGCCCAAGCACTGACTGAGAACTAAGAAAAAGTTTTGACTTGATTTTTAAGTTATCTTCTGGATGATGTTTCCACATTTTGATTTTAAAATGCTGAATTTTGTCTGCCCATGAAACTAGTTTGTTCTGGCTTTCTCATGCATATTCTTTATAAATGTGATGTAGGAAAGATGTTGAGATTTGAAGTTGATGGTCAAGAAAGAATTCTTCAGCTGTCTTTGGTGCAAAAAGATGGTGTTATTAAAAAACAGGGACAGGACCCAGTGGGCAGAAAGAGCTGCACTAGGGTTCTGATGGGGGACTGATGATATACTTTCAAGTCAGGAGGTGGTTAGGGATAGCGTAAGTCTCTATAGTGTGTGTGTGCAAGTCTCTAGGGAATTTTGGAAGCAAGGTTTCTAGGACCTCGAGGGGCTAGCTCTTGTTAGGAAAAGGTCATTTATTACTGTCTAGTAAAATCTTAGTCATGAGACCCTTCAGATGTTTATCAATGGGCCATATGCTTGGAGGATGCTTGCTAACATTTATCTTGGGGGAGTTAAGATAAAAGGAAGTTCCCAAAGGAATTTTTATATGTTGAAGTATACTTATAGGGTCCTGGAGGTTGGGATAATGTTTGTTTTGTTTTTTAAGATTTTATTTATTTATTTAAGAGAGAGAGTGAGTGAGAGAGAGCATGAGAGGGGAGAAGGTCAAAGGGAGAAGCAGATTCCCGCAGAGCTGGGAGCTGGATGTGGGACTCAATGTGGGACTCAGTCCCATAATTCCAGGATCATGACCTGAGCCAAGGCGGTCACTTAACCAACTGAGCCACCCAGGTGCCCCTAGGTTGGAATAATTTTAATTGAGGGTTGTTTTTTGCCTTTAGCAGAGTATTAACATAAAAACAGTTGAGTTTCTAGAGGAAGGTCACTCTGCCAATCCAAAGGACTTGTCAGTGAACTGTAAATTGTAAAGAAATTTAACTTTTTTCTTTTGCCTTTGTTCCCCACATCAAGAACTATTATAATTTTGATGACTTTTTTGTTTCAGTTGTTATTAAAGGATATGTGCATATAAGTTAGAATGAGAATATAGACGCCATATTTCTTTTATGTTTTATTTTTGCTGTTATTTCCCTAGCATATCCAGGGAACTATACTAAGTATCGATTGATGGTGATAGTGATGATATTAAGACATGGATTTGGTTTAAAGACTTACATCCACCATGAAGTCATATAATTGAATAAGTCAGAGGAAATTTAATCTGTCTTTTTCCTGTATCCACACAAGACATGCTTTAATGAAAACAACAGGAGGATCCTTATTTATTTTTTCCTTTAAATTGTGAATCCAGGCTGTTCTCGATGCCTTTAGTGAAATCAGCTAGTCAGATCCTTTTCAGGGAACAGCAAATACCAGCAAGTTCCGTCTGTCTGTGGTATTTTCCCCAGGATGGGACTAACAAGTTTGGTCTGTTTCTCTATGTGGACTAATTCACATGTATTGTATTGCAGCAGCATTTTTTAATCTTATTAGCTCTTGTCTATAAGAAATTATTTCTGGAATTGAATCATACCAAGAGTTTCACCAGAGGATTTTATATATCTGGGCTGTGGCAGCAGACCAATTAAACATAGAGTTGGTAAGAGCATTGAGTTCAGGTTCTCAAGTATTATGAGAATAAAAAGTATTACTGAAACATTGATGGTATTTAACCGAGCATCTATAGGAAGGATTTTATTAATCTGCTTTTATTTATTAAGAAGTTCACTTAGCAAATATTTGCTGAGCACCTATTATATGCCAGGCATTGCTTTAGGTACTTAGGATACATCAATGAACAAAAAAGGGCAAAAATTCCCTGCCTCGTAGAGCATATGCTATAGTAATCCTTTCTACAGGTATTAGCTTGCTAGGGCTTACACAACAAGGTACCACAAGCTGGATGGCTTAAGTAAAAGAAGTTTAGGGGCACCTGGGTGGCTCAGTTGTTAGGTTCAGCTGGCTGGCTTCAGCTCAGGTCATGATCCCTGGGACCTGGGACTGAGTCCCACATTGGGCTCCCTTCCTGGTGGGAAGCCTCCTTCTCCCTCTCCCACTCCCCCTGCAGGTATTTCCTGTGTCTCTCTCTGTCAAATAAATAAATAAAATCTTTAAATAATAAATAAATAAATAAATAAATAAATAAATAAATAAATAACAGAGTTTATTTCTCTTACAGTCTGGAGGTGAGAAGTCCAAGATCAAGAGTCAGCAGAGGTGGTTTCTTTTAAGGAGTCTGAGGGAAGAATCTGTTCCAGGCCTCTCTCCTTGACTTGTAAGTACCATCTTCTTCCTATGTTTTTACATTATCTTCTCTCTGTATGCATCTGTATCCAGATTTCCTCTTCTTACAAGGACACCTGTTATGTTGGATTAGGACCCACCCTAATGACGTCATGTTACCTTAATTACTTCTTTAAAGACCCTGTCTCAAAAAAAAAAAAAAAAAAAAAAGGTAAAGAAAAAGAAAAAAAAAGGGTAGGAAGGGTGGGGGGGAAGACCCTGTTCAAATACAGTCACATTCTGAGGTCCTGGGGGTTAGGACTTCAATGTATGGACTTTCAGAGAACACATTTTAGCACATAATATCACATATGAGGATGGTGATCCAAATCTTTGTCTTACCTGTCTTCTCACATCCACATCTCTGAAATACTCAAAACCATTTATGTTTCCCTACAAAGTGTGTCTAGGGGACCTATAATTATGAGCAATTATTTTTCTAGACATGATTTATTTTTAAAAACGACTAAAAGGAAAGTTTCTGACTCAGAATGATTACTCTACTTGAAATGTTGCTCCATCTAGCCCATATTCTACTGTTTTGGCAATTATAAAAAAGAGTAAGGAAAAATGGTGTTAGAGGAGGGGTTCAATGGGTTATTATTTGCAGGGTACTAGGACTCATGGTAAAACAAAATTTTTTTCAAACACCGTACATGAGGGAAAGAGAGGCCTATATAATGACATTATTTTTAATAATTCAAGTAATGTTACCATCGCCACTAGTTACTATTTATTTTTATCCCATAAGGAAATTGAGATGGTTTAATCACTTGCCCAAGGTCTCACAGAATGTAATTTGGTGTCTACCCCAAGTCTGTATAACTCAAGAGTTTAAGCTGTTAACCATTCAGAAAAATAAAAATAAACAAAAAGACTCAAATGTTTCATATACAAACACTTCTAAGAAAGTGATATATCTAAGCATCTAAGTATACCTAAATGAGTACTAGAGTTTGCCTTCAGTCTTGATATAGACTTAACGTTTATCTTGAAATGATATTTTATTGTTCGGTGTTTATATCATTGTTGATATGCTGTGTCAAAATGTGTCTATCTGTCTTTGATACTGAATTTATAAAGGAAACAATCTACAACCAGGTCAGTATTTTATACTTTATTTCATTGTACATCTTGAATTACATTGAAAATTTAAAATAACTTTAAACTCTTGGTTTTTTCCTTATAATTTTAAAGGACAATTTCATTTTTCTATTGTAGAAGATGAATGGGGCAGGTAAATTACCGGGAGATATCAGGAAAGGCTTCTATGGAAAGCTGAGTTTAGTAGGATAAATACAAATTAGAAAAGGATACTTTAGGAACACAGAAAAGTCCTTATGCATACATAGGCATATGACAGAGCTTGATATTTTGCAGAAAATGCAAGTAGTAAGAGTAGTAAGATATTCAGAAAGTTGGAATGTTAAAAGAAATGACAGCAGACTAAAAGGTACATGCCAAACTTAGAAGGTAAATATGAAGTCCCTGAAAAATCTTAACAAAAGGGATGGAATGAACTCTTCCTATCAAAATGTCATGTAATAGACAATCTCAATACACCTATGTCCACTGAAGAAATTGAACTGATAATAAATGACCTAATATAGAAGGCATGACCTAAAATACCAGGCCTAGGTATAAAAAGAATGAGTGCTTGGGTGGCTTAGTCAGTTGAGTATCCAACTCCTGATTTCAGCTCAGGTCATGAACTCAGGGTTGTGGGATTGAACTCTGCATTGCTCTCCATGCTGAGCATGGAGCCTGCTTAAGATTTTGTCTCTCCCTTTCCTTCTGCCCTGCCCCCCCACCATATGTATGCTCTCTCTCTCTCTCTCTCTCTCAAAAAAAAAAAAAAAAAAGATACACACACACACACACACACACACAGCTATATGTAAAATGGTTCAACATTTGGAATTCAGTTAATGTACTCTCTTACATCAACAGACTTAAGAAGAAAAATCACAAAATTATATCCGTAGATCAAAAAAAGGATTTGGCAAAACCCAATAGTCATTCATCATAAGAACTCTCAGTAAACTAGGAATTGAGGCGAACTTCCTTAACTTAGTAAGGAAGATGTACAAAAGCCTAAGGCGAACGGTGTGCTTAATGGTGAAGAACATGAAGCTTTCCTTCTAAGATCAGGAACAAGGCAAGGATGACTCTCATCATCCCTCATTTTCAACATCATACTGGAAGCCCTAGCTAATGGAATAAGACAAGAAAAGGAAGTCAAAGGTGTGCAGATTGGGGAGAAAATAGAACTCTTCATTTGCAGAATATTGTCTATGCAGAAAATCTGTACTTGTACTCTTATATTATTACATAAGGAAGCAGAAGAAAAGGGGAAGTTAAATAAACACGTAGAAGACCCAGAGCAAAGACTTTCACATCAAATATGGTATTATCTTATATAGTTTATCAACTAATATATGAACATCAGTTTATTGAACTATATCAATCCCTGTGTATCATTTGTGACTAGTTGAGCAGAAAATACCTTTCACTACCCTTGAAGTCTTTTTTTTTCTTGGACCTTGAGACATAATGGCCTTGGAGCTCCTGGATGCAGTTATTACATCCTTGGGAATTTTATAGGTGTCATTTGCTGATACACTGTATCTTTATTTTCAAAAACCCATTTTAAGAAGTCAACACTGGCTATTAAGTAATGTAAGCATAGTAATGTAGGATTGATTATTGTATTTGTCTTACCTATCTTTTTACGGTACTGAATTCACATAGGTCATGACAAGTATTTATTTTTGTTATCTTTTCCCATACTGCTTAGTCTCCATTTATAGGAGAGGCCAAGGAGTGACATATTAGTTACTGAAATATAATAGATACTGTGTCTTAAATACCTGTTATATGCCAGAAATCATATTGTTTTACCCAGTTATCTCCTTTAATCCATCTCGACACACTTCCACCATCACCAAGGCAGGAAAAAGGGATGTGGTGACTTGTGTACTGTGTCTTGAAGACATCTGCTTGGAAGTGACACGTGACACTACTGTTTCTATTTCATTGGCCAAAGCCAGTAACATGGCCGGGTCCAACTTTATTTTTTTAAATTATTTTTTAAAAAATATTTTATTTATTTGACAGAGATCACAAATAGGCAGAGAGGCAAGCAGAGAGAGAGGAGGAAGCAGGCTCCCTGCTGAGCAGAGAGCCTGATGCAGGGCTCTATCCCAGGACCCTGGGATCATGACCTGAACTGAAGGCAGAGGCTTTAACCCACTGAGCCACCCAGGTGCCCCCCGGGGTCCAACTTTAAGTAAGAAGGGGAAAGTGCAGTTTTGGAGGTTCAGGAAAGAGGAGAATTAGACATCAGTGAGCAGCATTAATGACTACCACACCAATAATTTGAACTTTCTGGGCTTCCTAATTTGATATTTATCTTTTCCATTTCTAAATCTGCCCCTATCCCTTCTCCTGTATATAGATTCTTCAGGTAAAAGCCTACATATAGTTTCAAAGAAACACCTCTCTGTTTCAGATAGTCATAGCAGAGTTATCTGGAGACTTTTTCAAAATCATGTGCCTGGGCCCCACCCAAGAACTAGTGAACTGAAACATCAAAGGGTCAGGCTCTGGATGCGTGTACTTTGATAAAGCTTCCCAGATGGTTCCAGCGTGCCCTCTGTTGTGACTCTGCAGTTGTAGACTCATATTTGTTTTCAGGCGTTGCTCTTAAAACACATGGGAAGTGGAAACAGCTCTGAAACAGAACTGAGAGGATGGGAAAGAGGCATCTGGACCAAAATTATGAGTCAGCCTAGCTTGGTTCTTAGCTCAGGCTTAAAGTGTGTTTACCGTGGAAGTCAGTATATCTTGGGCATGCCTAACTGACTCCAGGGTTTTGTACCTAAGGCAATACCAATCCTCGTGAAAGAGACCCACCTCACTGTAAATCAAGGGAGACTTTTACCCCTGCCCCAACTTTTTACTGAAAAAATTTCAATCACATGGAACATTGAAAGGATTGACCCACTACTTAATTCAGTAAGTGCTAGCATTTTGCTGTATTTGTTTCATTTGCTAATTTTTTTGTCACCCACTGGTAATTGTTGTCTGAATCAATTATTTTATTGGGGGGTGGGGGTTATCAGACAGTGATTTTCTGATTTTATTATTCCTACTACATCTATTATCATTATCTAGCACCCTTCAATAAAGAAGAGCTTTTAAAAAATTTTAATCAACTGGAGAAGAATTAAGTTTTTCCTAAAAAGGCAGAGTAAATTTGTAATTATTTAAAATAAAGAAGACTTCTCAGGAGCCCATATTTGATTTAAGGATGGTCAACTCGCATTGTAGCAGAAAAATGGTTTGAGTATAGCGGAGGCTTCCGCATATAGTTCTATGGCACAGCTTTGCAACTCACAATGATAAAACGTGGTAGCTAAAGAGAAAAATGGTGTACAAATTACAGTGGCTGTATCACCAACAGCAGAAACATGAGCAGCATTAGTGGCCAGGCTTTGGAATGGTCAAAGGATAGGATCCATGGCACAGATGCTGGCAGTTCCATCAGCACTGGTCCCTGTTGGTGGGTCCCAGTAGCTGTAGAGCCATCAATGGGCATGGTAGCCTGGCCCCTGTTTGGTTCATTAGCAGCACCAGGGAAAACCGTTAGCAGAAGAGTACAATGTCTCCGGCAAACAGGTAACCAGGCAGCTCTTTCTGTAGAGCATCCATGAACCAGCGGTTGGGGCACTCAGAGCCCTTCAGCAGAGAAACTGCCTCTGGAGGCGGAGTCAGTGTCAGAGATCTATAGTGTAGGGAGACTTACTGTGATCCCACCTTCCCCTTGGGCTGGGGTGATCTGAGAAAAAGCGCTCTATCTTACCAAGAACAGAAAATGTCCAAGAAAGGGTCTTATTTAGGCAAAGGAAGCTCAAAGGAGAAAGTGATGTCTAGAGTTTGAAGTGCTGTATAGAGGTGATGGCAGGTAGCTCAGGTTGAAAGAGAACTTTAAAGATACTAGTTGGCTCGTTGAGGGAACCTAGAAACCCACAATGGTTGCCCGCCCAGTTTCCTCATCACAGATATGATATATATGTTCATGTCTTCCAGTCTTCTTCTATGCAGTGCCTGGTGATTTCTTTTTATGGGAAACACAGAGATTCAAGTAAAGATTAAATCCACATTTTATTCCTGATAGAATTTATATCCCCTGAAAAGTTAAAGTGGTCTATATACATATAAGGTTTCCTTTAATCTGTACTGAACATAGGAGTTGTGGTTACTAAAAGTTAGTCAAACCATATAGAGGAATTAAGGAAATAGTGATTGCCATTTTCCTTTCACTTTTAGCCTTTTTTTTTTTTAAATATAAGAACAAAGTGACTTTTTTAGCTACTCCACATTTCCTCCAAACATTGGTTTCTTGATGGAGAAATGCAAACTGTTTTTCTATCAGAAGGAAAGAAGTTGAGAATGATTTCTGGGTTGAGATCTGTTTTTATGATTAACCAACTGTCCATAAACTAAAAAGAAAATGAAAAGACAGGACATGATGGGTTGCCTGGGTGGCTCAGTCAGTTAAACATCTGCCTTTGGCTCAGGTCATGATCCCAGGGTCCTGGGATCGAGCCCCACATCAAGCTCTCTGCTCAGCAGGGAGCCTGCTTCTCCCTCTGCCTGACGCTCCCCCACTTGTGCTATCTCTCTCTCTGAAAAATAAATGAATAAAATATAAAAAAAAAAAAAGACAGCGTACACTAAATCATGGCAAATAGTCTGTGTTATAATCTGCCCATCATAAAACGAAAGAGTAAGTTTATACAAACTTCCTCAAAAAGTGATAAAATTAAAGTAGTCACAAATTCAACAAACTGGTTCTAATTCAGTGTAGTGGAACTTTTATTTTTTTAAGTGTAAAAGCTACCGTATTTTTATAGATTGGCAATATGATAATTAATTAAAGTGTTTGGTTGTGTCAGTGATTTTTTTTTCCCCTTGAGCAAGGCTAATTAGTTTTATGTTCCATATGCACTCACTGAATTGTTCTTAGCTCTCTGTCAGGTAATTTATTCAGGTGTTGAAATCATCACAAGGCTTTTCTGAGAATTCTAGACCTTCCAAAGTGGCAGAAAGTTCATTGTTGCCTCAGTAGTACCAGTCGGAGCCTTGGGTATGCACGGTTTTCTGACTGTAAGAAAATCGAACAGCATAGTAGTCGTATTTAGTGGAGTTCATGTTCAAAAGAAGCCTCTCAGAATCCTTCCTGTGACCCCTCATTTAGAAGCAGATAAACAGCAGCACTAACTGGAGACAAAGGAAGTGGTGAGGTGCAGAAACAAGAGGAAGATTTTTTTTGTTCTAAGTCTTGACGCAACTGGAGGTGGTTTGTAAATTGGGGTATTTTGTCCTTAGCATCCTTTTGATGTTCTTACCTGCTTTTCCTCTCCTTCATACTGTGTGGTGCTAACGTACTCTGATTCTCACATTGCCCCAATCCAAGCATGGTTTTTTTTCCCCTATCAAAGCTCTCTTTGCACCAAAATTACCTACACTCCTCTCCTGGAAAATCTCTGATATTAGAAAAACAGAAACTTCATTGAATTGATTTGCCCTAACAAGTACATGGATTATTAAAAGCCAGCCTCTTAACATTTTCAGATGTAATGGTTATGTTTATGAAGAATACCCATTCATATCTAATGAGTTTAAATTTGAAGGAATTTCTTTTATTATAATGATATAAAAAGAAATAGAGGCTGTTTCCAAAAGGGCTTTTTTTTTTTTTTTGGTAGGGATGAAAGTAATTTGTTTATCTCTTAGGAGACCAGTTCTGCAGGTTTTAGCAACCTAAGCTGTTTCAGCTTTTCCGTGTTCCTATGCAGATGAGCCTGTAAGTTTTTAAGCTCTCAGTTATTTCACAGTATCTCCTTTGATGGTGGTAGTAGAGACAGTGGTTTCATTATATGCAGTTTGAAGTCTTTCCTGTACCTCTGTTACTAGTTTACTAGATGTCTTTGTTATTAGGTTTCTGTTATTTTTTTTTCTTTTTTTTAAAGATTTATTTATTTATTTGAGAGAGAGAGTGTGGCAGAGGGTGAGAAAGAGAGTCCCAAGCAGGCTCCACACTTAGCACAGAGCCCTACTTGGGCTTGATCCCACTACCCTGAGATCATGACCTGAGCTGAAATCAAGAGTTGGACACTTAACCAACTGAGCCACCCAGGCCCCTCTGTTTCTTTTTAAAAAATAATCTCTATACCTAACATAGGGCTCAAATCTATAATCCCAAGATCAAGATAGGTTTCTGTATTGAGAGACTCAACCCAGAAGGAAAAACATGTAATAAGCACTATAATAACATTTCTTAGAGGAATTGACATTTGTTTTTATTAATGAGTTTGTTAAATATTAACTAGGTGCCTACTATGTGTCAGATACAGCCTAGATGCTGGGGATATACTGATTAATAAGACAGACATAGTCCCTCCATGGAGTTTACAGTCTAGTGGTTCCAGAGAGAGGATTGAGAGTAACACAGCTTCAGGGAAATGGTAATAATGTAGAGATCAGGCAAAAGGCGGAGACTTCCTTTCATATTCTGGGATGATAAGGTAGCATTCTGTACTATGAAATGGCAAAATAGCTAATCAACTTATCGTGTATGGTCGTATTAGACTGTGTGCTCCCTGAAGAGGAAGTTCTGGGGAACCAGATAACTATTGCCATAGACCAATTTAAAGGGGAAGAGGAGTGATTCAACCCTGATGGATGCCTTTAATGGCATGGATGATTTAAAGCAAGCAGATGATATGCACAAATTGCAAAAATATTGCCCTAGTAGAATGACATTCAAGCCTTTATGGGATGGTCTGGAAAAAAGTCTTTTCTAGCTTATAGTCATAGTGCTGAGGTATCTGAAAACCAAATTTGAAGATTGATTCTGTGGTTTGGTAAATTACCTGAGTACTTGAATTCAAATACCTGGCCATATATTTTTCATGAATGGTAGGTTAAGCTGGATTAGGGAGGAGAGGGGTCTTGACAACTTGAATAGCGATATATGACAGAAACCAAGCCTTAGAGAACCCCAAACTCCTAGATTTATCTGAAACAGCTTTCAGTTGTGGCACATCCATAGTTGAGTGTTAACATCTACAAGAATGATGGGAATTTGCTCGTTTGGGAGGAATATTGGCAGAATGCATTTGAGGGTTCTTGACTAGGAAAATGGAAATGGAATTTTCAGACTAAGCCAAAGTAATAAGATTGTGCTTGCAGCCACTGTGGTTCCTTGGGCAGTCAGCCATACTTCCAACGAGGCACTGAGCTGGCCTGTCCCAAATAACACTGAAGAGCCAGAAAGAATTTGGTCTAAAAGAAAGGATAAAAAATTTTAGGTATAGAAGAGCGGGGTTCCATCTGTCATGCAAACTGCCTGTGAGCCCCTCATTGGTCCCGTGATAGATTCCAAAAGACCCTCAGTTTAGTTTTGGCACAAGGAATGGGTTTGTGAAGGAAGTATGAGAGTCTTTAAAAAGCACTCCACTGGCTGCCCTTTCTAGGCTGAGAATGCTGACGGATAGAGCCTCATTTGGAGTGAGAGCTATAATCTGTGTGGGGGTGGCAGAGCCTTTTGACAGAAATTAATAAATAGTAGGCATGGTCATCACGTAGCAGGGTGAATGTGATAATCACATCTCAGGAAGGTTTTACCATAGTTAATTCATGAAAATTTATTTTTGGTCATAGGAATGATATGTGACTATTTCTTATTACTAAGAATTTTTAAAAAACATAAAAAGAATTCTAAAATAGGAATAAATAAAGTAAGAATTTAAAAAATAGATTAAAAATTGGGATGCCTGGGTAGCTCAGTCGGTTAGACACCTGCCTTTGGCTCAGGTCATGATCCCAAGTGTCCTAGGATGGGACCCCATGTTGGGCTCCCTGCTCAGCGGGGAACCTGCTTCTCCCTCCCCCCACTGCTCCCCCTGCCTGTGTGCTCTCTCTCTCTCTGATAAATAAATAAATAAAATCTTTTAAAAATAGATAAAAAGCAAATACTCCCTAGATTTCTTTCCTCTAATCCCTCTCGCTTTCATGAAATGCTCAGCAGAAATTCTCCTCTGCAGAAGAACTTCTTGACACTAGGATGTTCGAGATGGCTTACTCTGTAGATGCCAGTTGTCTTTTGTCTCCAGCCAGCCCGGTGCTTGCTGAATGGACTTGTCAACACAGTAGCCACGGTGTCAGTGGTAGAGGCTATGCATGGGCTTCAGCAACATGGACTTCTTGTCTTCAAGGCTGCCCTGGTCTGTGCCATTGCTGAGGGCTCAGTTTACTAGCAACAGTAGGCCGTTCTGGGTTCTGCACTTGACATTGTGCCTGTAGGTTCTTTGCCAGTTCTCTGTTGACACATATGTCACAGTGGATCTCTTCTGCTGCGGGGAGTGGGGAATAGCAATCTTAGATCTTAAGTAATGACTTTCCTTATGAGAGTGGAGGATTTATCTCTCATCCTGCCATCCTCTCTGCTTCCCGACTCAATCCTCTCAACATAATTTTTGGTTGAGTGAATGTTCAGTATTTACACTATACCTATGCCAATATTATGCATAGTCAAATATAATGTATTACAAGCATATCTCTTTTCTTATTTTATGCTTTTTTCTGAGATTAAAATTGCTTATTTATTTATTTATTTTTAAAGGTTTTATTTATCCATTCACAGGCAGAGATCACAAGTAGGCAGAGAGGCAGGCAGAGAGGGGCACGGGGAAGCAGGCTCCCTGCTGAGCAGAGAGCCCTTCATATGGGGTGCGATCCCAGGACCTTGAGACCATGACCCGAGCCGAAGGCAGAGGCTTTAACCCACTGAGCCACCCAGGTGCCCCTAAAATTGCTTATTTAAAAATTTCTTATTTTTCTTTATACCAGTTACTGATTTAAATTGCTTTTCAGCATAATTTTATGTGTCCCAGGATAAATGCTGACGGAGGCCCACACACCACATGTGTAAATATTTAAAAGTTATAAATCAAGCTATAAAATAAACTCTCTTTTCTTCCTTTGAGTTGACATAAATACCTTCACAACAAAACTGAAAATTATCTTAGTCTGTGGTTTTTATATGACTGAAAGGCTGTGAATTATTAGGCACCTGAATTTTATTTTTTATTGCATATGTCTGAGAGTTAGTGATGTTTGGCTGAATAGTAAACTAAAGGCTTGCCAAACTAATAAATGATTATGTTCTTTGCTATGATTTTTCTTTTTCTTAATTTCAGCAAAAATATTACCCTGAAATGTCACATAAAATTTGATTTATTGACAATAACATCACATTAGACCTTTCTTGGGTCATTGTAGACTTTATGTATTTTTCTTTTAAAACATTCAAGATAACCTATTAAAACTAAAAGGTAAGAGACTGATGATAGTCAATAAAAACAAAAATTTTAAATAAAATATTTAAAGCTGGAATTTTTAGCTATATATTTTGAAAATTTAATTAAATTGTATCAAATGCTTTATAAAAGTGAAAGTAATTACAATTCTAGAATTAGTATCCATCTGTCAGTGTAAAATATGCATAGCTTGCTTCACACATATTACTTCTAGACATACAGATTTAAGAATAATATGAATTATTTAATCCTACAAAATGTTGCTCATCTGCTCTGTGTAGCAGTGTCGAACAGTATGCTAATTAGTGAATATCACTGAATTCTCCGAGTGGAATCTAAAATGAGGTTTAAAAAAAGTGGATTTTCGATGCTCAGAGCCTTTAAAATGCAAGTATCTATTTCATTCATGCTCTCAGAGAGGAAGGATTTGTTACTCTAGTTAATTTGTATTTTCTTTTACCAAAGTGCTCCTACTCCACACATCCTCTCTCTAGCAAAGTCTGTCTCTGACAACAGAGGCACAACCCACACATTTACAGAGCGTTCAGGGACAGTCACCTTTTACTTCAAGGAGAAAGGAAGACAAGCACAAGAGAAGTGGAGAAGCGTCTCCCTGAAGCCTAAATGAAGATAGCGTCACAGAATGAAACATCTAAGGTTCTAGACTGCACTGTGCTGGCACCGAGTGCTGGGTCTTGGGTGATAATGGTACCTACTGGTTCTTTCATCAATCTATTTGACCTGTAGGGCCTCTACTGTGTGGGGCCCCGACGCCCAGGTCTAAGGCTGGTATTGGGTCTTAGCATTTAGTATGCAGGCACTTAGGTCCTGCTCCTATTTTCCAGTAGTGTTTTTGTTCCTACAGCTGCTTGGTCACTCCCCATTCACCAGCCAATGCCATGTGGGATTTATTTTTTCAACAGTTATCTATTTATTTATTTAAGATTTTGTTTTTATTTTTTTTTAAGATTTTATTTATTTGACAGAGAGAGATCACAAGCAGGCAGAGAGGCAGGCAGAGAGAGAGAGAAGAGGAAGCAGTCTCCCTGCTGAGCAGAGAGCCAGATGCGGGACTCGATCCCAGGACCCTGAGATCATGACCTGAGCCGAAGGCAGAGGCTTAACCCACTGAGCCACCCAGGCGCCCCTGTTTTTATATTTAAATTTTCTTTATTAACATATAATGTATTATTTGTTTCAGGGGTACAGGTCTGTGAATCATCAGTCTTACCCAATTCACAGCACTCACCATAGCACATACCCTCCCCCATGTCCATTCCCTAGCCTCCCCTAGTATCCCTGATACTCTACTCCCATCCAGCAACCCTCAGTTTGTTTCCTGAGATTAAGGGTCTCTTACAGTTTGTCTCCCTCTCTGGTTTCGTCTTGTTTGGGAATGAGAACTCTTACCTCCTTTTCTCATTTTTGTCTTTTAAAAATCCTTTTATTTTGAAATGATTTTAGATTTACAAAAAAAAAAAAAAAAAAGTGATGGTATTATGGAGTTGCTGTATATTCTCCCCCAAGCTTCTCCTATGGTAACATCTCTTAGGATTAAGAGGAGGAGGATGACACTGTTCACAAAACCACAGACTTTATTTGGATCTCACCAGTTTCTCCATGATGTCCTTTTCCTGTTGCAGGATATCAGATTGCCTTTGGTCATCATGTTCCCTTGGTCTCCAATCTGTGACTGTTTGGTCTTTCCTTGTTTCGTGACCTTGACAGTCTCGAAGGGTGTCACAGTCAGGTGTTTTGCAGGCTGTCCTTCCATTAGGTTTGCTGTGATTAGACTGGGAATATGCATTTTGGGGGGAAAATACCACAGGGATGAGCTGCATCATGTCAGGGGTGCCTGGAATCAACATGACTAAGGACGGTGATGTTAACCTTTGAGCACTTCGGCTAGTTGGTGTCTCAGGGTTCTCTACTTACTGTTTCCCTTTCCCTACGCTAGTCACTAAATCCAGCCCACACTCTGGGTGGGGAATGTATTTCAAAACTGCATTCTATCAATGCTTATTTAATATCTCTTTTTATCCCCCACTACTTCTTCTTCTTTTTTTTTTTTAGGGATTTTATTCATTTATTCGACAGAGAGAGATCACAAGTAAGCAGAGAGGAAGGCAGAGAGAGAGAGAGGGAGAAGCAGGCTCCCCACTGAGTAGAGAGCCTGATGCAGGGCTCGATCCCAGGACCCTGAGACCATGACCGAAGGCAGATGCTTAACCCACTGAGCCACCCAGGCGCTCCTTTATCCCCCACTTCTAAAAGTCCACTCAGTTCCTGGAATCTTGGAAGATTCTGTGATATGCATCAATTCAGTTCTTGGCTTTTCCCACTATATCCCAAGTGCTTTTCTGCATTCCAGCTAGCAAGATTTTGTTCCTACTATCTCCCTTGTCTTTGTATTTATAGTTTTATGGGCTTTGAAAGATCCCTTTATGGTAGTTTTAGTGGGATTTCAGAGGAAATGAAATTGAATTATTATGTTCAATCTGCCATCTTTATCTGGAAGCCTTGGGGGAAACATTTTTTAATCATCAAAATTGACATTTAATCTGTTTGAATTTGCCATTTCTGTTTGTTATAATTCTACCATTAATGTAATCCATGGAATCACTGAATGCTTTTTTTGGGGGGGGGAGGGTGTCATTGCTGTATTTCATAAAACATTGTGTTCAGGGGCACCTGGGTGGCTGAGTGGGTTAAAACCTCTGCCTTCGGCTCAGGTCATGATCTCAGGGTCCTGGGATCGAGTCCGCATCTGGCTCTCTGCTCAGCAGGGAGCCTGCTTCCCCTCTGTCTCTGGCTGCTGCTCTGCCTACTTGTGATCTCTCTCTCTCTCTCTGTCAAATAAATAAATAAAATATAAAAAAACAAAAAACAAAAAAACAAAACAAAACAAAAAACCACATTGTGTTCAGTCAAGAAACTCATTTCACAGCTAGAGATGTGTCGGTTGGTGTGATTGGCCCTCATTATCGAAGGTAAATTGGGGTTACTGCTATAAAGCCAGGCTTATGCTGGGTAGGGAATGCTTCTTTTTACATACCAGTTATTAAGTCTAACAAAAAACAAGGCAGACTCAGATACCTCAGGAATAAGTGTGGGGTAGTTAATCAGGCAAAGAACCATACCCAGCTTATGCTTGCCAAAGACAACCAAAACTTGAATGGGTAGAGAAGGGGAGTTAAAATCTCCACACTGGCTTCCTGACCAGTAGCATAAATGAGGCCTGGAGCCCTCTGACTACTTGCTGCCTTTCTTTTCCTCCCCCTTGTCTCTCATTTTCGTGTTTCTAGAGTATTGCTAGGTTTACAGTACAAGGGAGAGGAAGGTACAGAGAGTTCCCCCATATTCCCTGCCCCCTCACAGACATAGCCTCTTCCATTCACAAGAATGGTACATTTTTATTTTAATAAATAAATTAATTACCAAGGATGAATCTCTTATGATGTATCATAATCACCCACACAGTCCATAATTTACCTCAGGGTTCACTCTTGGTGCTCTACTTCGTATGGGTTTGGGCAAGTGTATGACAGCATATGTCTATCATTATAACATCATATAATATATCATTATAACATCATATAATATATTGTTGTAATATCATGTAATATCATACAGAGTATTTCCACTGCCCTAAAAATCCTCTGCACTCTGCCTAATTGTCCCCACTCCAATCCCCTGACGACCACTGATAGCTTTGTCTTTTCCAGAATGCCCTAGCGTTAGAATCATACAGTATGTAGTCGCTTTTTCCTCTTTTATTTTCCTACAATTTTATATAAAGTGTTTTGATATTGATTTTGTTTATCATTTAGTGACTAGGTTGCATTTTTTCCCATGCATTTTTATAGTTTTTGTTACTTTTTCTGTTGGTAATGGGACTGTATGGCTCAAAAGCCCAAACAGCACACCATGAATATTGAGAGTACTCCCTCTTGTCTCTGCCTTGCTCTCCTTTGCCTTACCCACTGTGAGTAACCTCTTTCCTTAGTATTTTTGTGTGAGTTTTGGGTTTCTTTATGCCAGTACAAACATATTCTTCTTCTTGCACAAAAGATAACCATTCTGTGCTCTCTTCATTGAAGAATTTGTATTAGTTCATAGGGTTTTCCTTGTTCTTCTTTTACAGCTTTGTTGATGTCCTAATATTTATTTAACCAGTTCCCTTACAAAAAGTGACTTGTGTTTGTTTCTCAATATATCGTTGGCTTTGCAAATGGAATAAACTCATACAAATCTCATTTTGTAGGTATATGGATATATTTTTAGATAAATTCCCAGAACTGGGAAAATTGCAGAATATTGGCGTAACTTTGTAGTGTATAATATAGTCAGCTATCATCTGTCTTAATAGTCAGGGACAATGAGGAAAATAGCAATCGTCTTTAGTATTTACAACAGAGAACATATCATTCAGGGACATGACTGCCAGATGACAGAACTGAGTGCGTAACTGAGAAAGCAACTCAGAGGTTAGTAACAGTGGAAGAGCCAATGTCTGTAACCTGGAGAGACAAAATTAAGAAAGTTGTGTTTCTGAGTCCTAGGGCTGGGGCTCATCTTCTGGAGCCTCAGACCTCTAAGGACCTGTCTAGTGAGCACTGGGGCCCCTACGGAGCTACGGTCCCTGAGGTAGAAGGGAGAGGGAGAGAAATGTCCTGGCTTTGTCCTTCCTACTCTCGTTCTCCAGTCTTTCAGAAACCAGCTGATAGTGAGGCTGGGCACCACGGTTAAAAGCAGCCAGCGTCTCCTCCCGTAGATTGCAGAGCAGTGGAAGGACAAACATGAAACTGAGGACAAGTGGGCTCAAGTCTAAAGAGCCCATCCCTTTTACCACTTAGCATTTCAGTTCACTCTTCTACTCACATTTAATACTTTCCTACTTCTGCCCATCATACAAACAAAGACACTCCTTCTCCCCAAACAGGAAGTCAGATTCAAAGTCCCATTAGTCATTGTATCGTTTTCAAGTTCAGGACCTGCTGGTGATCCTCATTCCTCTCTAGCAGGTCTAGAGGTAACTTGTGGCCTGGTGACCTATGAACAAAATTGTAAACTAAGGTTCACCCGCACTCCATACAAAACTGTAAAGGGGCAGGGGGAAAAGTATAAATCATTGGTTAATATGTACATAACAAAAATACACATTCATGGTGCAATCTTTGTCGCTGTAAAAAGTCATAGTCCATATTGAGCACTTCCCTCCTCTGCCACTTATTTCATGTTTCCTTTGTTTCTAGCCAGCACTGCAGGTGGTTACGTTCCTTTAGGGTGACTGGATCAGTCAGGATACCTCAGAACAATAGAAAACATAGAATTTCAACAGAGAGAATTTAATATAGGGAATTGATTAAGCAGTTTTGGAGAACTGAAAAGGCAGAGAAGATAATACCAAGCTAACCTAGAGAAGGGAACTCCCGGATTAAGCTACCGCTCCAGGCCTGGGGTGACAGCAGGAAGCTCAAAGGAGGGGCCCTCAGACCTCGGAGCAAGCACCATAGCTTAACTGTAGCTGATATCTTTGATTAGGCATGATGAGCCTGGTTCTAGAAGTGCTTCCCATAAATTGAATGTTACCATTGCTAACTACTTGTCTGGAAAGCAGTTCTTCCCTTCTCCTGTCCTCTGCCTTGTAGAATTCAACAGGAAGTCAACTGGCAATGCAGATACAGAGTTCCTATAGTCCCAGCCTGGGCATCACAAAGCAGAGCATGAAAGTACGCTTGGACTGAGAGGCAATGGTTTAATGACAGGGACAGCTCCTCATGTTGCCTACTCCATGTGCATACACAACTTTCTCCATGTGTTTCAACTTCCTGTGCAGCAATACCAAATTCTAGCCATTTCTCTAACAAGATACAACTACCCTTTGTAGAAATAGGCACTCTCACCTTTAACCCCAAGAGGGAAAGTTTCCAAATGTCATTACGTTCATGTCTGGATGGTGTCAATTACTCATGTTCAGTTGGAGTCCCTCTTGAATATTCTGTAATCTAAAGATGAAATTGTAAGCTGACCACTGCCAATAATTCTTAAAAGCACCATGGGAAGGGAGAAGAAAAAATTATTTAATATATACAAAAACACATAAACAGACACACATGTGCACATACATTAAGCAAAGAAGAAAATAATGCCTAGATATTAGTCTTTTTTTCTGTCTGGTTGTAAGCCTGTGGTTGACGTTTCTAACTTCCTTCTTCCCCTACTCATTTCATCTTCCCTTTGCTCTGAGCCAGTGCCTACCCCAGGTGACATGATCCAAACCTCTCTCCCGAAGGCTCTGAGTCTTCCATCGTCCTGTCTTTTCTTGGTTACTGTTTCCACTAACTTTTAGCATGTTGAGGAGAAAATGAACATAGGTGACACAAAGGAGAGAGAAATGACGTGCTTGGTGATAACTAGTGGAATGAGAGAACAGTGTAATATTTGTAGCGCCCATGTGACGGTTCTGATCTGAGTTTAAGTGAACTACAGAAGGATCTGGGCTTAATGTAGGGTTGCCAACTGTCCTTGTTTGCCCCGGATAGAGGTATTTCCTGGAACCTGAGACTTCCTATGCTAAAACTGGAAATGCCCTGGCAACTGGGACAAGTAGGTTACCCTGGCTGGGTAGGAACTGGTGGGGCAGATTAGTGACAGCAACTTCTTGGCAGAAGCACGGAGTCCAGTCACCTGGGATAACCGGTCCTTAGGGAGTGGCCAGTCAAGAAGTCTTAAACTTTCAGTAAGAGAGCCTTTAGTGGTGCATGGAAACAATGATTCTTAGTCCTCCATGGTAGCTGCCATTCATGTCGATTCTTAACCCACGGATGCTATGGGTCAGTGTAGGCTCTAGAGAGATAGGAGGTTGGAAGTAAAATCAGAGTGTAACCCAGGGGAGACAGATTCTTTCTCACCACAGACCACCCCACTGCTCTGGAAACTTGAAGGTTTTGGTGCAATGGTGACATCAGTTGAAGGTGGGTGGGGGTATTGCAAGGGATGGGGAGTAGGAACTTGGTAACATACAATGGCATGTACTGTATTAGCACTTATAGAAGAACTGATGTGCTTGGCAGGGCAGAATAACATTCATGCAGGTGGGGCATTCACCGGTGAATTTTAAGTTCTTACTGTAAACATGACATCAACAGGCTGGGGAGTGGGGAGGCCAGAGGAAATTTGGTGACCCTGGCTTTTCTGGAAGCAGTATCACAGGAGAAAAGGCTGGGTTGATTATGATACTTTCCTTATAGTATTGCGCCACCTAGTGTTAGCTTTGATGTACTTCTTTTGTCCTAGTTCCATGAATTAAGAATCTGTTGTTTCCAAAGTCCTCAGTCATTTGTTATTTTTCTCATTCAGCAAATACTGACTGAATACTTTCTATATGCAAATCACTTTTCTAGGTATTGAAATTAAAACTGTGACAAAACCCCTGAATTTATGGAAGTTTACATTCTTGAGGGGATAAAGATAAATGCATAAGTAAAATGAAACCTATGCTATATAGTTATACATGTGAAGGGGGGAAATAAATCAAGAAAGGAAGGATTAAATTTAAGGTGTTGTGGGGAAAGGGTCTATAATTTTAAATCAGGTGGTCAGGGAAGCCTCTGATTAAAAATGAGATAGGGAGCATTTCAGGCAGAGGTAATAGTGCAAAAACCCCAAAGTGAAAAGCTTCCGAGTTCAAGGAACAGTGAGGAGGAAAAGGCTGCACTAGGGGGAGATCATTAGGAGGTAAGAGCCTTTGGAATCACCGTGAGGACTATCACATTTATTTAGAGGTTGAAAATCCTAACAGAGTTTTGATCAGGGACATGGTCTTGTGTATTTATTATTTTTTTCTTAGAAAGAGAAAAAGAGAGAGCACACACTCAAATAGGGAGGAGGAGTAGAGGGAGAGGGAGAAGCAGACCCTGCTGAGCAGGGAGCCCGATGTGGGGCTTGATCTTAAGACCCCAGGATCATGGGGCGCCTGGTTGGCTCAGTGAGTTAAAGCCTCTGCCTTCAGCTCAGGTCATGGTCCCAGGGTCCTGGGATCGAGCCCCGCATTGAGCTCTCTGCTCAGTGGGGAACTTGTTTCCCTGTCTCTCCCTCTCTCTCTCTGCCTGCCTTTCTGCCTACTTGTGATCTCTCTCTCTGTCAAATAAATAAGTAAAATATTAAAAAAAAAAAAGACCCCAGGATCATGACCTGAGCCGAAAGCAGACAGTTAACCAACTGAGGCATACAAGTGCCCCTTGTGTACCATTTAATAGGATCACCCTGGCTGCTGTGTTGAGAACAGACTGAAAGGCAAGGTCAGAAGCAGCGAGAGCAGTAAGATGCTATTTTAATAATCCAAGTGAGAGGTTACAACATGAGCCAGATGGATGACAATGAAGGAGGAGTAAAGTGGTAAGAAATTGTTAATGCCTACTTTGCTCTGCCCTACCTCAAGGCTTTGGGACTAAATTATTTGGGAAAGTAAGGAAAAGGAAGGAAGGGGCCACTTGTAGGTTTTTAATTCACCTGGATTTGATTTCTGTGTGTGATGAGAAAGAATACAACTTCATTTTTTATAGGAATATTCTGTTTTCCCAGCAGAGTTTACTGAAAAGATTATAACTATGCATTACCATTACTGTCATATATGAAGTGTTCATTTATGTATGAGTCATTGCATATCTTGGTTATGTTCCACTGATTTGTCAATTTCTGTGACAGTATTAGTGGGTTTGTTTTTTTTTTTTTTTTTTTTTTTTACTTTATAATCAGTCAATATTTCGTACAGCAAGAACTCTCACCTTATTTTTTAAAGAGTGTTCTGGATATTCTTGGCCCTTAAAATTTCCATAAAGTTTTAAATCAGCTTGTCTAGGGTCATGTGGGTGGCTCAGTTGGTTAAGCAATGGACTCTTGATTTCTGCTCAGTCATAATCTCAAGGTTGTAGGCTGAGCCCTTTGTCTGGCTCTGCACTGAACGTAGAGCCTGCTTGGGATTCCTTCTCTCCCTCTTTCTCTGCCCATACTCCCCTGCCCCACTAATGCACATGTGTGCTCTCTCTCTCTCTAAAATAATTTCTTTTAATTTATCAAATTCAAACAACAACAACAACAACAAAACAAACAAAAACAAACAAAAGCAAAAACCTAAACCTATTGGGAATTTTAATTAGAAATGAATTGAACTGATAGTTTTTGAGTGAATTGGCATGTTTAGCCCTGTGAAATCTTCCAGTTCACCATTTATTTTAGTCTTCAGTGACTTTCAATAGATTTAGAGGTTTTTGCATATTTTTTGATAGGTTTATTTCTAGATACTTGATTTTTTATGCATTGTAAAAAGACATCTTTAAATAATATATTTGCTAACAGTTTTTGGCTAGTAGTTGGAAATGCAGTTAATTTGGGTATTTTGATTCTTCATCTACAATTTTGCTAAATGCTCTTATTAATTCTAATGGCTTATCTTTCCTGGGGGTTCTATGAACATAATATACCATCTGTAGATAATTATGCCTTTTATTTACTTTTCCTGACCTTCATGTACTGGTTGGAATCACTAGCACAACCTAGAACAGAAGTAGTGATACCAGCGAATCTTTAATTGTTATTATCAGTGGAAAAGCTTCTAATATTCAACATTGAGCAAATGGTAAGTTTACTTTGGTTTTCTGTAGATATTCTTGATTGGATTAAGAAAATTCCAATATTTTTAGGGGGGGAAAGTTTTAAATAAAATCATGAATGGATGTTGAATTTTATAAAAAAATTTTTTTTTAAATTTACATCTAGAAATACTGTGATTTCCCCCCCGCTTTAATTTTTTAATGTGGTAGATCTCACTATTTGATTTCCTAATGTTAAACTGACCTTAAATTCCTAGGATAAATCCATCTTGATCATGACTGATTATCTTTTTAATAAATTTCTCAATTTGGGTTCCAACATTTTCTTTATTATTTTTTATATTTATGTTTGTGAACGAGATTGGCCTCTAACTTTCATTGCCTTTGTTGGTTAAAGGATGCCTGAGAACACAGTCAGGTTTTGGTATCAGAGTTTAACCAGCCTCTGAAAATGAGTTGATGCATCTTTCCTTTCCTGTCATCCTTGAATTTGTATAATTTTGGCATTATTTCTTCTTTGAATTTGCCGGAGAACACATGCTAATTCCAACATAATTAACTTACAATGTTATATTAGTTTCACGTGTACAATATAGTGATTTGGCAATTCTATATACTACTCAGTGCTTATCATAAGTGTACTCTTAATCCCCTTCACCTAGTAATTTTTGAGGGAAGACTTGTTTTCCTCCTCTGAGTCAGTTTCTTGAAGATATTTTATTTTTCTATTTCTTCCTGTGTCATTTGCAATTTTATATTTTTCTTTAAAAATTTCCATTTCTTCCTATATTTAAACTTATTGAAAATTTTTGTTTAAAGTATTTTTTTATTGCATTTGAAGTACCTGTGCTATTGGTAACAATATCTCTCCTGTTTATGATATTGTGTTTTCTTTCTTTTTTTCTTATTAAATTTTGAGAGTAGTTAGTCAATTTCATTACTCTTTTTACACAGAAACCATTACCTCATTTAAAAACTATAACATTGACCATCTTTCCTGTTAGGTATGGTCATATTATAGATTTTATTATAGATAGTGATTTCACATGTAAATATTTGTTCTGCTTTGAAATACATTCATTTTTTACAGTCTTTGGTAGGGGCAATAGATTTTGTAACCTAAAAAGTTTAAAGGTTAAAGTAAAAATTAGCAAATTAAGCTCTAAAGCTTTAAGGCACTAAGTAAAAATTTTTGAACTACAAGAGACAGAGATCACTCAGTAGAGTTGTTCAATAAAGTCCTTTTTTATTATAGTTAAGACATAAAAATGTAAAGACTATTATAGCGAAAACTTTATTCTTTTATTTTTTATTTATTTATTTTTTAAGATTTTATTTATTCATTTGACAGAGAGAGACAGAGCAGGAATACAAGCAGGGGGAGTGGGGGAAGGAGAAACAGGCTTCCTGCTAAGCAGGGAGCCCAATGTGGGGCTCGATCCCAAGACCCTGGGACCATGACCTGAGTGCCCTATGATGAACAATTTAGTACCAGTAACCAATCTTGGAAAATAAAACATTTCACATACAGATGAAATATATTGTATATCCCTTTCTGGTTACATTTCCTATCGCAGAGGTTGACCATAATAACAAATATGATTATCCTTGCATTTACATCTATATTTTTGCCTGTACATATATATTCTTAAGCAGCATGTGCTGTTACTTTGTATCCTTAAAGTAATATATAAATGATAGTACATGGCACGTGTTCTTCCACAGATAGTTGTTGCTAAATATTATTCAGTTAAAAACATTTTTTCTGAAATTTTCTTCTTCTTCTTCTTCTTTTTTTTTTTTTTTTTTTTTAAGATTCTGACAGAGATAGCGAGAGAGGGGAACATAAGCCAGGGGAGTGGGAAAGGGAGAAGCAGGCTTCCCACCAAGAAGGGAGCCGGATGTGGGGCTCCATCCCAGGACCCTAGGATCATGACTGCCCCAAAGGTAGACACTTAACGACTGAGACCCAGATGCCCCTTCCTGAAGTTTTCTATTCTTAAATTTGTTTTGAGGTAATTTGGAGTTGCTTGTTGAATTAGTGAGTAGTTTTTTTTGTTTTGTTTTTAGCAGTCTCTATGCCCTATGTGGGGTTCAAACTCCCAATCCTGAGATCGAGAGACACATGCTCCACCAACTGAGCCAGCCAGGTGCCCATGGAAGCAGTTTTTTATGATGGTTGTTCTAATCTTTGTCAGATAATTCTAGCATCTGATTTATCTCTTTATTGGCATCCGTTGATTGTCTTTTCTTGTTTGGGTTGTGACTTTTCTTGTCCTTGGTATGATTTTTTTTTTTTTTTGTATTATATCCTGGAAATTTTGAATAGTAAAGTTGGAGTCCTTGGATCCTCTTTTTTTATTTCAGCCAGTGGTCACCCTGTTTATGTTTGAGGCATCATCCCTGGGTTTCTTTTCTGGGCTGTGGTTCCAGTGATAGTATAGGATTCAGAGCCTGTATAGTGCTATTCTGGTCCATTTCACTCACCTGGCACCATCTGGGCTCCTGTTTGCTTGGCTGATGCTGCCCACAGGGGTGAAGAGCTCTTTCCTAGGCAGATCCTGCTAGGGGAAGTGTGGAAGATGCTAGGCTATGAGACAGTGAGGGCTTCCTTGAGCCTGTTGTCTGGGCTACCCTGTGTCTACCTAATCACTGCTGGTATTGTCTGAGGCCATGGAAGATGCTTTCCTGGGCTCTAGGCGGTGGGTGGAGGATGGAGTGCTTTCCAGGGCCATCTCTCTGGGTCATTTAGTGCTGAAGGCTTCTTCCCCATCTCTGCCAGTGCCCCTGAGGGAGAAAAGCAAATACCTGGGCCTCCTTTCTGCCTCTGGTGGTAGCGGTGGAGGTCATCTCTTGCCACTGGGTAGAGGCCCAAGAGATTCTAGAATGGGTCTCTGTCTACTGCTAAGTGAGGGCCAAGAGACACTGAGCTTCTGGGTGGAATTTTCTGTCTTCTCTTTACAGGTCCTGTCGGTGTAGGCAGAGCAGGCTGCCAGATACGGCATTGAGATGGGGTTCCCCATTAGGTCTCTGATGAGCTGCCTCTTTCCTGGGCTTTTTCCTGGCTGGTCCTAGAGTTTATTTGCCTTCCCCCCCCCCCCCCGGCTTTGCCTTTTGGTGGTTCTGAGCTGTGTGCCTCTGCAGTGCCCAGTGTGGGATATATGGGAGACTAAAGGAATTCCAGGGAACTCCCTCCATATCATTCCTCAAGTCCTAAGGTCCCTAAGATCCCTAGGGTCCCTAGCCCATTTGCTTTCCTTATTCTACCTTTCAGAGTCCTCTTATAGTTGTCTACAATTATTTCCAGTATTTCCCTCTCCCTCTGCCCCCCTGCCAAAGAAAAAAGAATGAGTGCAAAAGAATATTATGAAGAATGAATCTTTGTAACAATAGAGGTAAGATATGTTTTTGGTAGAATGACTCTAATTCACCTAAGTTCAATCAGATAATAGATTAAATACTAATTGAAATTTATTACAAAAAGTATACATCTCCCAACACTAAAAAAGGGAATTTGATGAAGTTTTTATCCGCTGAATATTTTTTCCCTTACATAGATCCCTTTGACATTGTGTACATGTATATGTATATCTGTCTATCTATCTGTCCATCCTTCTATCATCTGTCTATCATCTCTCTATCCATCTTTATTTTCTGAACTAGATTTTGTATGCGTTTCTTCAATTTATGCCTCTAAAAATATTTCTACATTATTTATACTAGTAGATTATAACATCACTGTGCATTAATATTAAATTAACATTCATTTATTCTTAATCCAGTTTAGGTAGATTTAGATGGTTCAAAATTGACATGAGAAAAACAGTTTTGAAAGATTGTACATTTTTGTAAGTTTCTAAAATACTGAAAAGTTTTATAATTGAGGAATTATTTTGATGATTTACTTATTAACTCATAAATTTAATGCTATAACCATCAAATACTTTTTGACTGCCAGTCTATCTTCACATGTTTAATTCGGGGGGGGGTGTCTAAAATTTGGATCCCAATTGTATTCTGGTGATAACAACTTAGTGGGTTTATTGATAAACAAGTATTTGTTTAGGTAACATTCATATGCACTCTTAAATCCACTTTTAGCATCATTTTGAACTCCTTTTTTATATACTTCAATGAAGGCTAAAACCTCAGAGGGCGTGCCACCAAAAATTGCACTATGGTAATAGAAATCTCCCTTTTCAAAAGGGATGAAAGCTGCTGAGTTAGGGCTTCTCTCATAAGGGAAATTTTTGTCATGTCCAAAATACCACCATGCATGGAGTTGCTCTACAGACTTGCCCAGGGCTTCTACCCCAAGGCCATTCTTGAAGATCTGGTTTACAGTCAAACTGAAGAGAAAGTCAGCTTCATGTTGGATGTGTTCTAGGATGTAATTATTCAAGTTCCTCATGTATATGTAATTCAGGTCTTTCCACACATGTTGTCTGAGTACAATACATAGTTTAAATGTTCAAAGGGGACCTAGCTCTATAGGAGGTAGTTTGGAGAAGTCATCCATCAAGATGTAAAAGATAACATTGTAGCCACTCATGAAGTATTTATTAGCAGACTGGATGAACTGTTGCAGGTACTGATCCACAAACCGGTGAAACATGAAAAAAAAATTTTTGAAAACTTATCAGGAGATTACATGTCACTTAACACACGTATTATTATTGCTAAGACCTACCAGTAGGTAGGAGCAGAGAAGTTGTGTCTAGAGCTTAACTCTGTTGGTTAATGAAAGAAGAGATAGTGAGCTTGGGAGCCTCAGAAGAGCCTTAAAGTTGGTTGAGAAGAAAGGAGGAGAGAGCTAAGTGGATATTAATAAGAAGATTGCTAAGTCATGTAAAGGACTCAGCCATAGCTAGAGAAAATAACCACTATAAATAATTATGCAGTTCAGCCAGAAATCATGATTAGGGTTAATTATGAGTAATTCTTTGGCTGTGTAGAGAGTCCATGGGTGCTTATCCATGTTCTTCCAAAATAAAAAAGGAAAAATGCTAGTAGCACCTACTTTCCAGTAGCAAACACAGCCAAGCCTACAGTAATGTTCCGCCTTTTATAGTACTTTTCCAGGACTTGTCTATTGTAAGTTCCTTCCCATAGGATTGGTGCAAACCAATCAGTTGTTGTTTTTACATCAGGACGTTTCCTGTTGAACAAACACGAATTAAGTTACCACCTTATCATGACAACAGAAGTTTTGGTCCAAGTGATAATAGCGAATGATTATAAAGTACTTACTATGTACCAGGCACAGTGATTAAGTGCTTTACAGGTTTTGTTTAATCCTTGTAATGTCCCATAATAGAAGTACTATCATTATCTCTATTTTTCATATGAGGAAACATGAGCACAGATTGAGTCAATTATTTTTTTTTAAGATTTTATTTTTATTTATTTGACACAGAGAGAGAGATCACAAGTAGGCAGAGAGGCAGGCAGAGAGAGAGGGGGAAGCAGGCTCCATGCTGAGTAGAAAGCCCGATGCGGGGCTCGATTCCAGGATCTGGGATCATGACCTGAGCCAAAGGCAGAGGCTTAACCCACTGAGCCACTCAGGTGCCCCTTGAGTCAATTATTTACTATTCCACAGCTAACAAATGGCAGAGTCAAGATTCAAGATCTTCAAAAGATTTTATTATAGGGATTTTTTAAACTTTCACATTTACTTATTTATTATACATTTATTTTAAAATCCTACTTAAAGTCTGTAGTCATGCCCTTCTATTTGATTCACAAGTCTCAAACTCCACCTTAATACTGGCCACATGTGCCCTTATCACAGTGATGATGCTTATCAATTAGGCACATCACAGATGCAAATCAATATCTACTTGAGAAGATGAAAGGGTTTGAAGATTATTCCTCCTCCTTCATTAGGTCAGAGTAAAGATTTGCTAACAGAACAAAAAGGGTCTCTGAAAGCAGAAGTCAGTTTAAAAACTTGTGTTTAGAAATTGTTTGGTAGGGGCGCCTGGGTGGCTCAGTGGGTTAAGCCTCTGCCTTTGGCTCAGGTCATGATCTCAGGATCCCGAGATCAAGCCCTACATTGGGGTCTCAGCTCAGCAGGAAGCCTGCTTCCTCCTCTCTCTCTGCCTGCCTCTCTGCCTACTTGTGATCTCCATCTGTCAAATAAATAAATAAATAAAATCTAAAAAAAAAAAAAAAAAGGAAAGAAATTGTTTGGTAAAACAAAAGAGGAAGTAGGAGAGACTTAGAGTCATTAGATTTCTGCTACAGGTATGGAACTCCTTCTCTGGAAGGTAAATGCTGGCCAGAGGGCATTCTCTGCAAAGGAGTTGCTTAACAGTCTGGCAGATAAGAAGATCTACCCTCTGGATGGCAACTAGACACCTTGCCCAGTTTCCTTCGTGGCTGGCTTAGTGTCTCTGTGTAAAGTGGCTTGGAGTCCAGTGGAGTTTATGCATACGCTCAATGTCATGGGATATCTCTTTGCTAAGACCAAGCTATGTCCAGTCCTGAGCACCGAAGTTGTCAACAGGGGACAATTGGAGCCCACACTATGACACCATTTCCCAGGGAGACTAGCCAGCCAGATGGTTGGTTGATTAGATCAGACTTTTATAAAAGAAAGGGATAAGATTTTCCTTCAAGGGGAATGTTTTATGTTCTGGGTAGGGATTTGCTTTTCCTGTCTACAAATAGTTCAGCTTTGTTGACTTGCAGAATATCTTTTTTTTTTTTTCCAGAATATCTTGTTAATTTCCATTGTATCACACATAACATTGCCTCTATCCAAGGTACTTATTTCATGGTGAAAGTAGTATAATGGTTGGCCTACTTCCATAAAGGTCTCTGGTCTGACAGTGCCTCACAGTCTAGAGGCAGCTAGCCTGATAGAAAGTGGAATAGCCAGGGAAAGTCTCAATTTCAGTGCTAGTTCCGAGATAATTCCCCTGAAAATGTTGAGGAACTGTTCTGTAGTAGTACCGTTCATGCTTTGAATCAGTGAACACTATGAAACATTGTTTTTTCCAAAGCTAACATACAGTTCATAAAACAAGGTGGATGTGGGGATGTTCCTGCTCACGATTACATCTCCTAATTCACTTACAGAACGTTTACTTCCCATTGTTGTGACCTTGTGCTCAGTATGTGTAGTGTTCTCAGTTGCCAAGGGAGGAGTCTTTCCTCTAGAAAGTAAGTCATAGTTCTGTGAACCTGATAACAGGTCACTTGTGGTTCCTCATGCTCCACAGCTAACAGGCAGAAACGTCTGGTTGGCATGACTGATCTTCCTCACCAAGAAGATATCAAGATGAGGTGATACAGTGGTGGCAAGGAGGGCTTCATATAGAATGCAAGTGATTCTGGCAAGTTGCCCCTGCTACTCTCATTTCCAGTAATAATGGTCAGTGGGAAGTTGTGGCAACTCCATAAGGTCAGACCACAAAGAGAACCAGACTCTTCAGGAATGGCAGTTTGAGTCACCCTATCAGATAGAAACTCTGGCCATCAGAGGGGTTAGCAGACAGTAAAGAAATCATGGGGAGGTAATTGTTAGCTGCCTCCTTTAATTGCCAACCACCTGTACAGCTGCAGAAGTGAGATAGTAGCCATGATTTGCTATGTTAATTATTTTCTCCCCATCGCTGCCTTATATGAAGAGTGCTAGAGATGGCAAATGTTACAATTTAGGTTATGTTTTAGGTTGGGAATATGGCTGGATTGCCTTCATCTTGATGATACCCCTTAGGTGATGTGACTTCCTATTTCTCCTGTTTGGGGAACATGAGCTTCTCAATCTAAGTCAAATTTGAGAAATGATTCTTAATGACAAAAAGGTTGGATTGTATTAGTTATTTTCTTTTCTTTTTTTTTTTTAAAGATTTTATTTATTTGACAGAGAGAGATCACAAAGGCAGAGAGGCAGGCAGAGAGAGAGGAGGAAGCAGGCTCCCTGCTGAGCAGAGAGCCTGATGCGGGGCTCGATCCCAGGACCCTGAGATCATGACCTGAGCCAAAGGCAGCGGCTTAACCCACTGAGCCACCCAGGCGCCCCATGTTAGTTATTTTCCATTTACTGTTCCGCTATCCATCCTCAGCCCTTCTCTACCTGGCCTGCCTTGGGAGCAAACTGATCACCCAAAGTTCCCAGCTGTATGGCTTGCTGTGAGTTCTACCAGCATAAGATCAGAGGACAGGAAAGGAGGTTGTCTATTTTCTTTCTCTCTGTCTATTTTCTTTCTCTCCCAGCTCTGTCGAGATCTTGACAGTGGCTGTGTCCTTATGCAACTACAACTTCTGTTGGGCAGCCCATTCCTGGTTCCAGAAATCCCTGGAAATCTCCAAGAACACCATCCCTTCTCTTGTCCCTTTAGGCTGAGCATGGTCACAGCTTCTTGCTGTTGCAAGTCTCTTGATGCCTCTGTATCCTTTGTTGGGTCTCTTCACCTTGTTCACATATCTGCCAACCACCCCTTCACTAAAGTTACTTCATCTCAGTTGATGAAGCTCAGTTGAGCTGTTTCTCTCATACCCTGATAGATTCAGTATCTGAAGAGCTTAGAAAATACCTCAGGAGGGCTGAGCAGGTGGTATTTGGCAGTATACAAATTGACCTACTCATGAAGTATATCGCTAACAATGAAAATTTGCAGAAGGAAGGTACACAGGTGAGAATGCTAAAGTGTCATAGTTCTGTAGACTATCATAGGTCTGACATAGAAGTATGATAATGAAGGAGGGAAATCATATATATGGCCTAAGATATCCACATTCCTAATAGAGAGAGAATAGGTGCTAAAATGAATTAGAAATTATTTCAATGCTAAAAGGCATTAATAAGATTTGACGAGATGTGATCATGACAATAATAAGGGAGGGTATAATTTGTTCAAAAAGTAGTTCTGGAGAGAGGGGGCGGGGATTCTTCCTGTAAGTCCAGGCTATATTGTGGTATATCTAGTTTTAGGAAACTGAATAGGAGTCTAAAAAGTGTAAGAAGCAGAAGTGGTGTCATAGATATAAATAAATATACCATGAGCAAACAGAATCATGGTAGTACTAGAGAATTTCCGGGGTATATGTTTCCTGCTCCACAGTATACAGTCTTCCACCTCCCTTCTTCCCAGCCAGATTATCATACTAGCAGCCTAGTTGGTACCCTTTTCTTCCCCCCACCATATTCATAGAATTCTATTGATAATATGTGTATAATATGCACATATACATTAAATACACACATATATCCAGGCTTTAAAACCTTGCTTATTTCATAATAATGAGATAATGCATACTTTTCTGCAGCTTGCCTTTCTACTCAGCACACCTTTGTGGACATCCTTTCAGGTTATCTGGACTAGTTCTTATTCACTCTTTGTAATGGCTGCATAATATTCCAAGGTGTGCACAGTTTGTTTAGCCATTTCCTTACGAAAAGATTTTCATTTTATTTCTGGGATTGCTGTCTTTATAAAAAGTGATACAACAACCTTAATCTTATGTCCTTAGGTATTGTTGCTGTTATTTTTACTGGCTAATCCCAGGAGTAGGATTCCTGTATACCCATGTTCCTTTTTAATAGTTGTTACATGGGTACCTGGGTGGCACAGTTGGTTAAGCAACCAGCTCTTGGTTTTAGGTCAGGTCCTGATCTCTTGGGTCTTGAGATTGAGCCCTGCGTAGGGCTCCATGCTCTGTGGAGAGTCTGCTTGAAGATTCTCTTCCTCTGCCCTTTCCTCCACTTTGAGAGGGAGTGCTTACACTCTCTCTCAAATAAACAAACAAATAAACAAATAAATAAATATTTTTAAAAATTGGGTTGTTACCCAATTACTTTTTGAAAGGCTGTAATACTTTACCTTCCCACCAGCATTTCCTCTATACTTTAAGACTGTAGCTTTAAAAAGATTTCAGTTTGATAGGTATAAATAGTAGCTCATTATTACATCATTTTACAATTCTGTGATTTCTAGTGAATTTGAGTATCTTTTTGTATATTTATTGGCTAGCTCAATTTGCTCTAATGTGAAGGAATTTATATACATATAATATATATATATATATAATATATAATTTATATATATATATAAATTCTCTCTAATATATATATATATATTAGAGAGAGCATGCACATGAGCAACAGGGGATTGGTGGGGTGGGAAGAGAGAGAATCTCAAGCAGGCTCCACACACAGCACAGAGTGCAATGTGGGGCTGACCCTGAGATCTTGACCCAAGCTGAAATTAAGGCTTGGATGCTTAACTGAGCAACCCAGATGCCCCAAGTTTCATATTTCTCTACTGAATTGTTAATTTTTTCTCTTTTATAAAAGTTCCTTGTATTTCAGTAATTATCTGTATTACTATTAATTTTTTCCGATTTTCTGTCTACTAAATTTTTGGTTTTAAACCAAATAAATGTTAATTTTTTTATATAGTAAAATATGCCTTTGTAAATAGCTAGGAACTTCCCAGCATGAATTAAGATTTCCTTCTTACCTAGACTTTACATGTTGTCATACTGATTTTCTAACAAATTTTTTTACTGCTTTATTTTTTACAGTCAAGTCTGTAATCTATCAGGAATTTATCTTTATGACATAGAAGTAAGGCACCATTTCCCCCCATACTTAGTCTGCTAGTAGTGTCAGTATAATTTATGAAATAACTCTTCCATTCCTCACTGATTTTTTAAAATACCATTTTTGTTATATATCAACTTTGATACATACTGTGATCTAATTCTGGATTTACCCCTCCTCCGATCCATTCCATGTTGACTTGATCATAATGATGTTAGAATATGTTCAGATATTTGAGGCAAAATCCTCTTAACTTTCTTATTTTTCACACTTTCCTTGGATGTTCTGAGACATTTGTTTTTTATATTTATTTACTTTAAGCTTATAGTTTTTTCTACTTAATAAGAATGGAAAATGAACTTCTTCCTGATATCTCAGTATTGAAGAGGTCATTTCATTTTAAACTAAAAGCCAATATGATGCTTCATAATAAAACACAATGCCTCCCACCACTACTATTACATCATTATGGAGGTGCTATCATTTCAATTAGACAAAAGGTCTCATGTATTTACTTACTCTACAAATATTGAATCTTACTCTACAAATATTGAAAATACTACAGCTGGGCTTTTTTTTTTTTTTTCTAGGTACATTCTCATGGGAGAGGCAGATAATAAATGAATAAGCAGGCAAATATACAGTGTGTCAGATGTTGATAAGAGCAATGAAAAAAAATAAATCTGGATAAGGGAGAAAGGGAATGACGTGCCAATTTATATGGAGTGATTAGAGAAGGCTTTACTGATTACATTTGAGTGGAGTCCTGAGGGAAGTGAAAGAATGAGTCATTTGGCTGTTTGGAGGATGGATAGTCGATGCAGAAAGAACAGCAGGTGCAAAGATCCCCAGGTGAGGGCATGTTTGGTGCATCCAAAGAACAGCAAGGAGCCAGCATGAGTGGAGTGGAGGGAGGGAAACAATAGTTGAAGATAAGGCCAGAGACAGAGATTGGGCAGCCATTTTATCTCTAATTTTTTTTTCATATTTTAAGTACTTTGGACTCTTCAAAAAGACCTCTTACAAGAGTGTTACTTCTTAATGTTCATAATAACAAAAACCTAGAAACAGTTCAAGTGCCCATTACTAAGCCAATGGATGAACAAACTGTGGTGTATTTCTATAGTCCACTATCACGCAGCCATCAAAATGAATAATAGTGATACGCAGTTTGGATGAATCTAAGCACTCTAATATTAAGGGTTGAACTAAGTCCCTGGAGATTACACAGAGCATTATATCCTCTTTATAAAGTTACCAAAACTAAAATTTAAAAATATTCTATTTCCAGGACACATAAGGAAGATCTAACTTATATTAAAAAAAGAGAAAGCAAGGGGATGATGACACAGGATTCAGGACAGAGGTGGTTTCAAGGCAGAGGGTGAACAGACAGAACGGGGGTACTGGAAAAGGCAGAGCTGGGCGTTGAAGTTATTGAATGTTGACTTTCTTGTTTCATTAAAAATAAGCAAGTAAACAGTGGATCTTGCATAATCTAATGATGAGTGTGAGTCATGAAGCAAAGACTATTATCTCATCCTGTGCACTCGAGGTTATTTTAAAAACATAAATATGAGGGGCATCTGGGTGGCTCAGTGGGTTAGGGCCTCTGCCTTTGGCTCAGGTCATGAGCTCAGGCTCCTGGGATCGAGCCCCGTGTCCAGCTCTCTGCTCAGTAGGGAGCCTGCTTTCGTTCCTCTCTCTCTGCCTACTTGTGATCTCTGTCTGTCAAATAAATAAATAAAATCTTTAAAACAAACAGACATAAATATAAAAAAAGAATTCACAGATCAGGAAATAACAAATAAAGAACACACATATAAAAGATGTCCAAATTGAATTGAGATATTTTAACTAGTAGTTTTTGCCAATAATATTTGATACTACTAGAATAAAATGTAAATTTATAAAACAAATAAAATATTATTCACGTTTATCCACTGTGAATTAGAAAACAAATGGAATAATTATTAAAAGGCAATTTAGCAACCTGAATAAAAATGTAAAATGTCTACTTCTCTTAAACTAATGACTCTACAATATGCATTTATCATATGGTTAAGTTCACACAAGAGGGACTGAAAATATATGTACAAGGATGTTCAACAAAGCATGACTTAAAACAGTCCTCAAGCTCCAAATGATTCAAAACCAACAGCGAATTGACTATATAAATTATGGTATACAGCCATAAAATAGAACACTTGGTGGCCATTATAAGGAATGAGATTTTTCCCCGAATAATGCCAAAATCAAAAGAAGTCCTTAATGGCATTTTCAGGCTGCTACTAAAAAGATTTTTTTTTTTCTTTCCCCTTATAAAACCAGGAGCATTAAACTAGATAATAGTTTTCTCATTATGACCTTTAATTGCCTGGTTCTTGATAAACAGACACTAGGTTTATGTATAAAAGCCTTAAAAATAAAAACTCCAAGGGGGCATCTGGGTGACATCTGCCTTCGGCTCAGGTCATAATCCCAGTGTCCTGGAATAGAGCCACGTGTCAGACTCCCTGCTCAATGGGGAGCCGCCTTCTCCCTCTCCTCTCCTCTCATGCTCTCTCTCTCTCTCTCAGATAAATAAATAAAATCTTTTAAAAGTATCAAAAGAGGGGGGCACCTGGGTAGCTCAGAGGGTTAAGCCTCTGCCTTTAGCTCAGGTCATGATCTCAGGGTCCTGGAATCATGCCCCACATCAGGCTCTCTGCTCAGCCGGGAGCCAGCTTCCTCACCTCTCTCTGCCTGCCTCTCTGCCTACTTGTTATCCCTATCTGTCAAATAAACAAACAAAAAAAAACTTTAAAAAAAAGTTAAAAAAAATAAAAATATTAAAAGAAAGTAAAAACCCCAAGGCCTAGAAGCCTCCCAGTATAGGTACAATTTGATAATGGGAAAAAAAAAATCTCCCCCATTTAAATTGAGATGACGATGATGATGATGATGATGATGAGCGTGCAGAATATTTTTTCTTACTTAGGATTAAACCAATCTGAGAGCTGAGGTTCTTTTGCTTCATGATCCCTGATACAAAGGAAAAAGTCAAGTTAAGAGTAATCCACTTATTCAATAAGTAATTATTCTGTCCTTGTAATATGAAGGCACTGTTTGGTGCTTGTTCTGCAACTATGAACATTTAGATCAGTTCCTGCTTTCCAGAAGCGAATAGACTAGCTGGAAAGAAAACAGTAAATAGATAATACGAATACAGAGTGTTAACTACTAATAGGGAAAAACAGATCTCCATTGGAGCATTTAAATGGGGCATCCAACCTAAATGTGGGGTTAAGGGAAATGATTTGTAGATGAAATATGTAAACTGGGTCTGGAAGGATAAGGGCTAGTTCAGGAAAGAGGTGTAAGGTGAAAGGGTCATGAACAAAGGTGGGAAAGCAAGGAATAGTATGGTTCTTGAGTGGGGGACATATTTTTTAAATTAACAGAGCAGGAAAAATAATGCATATTCAGACAAAAATACAGATTTATTTAATTCACTTATCAAGTATTAGTAGCTTATTATTTGACAGATATTTAATGACATGTTAAAATAAAGGGGTTACAACAGGGATCTGGATGTTTGTCTTTGATTTTCGTTTAAAGCTGGGATCCACCTAAGGTTTTGTTTTACTTTTAAGTTAATTATTTAATTAACAAGGCTATGAGCGAACTTCTTTTTCATAAACTGGGAATATTTTGTAAAATAAGAATAATTTTAAGGGACTAGTACTTCCAGAAAGATGGACTAAGTGCTCATTTTCCCCATTCCTGACACTAAGTATAGCTAAAAACCCAGGACATTATATTTAAAAAAAAAAGTAGACTCTGAAAGATGAAGAGAAGAAAGCAGATCAGGTAGGTGCACTGGGACTCAAGGATCGACGTGGCAATCAGTTTCCTGGGTTTCTGCCATATATAGCCGAGATTGGGTGCCAGAGAAACCAGCAACCCAGAGATGACAATGGGCACAAACAGGGGGCAAAAAAAGATCTTTGAGAAAGGCTGATAACTAAAGGACCAGGAAAAGGGCAACCCAGCAAGGCAGAGAACTTGTAGACACTACTCACTGTGCCCAAGCACTGTGCCCAATGCCGCCAAAAAACTGTAGCCCCATATCCATCCCTCCAGCAAAGACAAAGTAGAGAGCTTAGACTTCTACCCTCACCAGACCATAATAAGGATCTCCTCCCTCCCTCACTGGTATGGAGTTAGAAGAGGTTAATAGGGGTTAAAACTGTCACTGTTGCTCAGCAATTTTGGCAGTCCTCCTGTGGTTGTGTCAGTGGAGACCACATGGGGACTCCAAACTCCCATCCCTGCTCATTAGTAATAAGGAGCCCCTCCCCACTGGATTTTAAGTGAGGCAGAGTCAAGAACCAAAATTTCACCCCTCAACTGACAGTAATGAGGTGGTGCCACCCTATTTCCCAGCTGGAACAGTGTTAGAGGATGCCTATGAAAAGACAAGATTTAAATAAGATCCAGAGCCTTGTAATACCCCAAACTGTCCAAGTTTCAATTAAAAAAGAAATCACTCATCATACCAAGAATTGGGAAGATCTCAACTTGAGTGAGGAAGGGTGCCATGATGCCATGATGACAGATATTAGAATTATCTGACAAGGACTTTAAAGTAGCCCTTGTAAAAGTGCTTCAGAGGGGGAATAAAGTGCTTCTATGAACAATTACAAACGCTTGAAACATGAAAAAAATAGGAAGTCACAAAGAAATAAAGAAATAAAAAGAAAAAATAAGAAGAAATAAAAAGTCTTATTTAAAGATATGGAAGATATAAAGAAGAACCAAATGGAAATTTTAGAACTTAAAAATATAAAACTGGGGCACCTGGGTGGCTCAGTGGGTTAAAGCCTCTGCCTTCAGCTCAGGTCGTGATCCCAGGTCCTGGGATCAAGCCCCACATCGGGCTCTCTGCTCAGCAGGGAGCCTGCTTCCCCCTCTCTCTCTGCCTGCCTCTCTGCCTACTTGTGATTTCTGTCAAATAAATAAAATCTTTAAAATATATATATATAAAACTGAAATAAAAACTCAAGAAATAGGCTTAACAGCAGAATGAAGATAATGGAGGAAAGAGTCAGTGAACTTGAAGATAGACTAACAAATCACTTAACCTGAACAACAGAGAGAAAAAACTGAGGGGGTGGGGGAGAAAAAGAGAAAAGAAAAGAAAAGAAAGAAAAGGCTTCAGGGACATGTAGGACCAAAACAAAAGATCTAATACTTATGTAATTAGAATCCCAATGGAAAGGGAGAGGAGGGTACTGAAAAAGTATTAAAAATATGGCTGAACATGCCTCCCCCCAATTTAGCAAAAGATAAACATACAGATTCAAGAAACTGAATGACCCCAAAACAGGATAATCCTAAGGGAAAACGAAACCTTGCTAAAGCACATGATAGCCAAATTTCTGCAACATAAAGATGAAAAGAAAGCTAAAGTTGAAAAGAATCTTGAAAAGACTGAAGAAAATGATTCACTTATAGGGGAAAAATAACTTGAATGAAAATGGATTTTTTATTAGAAACTATGGAAACAAAAGGAATTAGAACAGTATTTTTCGGTGCTTTAAGAAAAGAACTGTCATCCAAACTGTCTCCCAGTAGGGGTGCCTGGGTGGAGCAGGGGGTTTAGCACCTGAAATTTGACTTAGTTTTGGGTGGTGGTCTCAGGGTTGCGAGATTGAGGCTCTGTGCTGAGCAGGGAGTAGTCCACTTGGGATTCTCTCCCCCTCTCCCTCTACTGCTCCCGCTTGTGCATGCGCACTCTCTCTCTCTCTCAAATAAATAAATACATTTTTTTTAAGTCCCCCAGTTGGTGAATGGTTAAACAAACTTTGGTACATCACTTCATGGAATACTACACAGCAACAAAAAAGGAGGATCTATTAAAATACACAACAAAGTGGCTGGATGTCAAGAGCATTATCCTAAGTGAAAAAAAAGCCCATTTCAATAGATCCTATATTGTATGATTCCATTTATAAAGCGTTCTCAAAGTGGCAAAATTATAAAGATAAAAATAGGTTAGTGATACTAGGAGTTAGAAAGGGTTGAGGAGAGGTGGTTAGGGTTGAGTATAAATGGTAGCTCAGAGGAGATCTTTGTGGCGATGGAATAGTTTTCTGTATCCATTGCCGTGGCGGTCTACAAATCTACACACATGAGAAAGTGTTATATAATTCTATACATACACTGTCCCAGCATCAATTTCCTGTTTTGATATTGCATGACAATTATGTAAGATGTAACAGTGGAGGGTACATGTAACCTCTTTACTATCTTTGCAACTTCCTATGAATCTTTATTTCAAAATCAAATATTAAATAATAACTTTTTTTTTTTTAAGATTTTATTTATTTATTTATTTGGCAGAGAGAGATCACAAGTAGGCAGAGAGGCAGGCAGAGAGAGAGAGGAGGAAGCAGGCTCCCCGCTGAGCAGAGAGCCCGATGTGGGACTCGATCCCAGGACCCTGAGATCATGACCCGAGCCGAAGGCAGCGGCTTAACCCACTGAGCCACCCAGGCGTCCTAAATAATAACTTTGAAAGTGCACCTCATTTTGACATTTCAGAGGTGTTTTTAACCAAAAATATTTTAATATAGGATTGCTCAAAACTTGTGCTTTTTCAAAATCCAATTTGACCATGCCTAACTTAATTAAAAATATATAGTGACAAATGAAGAACTTTTAAAAAAAGAAGTTGATTTTTTTGAGAGTTGGTTTCACTAATTTTTCAGGTCCTACCTGGGTCATTGGTAGAAAACATGGTGGACTACAGAGGCTATCAATCTACAGAAAAATATCATCCTATAGAGAGATACTTAAACTATAGCAAATGTGAAAAATCTGTCTGGTGTAAGCAGGTGTGTGTGGTGAGGGAGCAAAATTTGGAGATGTGCACATATGCATATCCATACAAACTCATATACAGGCATATATACATGTGCATCAAATATTTCTGAACTGATACCCAAGAAATTTTCAGTGGTTGCTCTAGAGAATTCAGTCCAGTTTTCTGATCCTTCTGACTGCCATCATCATTAGAACTCACTTGACTCCAACCACTTTGCCTTCAGTTTAGAATATTTATAGAACAAAGATTCTTACCAGCAGAGATTCATCTTCTGTAAGTGGTTCTTTATTCTTAATATATATGAAAAAAAGATATTTTAGTGTTCAATTTGAACAAATGCCTATTACAGTTGGAATAACAAAAAATCTAGAACTCAAATCCATTCATTGGTATTGTTAGCCAAACAGTTACTAAATACCTGCCATAGGCCAAAATAATGCTACAGTTCTGGAATCCAGACCTGCAGTGAGCTTATGGTCTCTTATTTCCCTTTTGACTAAGCCCCCTATCTTCAAAATGATTATAATAATACTATTACAAGTGACAACGAGTCCTTTCTATTAAGAGTACAACACCCTAAGAGAGCAAATAACATGTAAAACATGATACCAAACCTATAAGGTTAATTTTAAAAGACATTAGCTCCCACAATATAGCTGATTTTCCAACAGCAGTCAGTAACATGGCATTGTAAGGGCCTATTGAGCCAGAGCGGCCCCACCCCGGTTGAACTGCCATTTTGTTGTTTATGCAGTAAAACTTAAATTGACTCTGCCTCAGCCCCCCAGGGGAACTTACTTAAAAGCAAGTGCGGAAAACCAATCCCAAGTAACAAAGCCCAAATACAAGGGTGGGTCAGGTCAGGTGGAGATAACGGCTGAATGCAGGGATAAGTCAGGTAGAGACACCAGTCAGTAAAGCATGCATACTGTCTCCCTAGTTACCAAGGAGTATGGGCCCTGCCCTTTGGGCACCTTTTGGGCACCAATTCTGACCAAGGTGATAGGCTGGTTCAAATATCTACTAGGGTAAATTGTAATTCAATTGGTCACTTATGTGTGACCTAACATGACTGTGCAGCTTTCTCTGTGTGTTACAATTTCATTGGCCACCTGAGCATGGCGAGGCCGAACCACATGGCCCTTGCCCTTAAAAGCTAGTCTGTGAAACAGAGGGTGGTCGCCCTCTCTGTAAGGGGCGGCCCTGACCGGTCTGTTTGATGGTTGGTTTGATTCTTGATGATTGGCGCGAAATAAAGCTTTTCTTGATCTTCGTTTTCTATCAGTCTCGCTCCTTTGACCATGGACCCATTATTGGGGGACCCAACATTGGGAACCCAACAGCATTGCTTATTTAAAGAAACCATAAAGAGGAAGGCAGGGATGGGGGGGAAGAATTTTACATTTTTCTATGAGAGAATTCTAGCAGGTTGACAGATTCCAAGTGCAGCTATGTTTCTACAGCACATTATTTTGAGTCTCATTCCTATCAGGTGGAGCACTGACATAGCTTTAAGCTGAAATCCACCTAAAATAACCCCTAACATTCTCCATTCTCTATTATCTTGCCTTACTTCTTTCTTCCTAGCACTATCATATAAAATACACAGCTCCCGACATTATATTATATATGTCTTTGCTTATCATCCCTCTTCTCTACCTAGAATATAAATCTACCTAAGAGCAGTCACTTTCTTTGAGTTATTACTGTTTTCCCAACACCTAGAACAGGCACCAAAAAAAGTGTTCAATAAATATTAGTTGAATGTTGAAAAGTGAAAGAATGTATCTATAATTTAATTAGTTCCTCAAAGAGGAGAAAATCTCACACAAAACTCAGCATTTTAGATCAACTGCCAATCATTAAAGGTGGTAATTCATCAATCTTTTATATTTACCGGGAATGATACATAATCATCAGGACTAAAGCAAATGAAGCATTTTTCATTTAGAATTCATTCTCCCCTAGGGGAAAAAAAAAGGTAGGGGAGAGAAAGGAGTTTTTTTGGAAAGTAATAAACAATTTCCTTGCCATCTTCTAATAACTAATTAATTACAGAATCAACGTATGGAAACTTGGCCACCAAAGTGTCTGATTTCTGATTCTAGAATGCTTGAGCTTAGGAAGAAGGCCGACTTAGGGAAACCACCTATTTTGTATGAAGTGCCTACAAAAGTCTCAGAATGCTGACTAATAATCTTTAGGTCTGCTGCAGAGTGTCTGGGAGATTCCTATTGTATTTTAGCAAAGTCCCCCCTGCATACGTAAAGGAAGTTCAGTAAAACTCTCTCTCATTTTCACTTGTGCTTCTGAGAAAAGAAAATGAGGTCCTTATGAAGGTGTTTTTATGTGCTGGAATATGTTCTTCCCCCAAAGTAGATTTTTATATATGTTTTTTTTTTCTTCCTCACGAAGGTATTAAGACTAATAATTTATTCAAAGACTATAGGACTAGGAACCTAAAAACATAGGAGCTCTCTCAAAAGTATAGTCTTGTAAACATTGATTAAAAACCTAAATTGAAGGTATTATACTCTGAAATGGGATATTTGGCTCCAGCCAATGCGCTGAGCTTGTGTTGCAAGTGTTAGATAGTATTTCTGTTTACCCATGGGGCACCCTGCTGGCTCAGTTAGTGACTCTTGATCTGGGGGTCATCAGTTTGAGGGTAGAGTTTAAGGGGGGAAAAAAGGGTTTCTATTGACCAGTATAAATTGGTTTTAAATAGGCATTATCCAGGAACAGGTCCTGCTTTTGGGTATGTGTTGGAGTAAAATGGAGATCTCTGATATTTAGTTTTTGAACACTTATTTAATGATCAAGATGCTTAGATCTGTATCTAGTGAGTAGTGAGTAACTACTAACTAGTGAGTACTTGAAACATTGTTAGTGCAAACAGTGGAGTGTGAAGACTCATTATGGAAAAAATAATGGATGATATCTCATTAATGGTTGCATATATTGATGAAATGTTGAAATGAAATTTTGGATATGGTGAGTTAAATAAAATAGACCACTTAAATGAATTTTATCTGTTTCTTTTTAACCTTTTTCAGTATGGCTCCTAGAATATTTAAAGTTACAAATGTGGTTTACACTGTATTTCTGTTGGTTAGTTCTTCTATAGATACTGCCAGATTGGGAAGGCTTGAATTTGACAAAATTTTAGTGTTCCAGGAATGTACCTTTTATTTATTTATTTTTTTTAATTTTTTATTTTTTATAAACATATATTTTTATCCCCAGGGGTACAGGTCTGTGAATCACCAGGTTTACACACTTCACAGCACTCACCAAAGCACATACCCTCCCCAATGTCCATAATCCCACCTCCTTCTCCCAAAGCCCCTCCCCCCCAGCAATCCTCAGTTTGTTTTGTGAGATTAAGAGTCACTTATGGTTTGTCTCCCTCCCAATCCCATCTTGTTTCATTTATTCTTCTCGTACCCACTTAAGCCCCCATGTTGCATCGCCACTTCCTCATATCAGGGAGATCATATGATAGTTGTCTTTCTCTGCTTGACTTATTTCGCTAAGCATGATACACTCTAGTTCCATCCATGTTGTCGCAAATGGCAAGATTTCATTTCTTTTGATGGCTGCATAGTATTCCATTGTGTATATATACCACATCTTCTTGATCCATTCATCTGTTGATGGACATTTAGGTTCTTTCCATAGTTTGGCTATTGTGGACATTGCTGCTATAAACATTCGGGTGCACGTGCCCCTTTGGATCACTACGTTTGTGTCTTTAGGGTAAATACCCAATAGTGCAATTGGTGGGTCATAGGGCAGTTCTATTTTCAACATTTTGAGGAACCTTCATGCTGTTTTCCAGAGTGGCTGCACCAGCTTGCATTCCCACCAACAGTGTAGGAGGGTTCCCCTTTCTCCGCATCCTCGCCAGCACAGGAATGTACCTTTTAAATTCAAAAACATTAGAGAGGCGCCTGGGTGGCTCAGCTGGTTAAGCTTCTGGCTCTTGATTTCAGCTCAGGTCATGATCTCAAGGGTCTTGGGACAGAGTGCAGTGTCGGGCTCTGTGCTCAGTGAACAGTCTTGTTGGGGATTCTCTCTCTCCCTCTGCCCCTTTCTCCACATGTGCTCATGCTCTCAAATAAATAAATAAATAAATAAATTCTCTTGAATAAATAAATAAATAAATAATCTTAAAAATAAAAAACCATTAGAAATACCCTATGAATGTGGTAAGAGTCCATCTAGTCAGATTATTTTCTGACAGTGTGCCCTCAATGACATTATTTTTAAAGGCCAGTAATAAGTTGAAGTGTCATCTATTTTGTATAATATACTTTCAAGGCCAAGGCTTGGGGATGACCCCTACCTATGATTTTGCCAGATCACCCCATTTTTTTTAATATAATTTTTTATTTTTTATAAACATATATTTTTATCCCCAGGGGTACAGGTCTGTGAATCACCAGGTTTACACACTTCACAGCACTCACCAAAACACATACCCTCCCCAATGTCCATAATACCACCCCCTTCTCCCAAACCCCCTCCCCCCAGCAACCCTCAGTTTGTTTTGTGAGATTAAGAGTCACTTATGGTTTGTCTCCCTCCCAATCCCATCTTCTTTCATTTATTCTTCTCGTACCCACTTAAGCCCCCATGTTGCATCACCACTTCCTCAAGGATCACCCCATTTTTCATACAGTTTCTCGAGAGCCTTACCTTTAGTTTTGGTGATGTAAAAGAAGTCCTAGTATGTTTCTCAATCATTATATTTTTGGATCTATAAAAAAATACCAGATATTATAAAATACTGTCCTGGTGTTTGAATCCTTTGCTTGTGGTGATGTCACCAGACTCTTTTGATGATGAAAGCATTTGAAAGTCACAATGATACTGTCATAATGATACATGTGGTCACAAGTTCTCTTTGCTACCAGATGGTAAAATTTTGTCATATTTGAAAAAGGATTTTAAAAAATGGTTTGCTTTTAGTTTCCTTTGTTGTACTTTCTTACCTTTACTGTTGACTTATTTTACTTACAGAAATGTATTTTGAATGGTGTGCTATGTGTGTATGTATGTGTAGATGAATTACAAAAAACATGCTCCGTCTTTCTCTTCATCCTCTTTTAGGCATTGTCCAATTATCCCAGGTAAATCTAATCCTTTCTTACTCTTTCTTAGAATGTCTTACAAGTACTTATTTTTCTGATTATAGAAGTAACACATTTTCACGTTACAAAATTTGTCAAGTGCATAAAAGCACAAACAAGAAATGATAATCAGGGGCGCCTGAGTGGCTCAGTGGGTTGAGCCTCTGCCTTCAGCTCGGGTCATGATCTCAGGGTCCTGGGGTCGAGCCCTGCATCAGGCTCTCTGCTCAGTGGGAATCCTGCTCCCCCCTCCACCTGCCTGCCTCTCTACCTATTTGTGATCTCTCTCTCTCTGTGTCAAATAAATAAATAAAATATTTTTTAAAAAAGAAGAAATAATCAAATGTAATCACCCTCTCCTGAGATGATCACTCATATTTTAAGATAGCATGTACCTTTGTTAAAGGTTTAAAATGGTTTTCCTTATTGAAAAAGAAAGATACACACACACACACATACACACACACACACACACACACAAAAATTCAAACAGAGAAAAGATTACATAATGCTTGTCTTCTTCTTCAGCACCAACTCGTTCCATTATCTTATCCCCAGTGACAGCCACTCACAGTTTCTTGGGATTTATTCCATAACTATTCTGCAAATATAAGGATATTTATCTGTTTTTAAGTGTATAGGTCTCCTTTTCACACACATGACACATACTAAAAACATCCTTCAGTACTTCGAATATCTCACATATCAGTATATTTTGAAGATCATTCCATTTCATGTATCTAACTCAATTCTTTTGCTAGTGAACCTTAATATATATATATTATATGTGTCATAATTTATGTAACCAGTTCTCTATTGCTAGACATTTTGGTTGTTTATTCTCTTTGCCATTATAAGAAATGCCACAATGTTTCCACTTCCATTTCTACTTGAACATGCAAACCTGCTCTATGAGCATATGCTGAACTAGTGTTGGGTCAAAGGTTATATCCACTTCTTGTTTAAGTAAATGTTACCAATGTTTTCCATAGGGTTTGTTCCCGTTTAACTAGTACCATCAATGGGTAAAAGTACCCATTTTCTTACATTCTCATCAATATGAAGTGTGTTGTTAAAATAGTTGGGTATTTGAAAATCTGAGTGTCTGAATTCTGTCTTAGCGTAGCTTTATTTTATTTTATTTTATTTTTAAAGATTTTATTTATTTATCTGACAGACAGAGATCACAAGTAGGCAGAGAGGCAGGCAGAGAGAGAGAGAGGAGGAAGCAGGCTCCCCTGCTGAGCAGAGAGCCAGATGCGGGACTCGATCCCAGGACCCTGGGATCATGACCTGAGCCGAAGGCAGAGGCTTGAATCCACTGAGCCACCCAGGCGCCCCTTAGCGTAGCTTTAATTTACACTTATTTCGTTATAGTTGATGTTGAGTGTGTTCTTGAATGTTTAAGAGCCATTGTAATTCCTTCTCTGTAAACTGTCCATAGCTTTTGTTCATTTTCTATTAGATTTCTATTTTTCTGCATTTTTAAATCAACTTTTTATGTTGGCATAATTTTAGATTTAAAGATACCATTATTAAGACCATACGGTTTTCATAAGAGACTCTTAATCTCAGGAAACTGTGGGTTGCTGGGGGCTCAGGGGGAGGGATAGGGTGGCTGGGTTATGGATGTTGGTATGTGCTATGGTGAGTGCTGTGAATTGTGTAAGACTGATGATTCACAGACCTGTACCCCTGAAGCAAATAATGCATTATATGTTTAAAAAAAAAAAAGACCATATGGTTTTAATATAGACAAACAGATCTTTGGGACAGAATCAGAAGTCCAGAAATAGATCTGTACCTCTATGGACAATTGATTTTTGACAAATAAGAGAAGGCAATTCATTAGTGAAGGGATACTCTTTAAAAAAAAAACTGGGTCTCAGGGCACCTGGCTGGCTCCGTCAGTTAACTATCTGCCTTTGGCTCAGGTCATGATCCCAGGGTTCTGGGATTGAGCCCCACATGGGGTTTCCGGCTCAGTGGGGAGCCTGCTTCTCCCTCTCCCTCACGTTCATGCTCTCTTTCTCCCAAATAAATAAATAAAATCTTTTTAAAAAATGGGTCTAGGGTAATTGGATATCCAAATGCAAAAAACCCTTAAACAAAACAAAAACAAAACAAACTCTGATCAGTACTTTGCACCACGTATAAAAATTAACTCAAAATGAAAGACTGACCTAAATGTAACATCTAAAATAATAAAATGTGTAGTAGCGAAGATAGGAGAAGAAACAGTTAAGACAATAAAAAGAAAACTGCAGATTGGGAGAAATACAGTCAAAAGTGGGTAAAATGTTTGAACATTTTATAAAACAAAACACAAACAAAAGGCAAATAAGTATGTGAAAAAATCATATTAGTCTTTAGGCAAATGCAAATTAAAACCACAATAATATACCTCCACACACCTATTAGAATGGCTGAAATTAAGAAAACTGACCATACCAAGCATTGATGAGAATAGGAGAAGTAGAAATGTTACATATGGTTGGTGGGAATGTAAGATGTTACAACTTCTTTGGAAAAGAATTTGGTAGTTTCTTAATGATTTAAGCACACACTTACCATACAATCCAGCAATTCCACTCCCTAGATATTTACCCAAGAGAAATAGAAGCATATGTCTATAAAGAGAGCTGTCCGTGACTGCTTGTAGTAGCTTTCCTCCCACATAGCCAAAAGGTGGAAACAAGAAATGTTTATCAACAAGTGAATGGATAAACAGGCTGTGGCTCGTCCTTGCAATGGAATAGTACTCAGCACTGATTTGTGCCACAACATAAGGAACCTTAAAATAATAATACTGTGTGGGGCGCCTGGGTGGCTCAGTTGTTAAGCGTCTGCCTTCCGCCCAGGTTGTGATCCCAAGGTCCTGGGATCAAGCCCCACATCAAGCTCCACATTGAGCCCCACATTGAGCCCCACTTTGAGCCCCACATTGGGCTCCCTGCTCAGCAGGAAGCCTGCTTCTCCCTCTCCCACTCCCCCTGCTTGTGTTTCCTGTATCCCTGTGTCTTTCTCTGTCAAGTAAATAAAATCTTAAAAAAATAATAATGATGATACTATGAAAGAAGCCAGGCAAAAAAGGGCACATACTGTGTGATTCTGTTTATATAAAATTCTTAAATATGTAAAACATTCAAACTACATAATACACATTTTTATGTTTTATGTGCCCAGAAACCCTTCATTTACAGGAACTCTTAAACTCAAGAAGCAACAGCATCCTTCCATCCAGTGTGGAAGCTGAAATAGGCAAAAATTTCCTCTCCCTGCCCTTTGCAGCTAAAACGTGGGCACGTGACCTGAACTACCTGGCATGCTAATCAGATTCTCCTACCCAGGACTTTAAACATTAAGGGGGTTCAATTTGAAATTATCTGTAATAGAGTCAAGGGCTAATTTTAGGGAAGATGTTTTCAAGGGTACGGAGATCAGCTGGGAGATAATAGGTGATGGGATCAGGGTGGATATTCCCACAGATTATACCTGTTACAGGATTGTATCATGTATTTCCTCCCTTTGTCCTTTTCTATTTCTTTTTCAGTGGTTACTTGCTAAGGACTGTGAATGGCTTCCTACTCTTATGCAGTAAGCATTACTGCCACTCACTACTCTCTGGCTCCCCTTCCTTTCCAAGGAAAGCTCTACTTTTTAGCCCTTTTGCACTTGGCAGGGTCATGTGATAAGTCCAGGCTGAGGCACTGAAGAGTCCTACATCATTCTCCAGTGTCTCTTGCCCTGACATTGTGACAAACTATCACAGAGAATGGACCCTCCATCGTTCTGGGTCCCCAAGTGACAAGATGGAGCAGACTTCCTGGCTCCAACCCTCACTGCTTGTTTGTGAGTGAGAACTTGTTTTGGGGTGAGGCTGCTGAGGTCTGAGGGTTCAGTTTTCTTAACCAACATGCCATTTATACATTCTTTCCCTGTTTAGATGAATCAGAGTCAATATCAATGCCATGACAAATTCAAGTTTTGGTACCAGAGAGGGGGTTTGTAGGCAACATACATGCAGGGAAATAGGAGGAATCTAGAATTTAGAATTGGTTTGCAAACCTTATTTGGGTCTAAAGTCAATTTTTTTTAAAAACCACATTAGTTTTCAGAGACAGGTTCCTGGCAGCCTGTGAAATGTAGTAGTAAACAGTTACATCGTCTCTGATTGACTGAGGGGCTCTTCAAAGGCAAAGTATATGATAATGATGGCTCCTATAACACTTACTTATGCGCCAGACACTGTACTATGCACACATGCTAACTTACTTAATGAAATGAAGGACATAAAGAAATCAAGGACCAACAGGCAGGTGAAGGGGCTGTATCTAACAGCACTAGGGAGCTTAAAGAAAAAAACATAAGGCCCAAGTTAAAGTCTGTTTTGTGACTCCAGCTCCCACCAGATAGCCTTGCCCTTCACGGTTGTAGCAGGTTCCAGCCCCACTGATGGGCCCCAGCTTTCTGTCTTCAGTGCCACCATCTCCCTTCTGGGCTGCTCTGGGTCTCGGGATAGTCACAGCTCCTCAGTTTCCTCACTGTCCCATCTGCTCCTTAGCAGTTCTATCATTGTGTAACCAGTTCTCAAATTAAAATCCCTCATTTGAAATACCCTGATTGTCCTGATTGGATTCTGATTGATAATAGTTCCTAAGACTAGGAACTCTGATATCAATTGATTTTTGCTGTATAACAACCCACCCAGACCTTAAGGGCTGAAAACAAAGAGGTGTTACTTTTGCTTATGGGTCTAGGGCCATTTGCTGCTGCTCTGGGGTAGGCTTAGCTGATGTCAGCTGGGAGAGCACACAGCTGGTTAGTAGGTTGGGTTAGTTAGTAGGTTGGGTCTGAATTCACATATCTGGTTGTTGGAGAACATCAACTGGGACAATGTAAAATGGGCATGGATACAGAGAGGGATACTAATATTCACTGTTGTCAACTATCCACCAAAGGCCCTAAGAAATAATCTCTCAAAGTGGGATTTTGGTTTCCTGCCCTACTGTGGGCTACTACTGTGTCATGTAGTGACATCACAATTATTTAAATTATTTTATCACTATTATTGCTTGGTAGGAAGTGTATATTGAAGAGAAGACTTCACGACACTATATAGGTGTTGTACTCACCATTGTGGCCATAATAAGTACAAGGTCTTTGAGATGGGATTGCTGCTTCTGACTGTTTTGGAGAACTTAGAGAAATAAAATGAAAACTCCAAAAATTGGAAATCTCAGGTCGAGGCATGGACACAGACCAAGATGGTTCCGTTGGAGCCTGTTTATTTGTGTATGTGTATGTGTATGTGCATGCATATGCATGTGTACTTGTAGTCATAAGGCATACATGGCTGAGGATAAGGCCCCAAATCAAATTGTGTGATATACATAATTAGAATGTAAGTTTATATACAACTTCTAAAAGTCTCTTATGTTGGTGGGAATGCAAACTGGTACAGCCACTGTGGAAAACAGTATGGAGGTTCCTCAAAAAGTTAAAAATAAAACTGCCTTACAACCCGGGATGCCTGGCTGGCTCAGTCGGTTAAGTGTCTGTCTTCATAAGATCATGATCCTAAGGTCCTGGGATGGAGCCCCGCATCAGGTTCCCTACTCAGCAGAAAGCCTGCTTCTCCCTCTCCCACCCCCTATGCTTGTATTCCCTCTCTTGCTGTCTCTCTTTCTGTCAAATATATAAATAAAATCTTAAAAAAAAAAAGAATGAAATCTTACCATGTTGTGGCATTTAAGAAACAAAACAGATGAACTTAGGAGATAAAAAGAGAGAAGGGTGGGGGAGAGAGGCAAACCAGAAACAGACTCTTGACAATAGGGAACAAACAGGGTTACTGGAGGGAGGTGGTTGGGGGATGGGCTAGATGGGGGATGGGCATTAAGGAGGGCACTTGTGATGAGCAGTGGGTGTTATGTGTAAGTCGTAAGTCACTAGGTTCTACACCTAAAACTAATGTTACTCTGTATGTTAACTAATTGGAATTTAAATAAAAACTTTTAAAAGCCTCATGTTAAAATTAGGGGATTTGGAAAGACTAGAAACCCTATACTTGGAATGAGAGCATTTGGGTGGATTCAGATGAATCTGAGAACTTGTAATTCTACTCCTTCTGAGCTTCCCTTGTCAGTGGAAATGACCCCTCCTTTTTAATCTCTCTGAGAAAACGAGTCTTTTCTTGCTTAAAGACTCCATAAAGATCTCACCCAAGATAGTTGATTTATAAGGTGATGCGTATTCTCATTGCCTGAAGACCTAATACCTAGAGTCAGAAATCAAGGTCTGCTCCAGTAGGGGATAGGTACACTAAAAGAATTTAAAGCTCTTGCTAATTTGTGTTAGTAGGGAAACACATCTGAGAATGGATTTTAATGATATTGGATTGAGCTGAAGTTCTGAAGTTGTTGAAACAGGTATATTTACCTGATATTCTGGATTTAATGTTGTCCTAGCCAGCTGTAAGTGGTTCTAAGAATTTTCTTGGATATTAACTAAAATTTGAATTCAGTGGTAACCTACAACCAATGAGGCTGAGATGTCATAAATTTTTTGGCATGATGTAGAAGAAATCCAAACATTTAGGGAGACAGAAATGTTGAAGTGAATTTATCGGGTTCACACCATACACCTTCCCCCAGCTATGCTCCTGGACATGGTGGGGGCCTCTGATGACTCTCTTTTTCACTAAGTCATTGAGAAATGAGTCAGTGTGGGGAGATACTGATATTGAAATGGACTCCCGGATTTCAATGAGAATTATGGGATTTCCATTATTGGAGAAACCCTAGTCCTAGTGAGCAGAAGCATGACTTGAATTGTCACAGTAACAAGTTATGGTACCTTATTATGTTTCCATAGCTAAGCCAGTTTATAGATCTGGAGTCTTTTGACTAAAGAGGGGTCTATGTCACCTCAAGGAAGGACCTGTTTCATTTAGTACGATAACTGTGTCCTTGGAGGAAAATGCAGAATTGACACTAGCTCTGAGTTGACAATTTCTAGAGGCCAGAAATAGCATTGTGATCTACCAAACAGAGGTGTATGGAGGATAGGGGATAAATTAAATTCTATCCCTGAGTTTATCTAACAGTGGTCCCATCATATAACAGAGCCACTCTGTGGTTCCTGAATTCCTGACTTCATGGTTGGAATATATGTATTTAGCAACTGGTAGAGTACTTATATTAGTCTTTGACTAATGGTGTAAGGGCAAACATGGTAAGAAGGATCAAACTGAAGTCAATGGGAAAATCTCTTCTACTAAAGTGGTAAATCAAGTTATATAATAATACCATCTCCCTGTGGCGATTGTAAAGATTAGTGGAACCAATAAAAACAAACACTGCATGTTGTCAATTCATATCACACTCTTGTTTAATATCTAATGATATTAGATTAAGATGAATGGAATATAATATTGGATTGAGCTGAATTTCTGAAGTTACTGAAACAGGTACACCTCCCTGAGATTTGTTAATATCCTTGCTTGTTGGGCCAGCATAAAAGACAGATACATTTATAGAATGCCTGGCAATCATCATAAAGTTTATCGAGTGGTGACCCCAATGACAGCTACTTCTCCTGGTGGTATATCTTTGCAAGGGCAAATGAAAACACTCCCTGGTATTTGGTCTGCAGGTGACAGATGTTTTTCCTTATACCAGTTAGTATGGATTATCCAAAGCAGTTTGCTTTTACCTGGCAGAGACATCAGTGAACCTCAGAGTTACATGAAGTGTTTTCATAATGCAATCCACCTAACCACCTGGACATCTTACAGGCTACCATTGTTAGCACCATGCTGAGCATTTTGAGCAGAAAGAAGCAAGAATCCCAGATGTCATGCTAATACAAATGAATGCCAGGAAGTGGAAGAAGAATTCAGGGGCCCAACACATCAGTGACATTTCTATGGAACATGTAGGGTTATTGGCTCTAGGCAAGTTCTTGTACTTTGCACCACTTACCAGCAAATCAGAGTGTGTATAAAGTTCAGTGGGACCTTTTGGATATAGGAGGCAACGTATATTGTACTTGAGTGCCACTCTGACGTAAAAATTGAGAAACCAGTACCCTGCCCATTTTGAGAGAGACCCAGGGCAAGAGAAGTCTCTATGTAAAACAGTCTGCAGAGCAAGGATCTGTGCCCCTTAGCAGGTTAAAGTGGCAGATACAGGCATTAAATAGAGCATTTTGCATAGCCAGGTAGACAATGAATACTGAACACAAGGGGATTCTAAATTTACTTCGAATATGACCTCTCCTACCCACCATGAATTTAATGCTTTCTGATCCAACAAACTAAAAGCGTGGATATATACAGCTGTAATCCATCATCACTGGAACTCATTTCTATGAGATGGACTCAGGCAGATTGAAAAAATTGGTGACAAGAAAGTCTGAGGTCCTTTATGGGCTTCTGAAATGGGTACAGAGGGTAAGGATGTGAGTGTCACCTGAAAAATACTCACCACAGAGCAATCTTAGTAGAGGGGGGTATCAGTCATCAAGTAGAGAAAAACTTCTATGATGTTAGCCAACCTCTTTTTGTAGTCACCACAGTGCTTCCTAGATGACGCATGTACAAAGTGGCCTTGGGGGCAGGGATGGAGGCTACCCAGTGATTCAGTAAGGTAGACTTTCCTCTCATCAGTGATGATCTGGCTTTCTCTGTGGCTAACTGTGCAACCACCCAACAGCAGAGGCCACCCTGACTATATCAGATGACTCCTTTCTTTGAGGGACTGTCTGGCCACTGGTGGCATATTGGTTATTTTGGATCTTTTCCATCAGGGAAGGAGAAGAAATTTGTCCCCAAGTAAATATATTCTGTGTACAGATATAACTTCCTTTTCCATAGTGTCTCTGCGAATACCACCACTTACGGACTTACAGAATGTTTTATTCACTGCCTCTACCAGGATATAGATTTTATTGTCAGTTAAGTGCAATGATAGATTCCTGTCCGTGGAATTCACTGGTCTTACCATGGAACTCCTATCCTAGAAGCAGCTAACTTTAAGAAATGGCCTAAAGAAGAATCAGTTATAATATCAGCTATAAGGCAACATTTGGTGAAGTTGGGAGTTCTGTCCTAAAGGTTTGGGATATATCTTAAAATAGTGGTTGCTATATCATATTGTCTTCCTCAAAGCCAGAATGCATGGATCCTGGAACTTGGAAGTAGAGATGTGAGGCTTTCTTTTACACCAAATAATCTATGGGACAGTTTTCAGTTCCTTCTCTGCAATCTTGGGCTCCGTGAGTTTGGAGGTTCTAGTGCACAGGGAAACAAAGTGATGGTCCCATTGAATTGGGATCTGAGACTTCCCTTGGCCATTCTGCCTTCTCATCATGCTGAATCAACAGCCAAAGAAGGGGGTCTCTATCCTGGATCAGGGAACTAAGCACAGCTACCAAGATGACAGCAGGTTGTTATTACACAATAGTGGAATGAGGGCTGTAGATAGAATTCAAGGTGTTCCCTGGGAGCCTCTTAAACCATGGCAATCCAATGAATAAAGACCCACTAAGGACTCAGATCCCACAGGATAAAGGTTTATGTCATCTCACTAGTAAAGAACCCTATTCTGCTGAGCTTTTTGCAGAGGGTAAGGAACATAAAATTGGTGGTGGAAGAAAGAAGTGATCAATATGAACTTGACCTTAGAACTTGCTACAGTGGGGTGCCTGGGTGACTCAGTGGGTTAAAGCCTCTGCCTTCAGCTCAGGTCATGATCCCAGGGTCCAGGGATTGAGCCCTGCATCAGGCTGTCTGCGCAGCAGGGAGCCTGCTTCCTCTTCTCTCTGGCTGCTTCTCTGCCTACTTGTCATCTCTGTCTGTCAAATGAATAAATAAAATCTTAAAAAAAAAAACTGGCTACAGAAATGAGGACTATAGCAGGCATGTATATTTATATTATAAACGTAAGTATGTGTGTGTGTATATATATATATCTTTTTATATGTTAACTAATTATTTTTCCTTCTCCTGCTTTTTTTTTTTTCCTTAAGGAGGAATGTTAGTTATTCTTTTCTTTACAATTTAGATCAGAGTTCACCAAACTGAAGAACCACATATAGTCCCGAGGGAGAGGATCTCATGTCATCTTGGGTTCCTGGACACAATGAGGGAAACAATGTTGGGTGTTACTTTGTGTTTCACCCTTTTGGGAAGAAAATGGTTGTTTATGCAAAAGTTGATTAAATTCTGCAAGGTAGAAACATGAAATTGTTTTACAGGAGTTAGACATGGGTGGAAGAAGTATGGGTGCTTTGTGACAAAATGGGTAAACTGTGGTAGACATTTGTCTGTTTCCTGTGAGGTTCCTCTCAGCTTTTCTGTGCTTTGCTCACTATGGCAGCGACCTACATCTCCCAGACGCCCTTGCATCTGACTAATGGATAGCACTGGACAGTGGAAAACAGGCAGACAGGATAGGAGTAGGAGAAAAGTCTGTATGTTTCTCTCTTGGCTTTAGGTGACATCTTTAACAGTGACTGGGATTCCTCTCTTTATTGTCCCCACTCATGCCTGGGAACTCATACTAGGTTCTAGCTCTTTCTGGACATTCTACAATTTTTCCATCAGCCTTAGAACTGTTACTGCCTTCATTTAAAAGAAAAAATTATGGGTCGCTCCACTCTCTTGCATACTCCTCAGGTTTGTTATTACCTCTTTTATATGTCTAGTTCTCTGCGCTAAATCCCCACTTTTTAAAATACCAACAATAGTAGTATCTGTTTTCCTAACTGGACCCTGACTAGTGATAAAATCTGTGTGTATGCGTGTATGTGCACATGTGTGTGGTATAAATCAAGTTGTATAACTATGTATAACACCTGTCACTATGTAAACATGTGAGTGTGTGAGAGTGTGTGTGTGTGTGTTTGTGTGTGTATTCATGTGGTAGGTATGTAATGCCCATGAAAAAGCTATTGAAGGGTAGGTTTTCAAAGGGAGAATAAAGGGGGGGCTTTCAATTTTCTCTGTATCTTGTTTATTTTCAGTTAGTTTTTATAACAAACAACTTTGTAGTTTTAAAACTAAAAATTCAAAAAATTTTTGAATGACTTAGAGTTTCCTAAGTAATGATCTGGTCATCTGGTGATGACTTTAACATCTTTAATGTTGTACTTAAAGAATGTACTATTCTTGCATTCACTTCTTATCCACACCTCTAGACAATCCCCTTTCTTAAGCAATATGAGAAGTGTGTATCCGCATGGATCAACAAAAATATTTCAGGTTTGATTTTCTGGTGAGAGATTCTCTTTTGTTCAATGTGGTCCAACAAATAGTATTTCCTCAACACTCACACAGGATACAAAGTCACTGTATCTCCTTCCAATGTCAGTATGTCCATTCTGCAACTGCTATGTCCGCTTTTATACAATCCGAAATGAATATGAGGAAAAGTATGAGTATACTGTGTGGGTGGCCTTGCCATCTTTGTTAGTGAATTTTTTTTTAGTGCTAAAATTTGTCAAGTGCTAATTTCCTCAGGAATAAGACATGATGATGCTCTTAACTTCAGCAACCTGAAGGAAGTGCTATATAATTACACTGTGACCCTAAGATTTTTATAATCCTTTTTAGCCCAGTAGAGTTTGATGTTGTGAATAAAAGGAACATCCGTTTTAGAAAAAGCCCAGCAATATTCCGGTGATAAGACTTTAGTGGGTTTGTGGAGAAAGAAATACTTGTTTAAGTGACTTTCATCATGCCAAACTGCTTCAATGCTGTTTTTCTTGTCGTTCATGATTCCTTTTAAGCACTCCCTGGCAATATTGAGAACTTGAATGGGCGTGCCACCAAATACAGCAGCATGGTAATAAAAATCTCCCATACCAAAAGGTATATATGCTTCTGATAACTTACTTCTTTCATATGGCACTCCTATAGGGTCTTCCTTATACCAGTAAGCATGTAGCTGAGCTACTGACTGCCCCAGAGTCTCCAATCCATACTTCCTGATGAAAACTTGATCCACGTCCATGCAGAAGAGAAAATCAACTTCATATTGGATATGGTCTTCAACGTGTTCACTGATAGACTTCATGCGCATCATACTGATATCTTGCCATCGCTTCTCTCGCTTGATTTTAAACACTTTGATCGAACGGAGGCGACTCAGCTGTATCCAAGGCATTCTGGAGAAGTCATCTATCAGGACATAAATTATGACTTTATGGCCAACCATGAAAAACTTATCTGCAGAGAACATAAATTTCTTCAAATAGTGGTCAATGTATCTGTGAAGCAAATAAGAAATGACTGAGTTCATTGTCTTACATTTTGGTGAAACACGTACTACTTTAATTATCCTGGCTTGTCCAAACATACTAGTAAGCAAACCAAATATTAGAAGTACTTCTTGAGTTATAGTTAAGTGGTGTAAAAGCAAGTGAAGTCATCTGCTTTTCCTCTCCCTGACGGGGTTCTGCGAATTATAGGAAAGAAGAGGACTTCCTCATGAGGGGGAATGAAACTTGGTGAGGTCAGGCAACAGCATCGAGCCCAGGGCAAGATGACAGCCAGAGCCTTCAGGGTGATCAGAGAAGAGGGACTTTGCTTTTCAGGTTGTAGGCAAGAAGGTCTTGAGGCATTGCAAGAATAGCGAGTGATGTCTGCGGCTTGCTTTATGAGGAGTCAGTTACGCAGAAAAGGTCACAGGTAGCCTAGTCAGCTACCGCTATCTGCACTCTCTTGTTTTGCCTCATGGTCTTTAATATAACGCTAAGTTTGCAGCATTAGATAACAAAACTTTCTCATTTCTCGTCCCTCCAAACAGTGAAAATTATCAGAACAATACGTGATCTGAAGTAACTTAAGAAAAGGATGGGCGATCATACACACCTCAGCCTCAAATAATATTTATATAATCCTTAAAAATAAGTTCTGAATATTGACCTAAGTTTTAAGAAACATAGTGGATGGAGTCAGGAGAAAACTTTCTAGTTTGGATTATCTAAAACATCTAAATAATTAAAGCAAGATAAATTATGAAAAATATCACTTAAAATAGTCTACTGAGTTGGAAACTAACAACTCAAGTGCAAAGAAATACAATTTATCCACACTTTATCCACATTTTTTATGGTTCATGCTTTGGTGTTATGTTTCAGAAACGTTTCCTGCCTAAAGTAGTGAAAATATGCTCCTATGTTTTCCTCTAGTTGCTTTATTGTTTTAACTTTCATATTAAGTTGGTTATCCATGTGAATGAATTTTTGTTTATGACATACTATAGGGTTGTTTTTGTTGTTCTCGGCCTTTAATAGTAATCCTATTTGCCGGGAATGCCTGGGACTCACCTCAGCCCTGCTACTTGTGGCAAGACCCCCCCACAGACATTTCCCCTACAGAGCCAATGTTGGCTGGACCAGTCCTGGTGGTTCTTATTACACTTGCAAGATGCATCTCAGGAACAACTACCAGAGAACTTTGAAAAAATGAGATTTATTATTCACAAGCGCTGGAGGGTACAGGGTAAGTGCAGTGTCACAGAGCGAGGTCCTACGTAGGGAGAGAGAAGGGGGTACCTTGGAGGTTCCACCTTTTTTGGGGTCGGGGGTGGGGTGCCTGGGGTTTCACAATTTAAAACCTAATAGCAAGAATGAAAGCACAGGAAGGAAAATGCAGGGTCACTCAAGTGGTCGGTTTTGTAGGTTACCCAGGCCTCTCTTTAAAAGGGGAATTTCATGGGAGGGGTGGCCTGGCTCTTTACCTAGTTGTCTAGCTAGTGACTATGTTAAGACTGACAATAGGTTTATCTGAGTTGGATATCTTTGACATGGATGTCTCAGTGATCAAAAGCTTAATGGCAGGCATTTACAAGAAAAAAAGTTTATTGTCAGGCACTCTCACTATAATGGCAAACTTTGTTTTTTTAATTTTTAAAAAGCTTTATATTTTGGAATGGTCTTAGATTTATAAAACAGGGGCAAACATATTATAGAGAGTACTCGTATGTGCTCTACCCACCTTCCCCTACTGTTAATGTTGTCTATAACCGTGGTACATTTGTCAAACCTAGGAAATTATCAGTGGTTAAATACTATAACTAAACCACAGATTTTATTTTGATTTCACCAGTTTTCCCCCTAAATGGCCTTTCTAGTTTCTAGGCTCCAATCCAGAATACATATTGCATTTCATCATGATGTCTCCTTAAGCTCCTCCAGGTGGTCTCAGTTTCTCTCCAGTTTGGGTCTTTCTGATGTTTTCTTAGGTAAGTTCATTTTTAATACAGTCGCATTTATCAACCCTTTTCTTTATGATTAGTATTTTCTGTATCTCGATTAAGAACTCCTTTCTTGTCTTGATTTCACTAAGCTACACTATGGTTTTCCCTTTTGGACGTCAAGCTCCCTGGGAATTATGTTTGTATACACTTGTCATACATACATACTATAGAGGTACAATTGTGGTGTTCTTGTTCTGACATCACCTTTCTCCAGCCTCATTGTAGAAGTCTTTCCCTACAGATCCACAATGTCATAGCCATAGCCAGAGTCTTTCACTTCTGCCTGGGTGTGTATGTTTTATTATATTGGCTTATTTGTTCATCCCTGTCACAAATATTCATGTCTAAATGCTCCATATAGATACTTTTTTTTAAAAGATTTTATTTATTTATTTGATGGAGAGAGACACAGTGAGAGAGGAAACAGCAGGGGGAGTGGGAGAGGGAGAAGCAGGCCTCCTGCCAAGCAGGGAGCCTGATGCAGGACTCAATCCCAGGACTCTGGGATCATGACCTGAGCTGAAGACAGATGCCCAATGACTGAGCCACTCAGGTGGCCCAAATATAGATACTTCCAATCTATCCTGTTTTCAGTCCCACCTATACTCCTATTTTCAGAGGCACTTGATGCCATTAATAACTGAGATTCTCAGTGGTTCTTTAACACACACGAAAGAGTTTTTATGATAAGGTTAATGAGGATTTGGTTTCAGTGGCCCTTCATTTGCATAGGACTCTTTAAGACTCATTGTGTTCTACCAAAGGAGGGGGGGAAGGAAGAAGAAGCTCCATTTATGTCCTGAAAGTAGCAGCATTGTCCTGGCATGGGGTCACTCATTGTGCCCTCTTACAGATCCTGGGGCAGCACTGGAGACAGATCAGAATAGATCTGGGAAGGAGGTGCACAGGAGCTTCTTCTGTAAGGATTCCTCTCTCCCTCCTTCCTTCCTTCCCTCCTTTCCTTCTTCTTTCCTTCTGTTTTCTTTTTTAAGATTTTATTTATTTATTTGAAAGAGAGAGAGTGAGTAAGAGAGAGAGATCACTATTTGGGAGGAGTAGAGGGAGGGGGAGAAGCAGACTCCCCACTGAGCAGGGAGACTGATGTGGGGCTTGATACCAGATTTCAGGATCATGACCTGAGCCAAAGGCAGCCACTTAACCAACTGAGCCATCCAGGAACCCCTGTGTTATTTTCTTTTTAAATATAAATTACTATCAGGGGTGCCTGGCTGGCTTAGTCAGAAGAGCATGCGACTCTTGATCTTGGGGTTGTGAGTTCAAGCTTCACATTGGGTGTAGAGATTACAAACAAAAACAAAAACAAAAAACTTATAAAATAGATCTATTTAAAAAAAAGAATAAGTTACTATCAATATTTAATAATGAGTTACTATAAAGCTGATAAAATTTGAAATTTTATTTTATTTATTTCTATTTATTTTATTATTATGTTCAATTAGCTGAAATAAACATCATTAGTTTTTGATAAGTTGCATATAACACAATGATTCATAAGTTGCATATAACACAAGTGCTCATCACAACACATGCCCTCCTTGATACCCATCACCCGATTACCCATCCCTCATCTCCCTCCCTTCTGTAACCTTCAGTTTCTCATGATTTGTCTCCCTCTCTGATTTCTTCCCATTCAGTTTTCCCTCCCTTTCCCCATGGTCCTCGGCACTATTTCTTATATTCCATATATAAGTGAAACCATATGATAATTGACTTTCTCTGCTTAACTTATTTTTCTTGGCATAATACCCTCCAGTTCCACCCATGTGGATGTAAATGATAGATATTCACCCTTTCCGATGGCTGAGTAATATTCCATTGTATGTATGAACCACATCTTCTTTGTCCATTCATCTGTTGAAGGACATCTCAACACCTTCCACAGTTTGGCTATTGTGGACATTGCTGCTATGAACATTAGGGTGCATGTGTCCCTTCTTGTCACTACATCTCTATCTTTGTGGTAAAAGCCCAGTAGTGCAATTGCTGGGTCATAGGGTAGCTCTATTCTTAACATCTTGATGAGCCTCCATATTGTTTTCCAGAATGGCTGTACCAACTTGTATTCCCACTAACAGTGTAAGAGGGTTCCCTTTTCTCCACATCCTCACCAACATTTGTTGTTTCCTATCTTGTTAATTTTTGCCCTTCTAACTGGTGTAAAGTGGTATCTCATTGGGGTTTTGATTTGTATTTCCCTGACGGCTAGTGATGCTGAACATTTTTTCATGTGCCTGTTAGCCATTTGTATGTCTTCATTGGAGAAGTATTTGTTCATGTCTTCTGCCCATTTCTTGACTGGATTATTTGGTTTTTTTGGGTATTGAGTTTGAGAACTTCTTTATAAAAATTTATAATTTTAATTGGTAATATGTAAGTTGTTCAACTTAATACTTTTTTGTATCTTTTTGGGTATAATTTTGATATGAGGGCAGCACTTGCTTCATAAAATGAATTGGAAAGTGTTCCTTTCTCTTTGATTTTTCGAAGATTATATAGAACTGATGTTAATTCTTTAAATATTTGGTAGAATTTTCCAGTGAAAACATCTGGGTCTGGAGACTTTAGGAGTTTTTAAAATTATGAATTCTATTTCCTCAATAGATATAGGGCTATTGAAACAGTTGATTTCATTTTGGGTGGGTTGTGATAGTGTTTTCAAGGTCTATTTCACCTAAGTTTTCAAATGTATGTGTGTATAGTATTCTCTGATTATTCTTTTGATGTCTGCCACGTATGAGGTGATATACCCTGTTTCTTTCCTAATATTGGTAATTTCTGTCAAATTTTTTTCTTTGCCATACTTCCTGGGTGATTGTGAACTTTACTGATTTTTTTTCAAAGAAAAAGCTTTTTGATTCTTTGATTTTTCTCTATGGCTTCTCTGTTTTCAGTTTCATGGATTTCTGTTCTCATCTTTACTATTTCCTTAATTCTGTTTACTTTGTCTTTATTTTGTCCCACTTTTCTTAGATTCTTGAGGTGGGATTATTGATTAACTACCATTTTCTATAATAAAAAACTTGAATGTAAAGGACATTTGGCATTACCTACCTTCCTACAGCAAATACAGTCAATCCCACAGTAATTTTATGTTTTTCATAATACTTTTCCAATATTTCTTTATCAAAAGTGCCATCCCACACAACTGGAGCTGACCAGTTGGTGGTAGTCAGGTTCATGGATTCACTGTAAGAAAGACATAAGAATTATGAACAAGATATATTTTGATAAAACTTCAGTAGTTGTTACTAAAGTATAAAGCCTGTATCTGGTTGCAGCATTTCCTTACTCCTAATCCAAAGCCTGATTGTTATGATAAACTAGAGAAACAGCTTCTCATAAATGACTAGATCATTACAAAAGTAATTACAGATTAGTTATACTGCGATTCCAAGATCTTTGAGGACACAGATAAAATGTCACCCAAAGTCTAAAGTAAGAATACCTCCTGTATTTGGATGAAATCTCCTGGTCTGAGGCTTTTTGACATTAATTATTTTCAGAGATCATATTTTGAAAAATGACCTTTCCAGTTTCATAATCCTAAAATGCTGCCAGGCTACTATTACTGCATACTATCAGAAACAACTTTGTCAAAACACTGGAAGGTAGAGTTTTAGAGCAATCAAGCAAAGGTTAAATTAAGAAAAGAATGACAACACAATAGGAGAAGGAGAGCTTTGTGGGATTTTTATTTAGCCTTATACCAACTCCCTGCCAGTATGGCAGTGGTACTGAAAACACAAAACCATGTCCTCAGTGGAATAACTGCTTCTGGAGGAGAAGAATGGATCTAATTCCAAAGGAATTGTGTTTGTCCATTTTGACCCGAGGGTTCCTCAAAGGACTGGACTTCTAGTGCTTTCCTTTGTTTTGCTTAACTCAGAACTCTCTCAAAATGGAAAAATGGGTAAGTGGAGGGCAATCCTTGAAAATGTTTTAAAAAGGAACAAGCCCCTGCCACCTGAGGCAAGAAATTACAGTTGGAATAAACACTAGATGTGCTGAAAGCCTGGGAAGAAAAGTTTGGAAGAGAGTTCTTTGAAAAGTAAAGCCTTTGACAAGATCCTATGTATAATGAGGAATTAGGAAATCCATGCACATGTTCAGAGCAGGTTACATGCTCAGAAAAGATCTCTGAAGATCCTAAGCTTTCACCTCTGGATGATATTTAGACTCAGTAAAAACAGGAAGTAAGGCTAAGGTAGAGTTGTAAATAGCTGGGCTGTGTTGAAGGAGGACCCAAACACAGAACCAATCCTCAAGAACTGTGTAAGAGGGTTCATTTCTTCCTTCTTCTTCTTTTCTTTTCTTTTTTCTCCTCTTTTCTTTTCTTCTTCTTCCCCCTTCTCCTCTTCCTCCTTCTCTTCTTCTTCTTCTTCTTCTTCTCTAAGAGCCCTCCAACCACCACCATCACCACCACTCTGGCTCTAGTCATTTAAGAATATCTCTGTCAAACCACTAGCTGACCACAAACCAAAGGAACAGAGACCTCCCAGACCAAATAAGACAAAAAATACAGTCTTTAAAAATAGTTTGGAAAAGTCACTAAAAAGACAAACAACTATAATTCACAGTAAGCAAGAACAGCTGTAGGAGGTAAGAGAATCTGACTTCCAAAGTGATCACATTATAATATACAAAATGCTTAGTTTTCAACTAAAAATTATGAGGCATGCAAAGAAACAAGAATGTATGGCCCATTCATAGGGGAAAAAATTGACAAAAACGGGAATTGACAAAAACTAGGGAAGCGCAGACATTGGACTTACTAGAACCAGACTTTAAACCAACTATTTTAAATGTGCTGAAAGAACCAAAGAAAACTATGGACAAAGAACTAAAGGAAACCAGGAAAGCAACAGCTTAACAAATAGAGAATGTGAATAAAGAGATAGAAATGATAAAGGGAACCAAATAGAAACTCTGGAGCTGAGAAGTATAATAGTTAAAAAGCAAAAACAAAAACAAACCACCAAACTTGTCATAAGATTTCAGCAGCAGATTTGAACAGGCAGAAGAAAGAATCAGATACACATAGAACATTTTAACCAATAACAGAATACATATTCTTCTCAAATACACTTGGAATATTTTCAGGGTGATTATGTGGTAAGTCGTAAAGCAAATCTCAATAAATTTAAGATTGCTGGAAACATGCAAACTATCTTTTTCATTGACAATGGAATGAAATCAATAACAAGAAAATTTGGAAAGTTCACAAGTATGTGGAAATTGAACACACTCTTAAACAACCAATGGGCCAAAGGGAAAAAAAAAAACACAAAAAGGAATTAAAAAATACAATGAGATGAATAAAAATGAAAATATGACATACCATACTTTTCACATGCAGTGAAAAGCAATACTCAGAAGGAAATATATGGCTGTAAACATCTGTATTAAAAAAGAAGAAAGATATCCTATAATAACCTAACCTTCTACCTTAAGGAACTAGAAAAAAACAGCAAACTAAACCCAAAACAAGCAGAAGGAAGAAATAATAAAGACTGAAGCAGAGACAACTGACCTAGAAAAAGAGAAAAAAATGATAGAATTAATGAAGCCAAAAGTTAGTTCTTTGAAAAGATCAACAAAATTGACAAATCTTTTTTTTTTTAAGATTTTATTTATTTGTCAGAGAGAGAGAACACCCAAGCAGGGGGAGCAGCAGGCAGAAGGAGAGGCAGATAGAGGGAGAAGCAGGCTCCCCGCTGAGCAAGGAGACTCTGATGGGGGGAAAAAGAAACAGAGGGAGTTGAATTTTATTAGCAGGTTATTTGGAATCTGTGTAAATGAATATATGGTTTTCTCCTTTGTTCAATTGTTGGTTTGAATCATTATCCTGAGTACAAGGATATGCCTTACTTGTCTCGTTAATGGGATCCTGTGCCAGTTACTAAGCTAGCATCTTTCATAACTGAATCCACCACACTATACTTAGCTTTATTGTCCTGAGCTGGGACTCTGCAAACCACATTTCTGCTTTGCCAGTGGGCACCCGGGCGGCTCTGCTAACAGAGGTCACTGGGGAAAAATTACAGGCCTGGAGGAAGAAGGAACTTACTCTTTCCTGTTTCCAGTGAGCTCCTTGCCTAACTCCTGTTCCCTCAAATCCCACACCCCCATATCTGCAGTTCCTTCCCAGACCAGCAGTTGAATCCAGATTTCAGGTTTTCCAACACTTAAAAACCCAGCCTCCTGGGGCACCTGGGTGGCTCAGTGGGTTAAGCCACTGCCTTCGGCTCAGGTCATGATCTCAGGGTCCTGGGATCGAGTCCCGCATCAGGCTCTCTGCTCAGCAGGGAGCCTGCTTCCTCCTCTCTCTCTCTCTGCCTGCCTGTATGCCTACTTGTGATCTCTGTCTGTCAAATTAAAAAAAAAAACAAAAAACAAAAAACCCAGCCTCATGGTGCCCTTCCCTAGAAGGCTGATTCCCTGTCCCAAGAGGCCTATCAAGAGCTGAGAGATACCAGCATCAGTGGTATAAGAGCATAAGAGTTTAAGCTCAAGTTACCTAGTTAACAACTTTATACTCATTAACAATTCTTTGTATTAAATTCCCAGTTAAAATAATTCTGGTGCTTTCTGTGTCCTGATTAGATTTGAAAAAAAGTTAAGGTATCACAGGAGGAGAGTCACAGACCATTATCCAATCATGATCTTAACTGGACATCTCCTTGCAAAGTTTTATTTAGGATAAGTCCAGAAATGCTGCAACACCAGGGAGAAAAACAGGAGGGTGTAGTAAGAAGAGGAAGTCAGAGAGGCCAGAGGAAAGCTGCCATATTAAAGTGAGAAGTACGCAGATGGCCCACCTATCTGATTCGGGCTTTGGTTCCCTCCTTGGTGAAATGAGGAGAATCAACCAAAAGATCTTAGATACACTCTTCACACTTTGACCTGACATAATTTTAAGGCCTTTGGCTTTCTGTCATTCTACATTCTCATTTATGGAGAATGTGGGCCCTAACGTCCATTCCCAATGCATCTTGGTCACTGCTTATTTTTTTAAAACGTAATCAAAGATTCACCTGCCATCTAACAGTTAGAATGCCATTTGTAGTATTGTTGCCATCTGTTAACTTCTGAACGATCTATGGATCAATCTCACATGTGTTTGATTTGGAATTCTTACCTGGGAGAAAACCAGTCTGATAGCTTTAATTCTTTTGACTGAGTATCCACAGATCTATCAGGAGAAATAATGCAAAGAATCACACTGTATCTATTTGAGTTTGTGGTAATGAATGTCTTCCAAATCATGGACTATGTTATAATCCCATGTAAAGTGCAAGATAAGTGTGCAGCAGTACAAAAAGCAATGATCAACTTTGATGGAAGTGGCAGGGAAAATCATGATTTATCTTGACTTGAGTCTCTAGGCTGCCCAGAAACCTTTACGTGTTTCCACAATGCTCATTCTCCTTCTCACTGATAGAGATAAAAGCTCCCTCAGTCTGCTGCCACCTTGCCTCCAAATTTATCTTGAGCACTGGTTCCTGCCACCTTTTACTGCAATAAAAATATAACCCTACTTTCTGGCCTTAAATGTCCTATCTGCTCAGGAGTCTTGGTTTGAAGGGTTTCTCCTCAGCTTTCTATTTGATCAGTTAACATGTGTGCAGGCATTTTCCTGTGGCTTCAGATTTGTTTGTGCATCTTGACCACTGCCAGGAACTGAAGACCCAGACATCAAATTATGTTTTGGAGTCTTCTGCTTGAGTTTGCACTGATGCCACTAGATGATGTTTAATGTGAAAATCATCCTGTCTTCCCCAAAGTAGGTCCCTTTCATATGTTGCCTTATCACTTAGATTGACAAAGCAGAAGTTATGAGCAATGTTCTACACTCAGAGCACTCCCTAAAACCTGACCTCAAATCCATCATTAACCCCTACTGGCTGTACCTCCAAAACATCTCTCAAATCCATCCCCTATCTTCATCCTCTGTCACCACATGACTTGATATCACCATCATCTGTCGGGGCTACGTTAGTAGCCTTCTAATTGGTCTCACTGTTTGTACATTTTCAAAAAGACTTTGTAGTATGAAAAATGTCAAAGGTCCACAAACTGAAAGAGAAGAATATAATGAACCCCCATATTCCCATCCCCCGTAATTAATACTGTGATTCCTTCTCTACCTGTCCTTGCACTGGCTTTTTCAACCCATTCTCCATATGTCCACTGTACTTCCACTGTCATGTTTCTGAAGCTCCACAGTTCTATTTAATAGGGTTCATTGACTTCCCATTTTCCTAAGGATCACATCTACATTCCTTAAATGGCCATGACATTTGGAGTGATCTGACCCTTCACACTGTTCCGGACACATCTCCTACCCAGCCCCACAATGATAACTTTCCATACTCACTTGCCCCTTTAAATTTCCTTAAACATGCCACAACTTAAACCAGCTAATTCCTACATAGCCTTTAGGTCTTGTGTTAAATATCCCTACCTAAGAGATTGCTAGATATTGCTAGATAAAGTTAGATTTCCTTCATCAATAGCTAATACTTATGGAATACTTTCCTAAGTATTATCTAATTTAATCCACCCCTATGAGATAGGTATTGTTGTCATTTTTATTGTCCTCATTTTACAAGATAAGGAAACTGAGACACAAAGAGCTTTTATTATCTTGTCCAGATGCACAGCAGGTGGAAAGACAAACATTTGGGCCTGAGTCCTTACTTCCTCCATCCTATACACTCTAATGGCACCCTGGCTAGCCTATTGTTGGAGAGTTGATCCTGGACTGAGTTCAGGAGGGGATTGAGCAGCTGCGGAGCTGAGTTGTATGTCATGAGTGAATACCACAGTATCCAGGGTGTGACTGAGAGAAGGCCTTCTACATAGGCACCTGCCTCATTGACAGCAAAGCCTTTGGATACCAAGCATTAGTGTGTTAAGGCCATATGTGTAAAGTCTGATACTAAGGAGAGCTGATATTAATGATAGAGTGATTATTAGATTTGTTACATTGTGTATATTTTACCAGAAAACATGTTAAATCATTCTTTCTCCCAGCCTCTTCTGCATGTTCCCACCTTTGTCTAGGGGGTTTCCTCTTGTTTTCAGGTGGTTGAGAGTTACTGCCCCTGTTAGCCATGGCTCTATAGAGGAGAAACACCCTGCCAATGAAAACCATCTTACTGTATTATTTTCATGCACAGAGCAGCTCACCCAGATATGGAGTCACTGTCCTGGTGAGAGCTTTGTGCACCATAGAACCACCAGAGAAATAAAGCTCTTAGACACAGCAAGCATCAGAAAGGAAGTTTCTTTTACTTCACTATGTGGGTTCCCATGACTCAAGGGAGAAACTGAAGAACATACTATGATTTGGGGTCCTGTGCAATTCTTAGGGAAGTTTTCCTCTCTGCTCATGTTCTGATAGTATGATTTTGCAGGTGGCCTATGGTTAATAACAATCTCCCAAGTCTTCTAACCAAAACTTTACTCCGATGATATTTCCCAGAGCTTTAAAAGACCCAGAATTCCTGGAAGCTGGGTTCTGGCTCCCATCACACGTTTCCCCTAACCAGTTCTCACTCCTAGTACTCCTAGTCCTCTGGCCTTATATGAGTATCTCCAACATATGTTTGCAAAGTTATTTTGGTTTACCCTGCCTGCAGGAGCCAAGGACTTGCAGGCACCCCACTGTCCTCCGACAGGTTTTATCCTCAAAGAAGAGGTCATAGAGCATTTGTAAATAAGACTTACCAGCACTGGTATATCTGCTGTAGTTTCTTTGTGCTTAGGATAAACAAACAGCATTATATTACTTTTAAACTTATATAAAGTGTTTCCACATTTAATTTTTTAAAAGATTTTATTTATTTATTTGAGAGAGAGAGAGAGCAGAGGAGGAGTGAGAAGAAGAAGCTCAGCAGAGAGCCCAATGTGGGGCTTGATTGGAGGATCTTGAGATCATGACTTGAGTCAAAAGCAGATGCTTAACAGACTGAGCCACCCAGGCACCCCGGGTTTCCACATTTAAGATGACTAGTTATATTCCATCAATCCATGCATTTTGTTACCTAATATTGCCAAATATTCAATGAACACCTAATATTATGGACAGGATATTTTTGTCCCCTCAGATCTGTATGTTGAATTCCTAACCCCCAGTATGATGGCATTATGAGGAGGGACCTTTGGGACATGATTAGGTAATGAGGTTGGAACCCCCATGAATGGGATGAGTAGCCTTGCAAAAGTGATACCAGAAGACTCCCTTGTCCCTTCCGCCATGTGAAGACACAGGGAGAAGGCAGCTGTCTATGGACCAGGACATCAAGTCCTCCAGTGCCTTGATCTTGGAGGACCTCTCAGCCTCCAGAACTGTGAGAAATAAATGTCTGTTGCTGATAAGCCACCCAGGGTGTGGTATTTCCATTATAGCAACGCAAATGGACTAAGACACATGCTATGTGCCAAGTACATTATTGGTTGTAGAGAAACAGTAGTGACTGCAGTTAAGGACTTCATATGCTGGATCTTAAAGAAAGGAAACCTAATTCTTTGAGCTAGAAATGACAGAAGAGCTAACTTAATGTCATTGAAACAATGGAATTTGCTAATTACCCATGAAATCTTTCTACTTGTGTAAATATATGGAGGGCAGATACCATACATAGTGCCTGAAGTCACGAATATTAGGGATATTTCTTAAAGGCGCCACCTATTTAAAAATGACAGTCTCTCTAACACTTGCCAACTAATAATTACATGGTCACTATCTTGGTAGCTTAACGTTGCTTCTTCTCACACATATGAGCCTACAAAAATTATATTAGCTTTGATCACATTAGAAGCAAAGAATTTTTATGCTGAAGGATGTGTTTATGATGATATATTTAAATGCCATTTGGATATTTTGGGGTATATTGGGGTATATATATTGGATTGATACATTTGGATGCTGATTTATTCAGGGGGTTAGCCTATCATCTTTCTGACAAACTAGATCCTTACCAAACCTCAGAATAAAATATCCATTAATTTTCATTTATTTATTTTTAAAGATTTTGTTTATTTTTTTGAGAGAGAGAAACACAGTGAGAGAGGGAACACAAGCAGTGGGAGTGGGAGAGAGAGAAGCAGGCCTCCCGCCAAGGAGGGAGCCTGACTCGGGGCTTGATCCCAGGGCCCTGGGATCATGACCCGAGCTGAAGGCAGACATTTAACAACTGAGACACCCAAGTGCCCAAAATATTCATTAATTTTTTTAAAAAATTACCTGAAATGATACCATCTGTGCAAAGCCCATAGAAACAATAAAAGTAATAACAACTGAATTATTTTTCTTCCATACTTCATCCTTTCCTGAGAGGAAAAAGAAACAGAAGTAGGCTAAATACAGAACAATGTATACAGAATGAGATGTATTGAATTGTGATTCTCCATGACTTAAACCAGCTGATTTCATAGATATTGGCTAGGGTTTGAGGCACATCCAGTCCTTGGATGTCTCTCTATAGGAAAATAGAGTTGAGTCTGTGGAGACACTTTCTGTGGGAGCTAGCTGCCCAAAGTCTTGGGACGTTAGCTGGTCTAAGCTGACCTTGATGCAAGAGTTTTTTTTTTGTTTTGTTTTGTTTTTTTTTAAGATTTTGTTTATTTATTTTTAACAGACAGAGATCACAAGTAGGCAGAGAAGCAGGCAGAGAGAGAGGGAGGAAGCAGGCTTCCTGCTGAGCAGAGAGCCCAATGTGGAGCTCGATCCCAGGACCCTGGGATCACGACCTGAGCCGAAGGCAGAGGCTTAACCCACTGAGCCACCCAGGCGCCCCGATGCAAGAGGTTTTATAACCTTCATTTTTTATTTCTAGAGTACACAGGGCTTTTCCTACAGAAAATAAAATACAGATGCCACTTGCCAGCCTACCTCGCAGGGTAGGATGTCAGAGAAAAGAGATAATTGTGAAAATACTTACTTGGACGCTAAGCAGCACATAGTTATGAAGGAACTTATTTTTAATGAATTAATATTATGAAGTTGGTCATTTCAAGACAGGTGATAGAACCAATAACATAAAATAGATGCTCTTTCTTAAAACTAATTGAATATAAAATTGAGTCCAAGAATGGGCTAAAGGCTTACCTATAATTTTTATATTATTTGTTCATTGACCTAGGAATTTTAGCCAGGAAGTTTATGAAGCTCCTTTGTAATATTCAGGCTATGCACTTATGAAATTGTGTGCAGAAATGAAATTGAAGGTGGCTCAGTCTGATTGAAATTAAGGACAAACTCTTACCTTCTGTTTTCCTAAGATCACATAGGACTTTTATATAATTTCTTCCTTAGAGACTTAACATTTAGGGTATGGTGGTTTGGGAAGACGTGTGGAAAACCTCACGTGGGCAGACAGTTTTCAAGCAGGACATTCTAAGACCCTTGAAAAATCATGAATCAGATAACTTGGTATTGGTTCTATGGCACTCCCCAGTTTGCCTGTTGATGATTTCAACCTTCTCAGAATGATGATGTCATCAGATTCTCTTTTGATGATGGAAGAATTGGATACTTGCAATCATAATAATTCATATGCCAATAGCTTCTCTTTGTCATTACCAAGGGAGTAGATTTTGTCTCATTTAGAAAAAAAAAGTAGGATCATTGAAGTTCTTTTGCTTACTTTGGTTTTGTTTTATAATACATTTTTTTTAAAAATTTATTTATTTATTTGACAGACAGAGATCACAAGTGGGCAGAGAGGCAGGCAGAGAGAGAGGGGAAAGCAGGCTCCCTGCTGAGCAGAGAGCCTGATGCAGGGCTCGACCCCAGGACCCTGAGATCATGAGCTGAGCTGAAGGCAGAGGCTTAACCCACTGAGCCACCCAGGTGCTCCTATAATACATTTTTAATTAAAGTAAAATTTATATGAAGTAAAACACAAGCAATTTAACTGTATAACTCATTGGGTTTTTTACACAGGTACATGTCTGTGTAAAACCACCTTAATTAGATACAGGTCATCTCCATGACCCCAGTATCTTTTTTCTTGTGTCCCTTTGAGTCACTACCCTCGCCCGTCCAGGAAACCAGTGTTCTGATTTTCATTACCATAGTGGAATTGTTTCGGCTGTAGAACTTCATGTAAGTAGAATTGTATGGCATGTACTCTTTTTTTTTTTTTCACTCAAGGTTTTGCAACTTACTTATGTTGCTGTGTGTATCTAATACATACCAAAAGTTAATTCAAAATGAATTATAAATGTAAGCATAAAAGCTAAAGCCACAAACTTTTAGAGAAAAATGTAGGAGGATATCTTTCTAGCCTGGGGATAGGTAAAGGTCCCTTAGAGGGTGACAGAAAACAACAACTAAAAAATGATAAATTATACTTTATTATAATTAGAAAACTTTTGCTCATCAAAAGACAACATTAAGAGATGTATAAATAAGTGATTACTGATCACCAGTGGTTTACAGTGACCTAAATAATACACATCATATATGATCCATACAGGAAATAAAATCTATATTAATGTTAGAAGTTTTCTGTTGATCTCCATTCTTCCTAGGAGAAAAATGGGGGGTGGTGAAGGAGGATAATGAAATTAAATTAATACAGAATTAGAATGTTTTGAGTCATAGGAAAATAGATCATACCAGACCAATGCTCCCATAGATGACAATTGTAAGTCTTGGAAGGGAAAATAAAATAAAAATGAAATAAAATGATTTGAAGACAAAAGAGATGGAACAAAGCCAGATTGATCCTTGAAAGGAGGTAAGTGTATATGGTAAAATCTACATTTATACAACTTTTCATCTGAGGCTACCTCCCAATTCACAGAGTTGTGTGGCTAGAACTCACAGAGAAAGGCTTGAGGGGTTGGAGGATGAAATTGCTAGATGTAAAGGAGGTTGAAAAGTAATATAGAAAATCCCAGAAAGGAAAACACAGAATGGGGTGCCCCAAAATCTGCACAGAAACTCTGACTTAACACCTGGATGACAACTAAATTGCCCATGCATAGGAAAACTAGGGAAACTAGGAAATAACAACATCTGAAATTGGGCAATTTCCACCCATGCCCCCTGCAGGATAAATGGAATTTGGAATTTGAGTCCAGCCCACTTAACTATCTGTCCAAACAAAACTCAGCACTCTTTAGAGAAACTAACAGAATCCATAGTCTCTACCTGTTATCTATAATGTCAGGTATACATTTTGGAAAAGTTCCTAGACATGCAAAGAAACAGGAATATGTGACCCATAGTGAAGAGAATGAAACCTCAATGTAAGTCAGATGCTGAAAATGGTAAACAAGGACTTTAAAGCAACTATTATAAAAATGGCTGAGGATTTAATGGAAAACTTGGTCAAAACAAATAAACAGAGGAAAACTTTAAAAATGGACATTCTGGAATTTTGAAAGTACTGTATTTGAAGTAAGGATTTTAGTGGATGGGCTTATAAACAGACTGTATACTATAGAAGAAATTTCATTTCAGTGAAATGAAAGATAGATCAATGTAAATCATCTTATGTGAAAAAGAGAGGAAATGAAAATCCATTTACATTTAAACTACAATCAGAAGCCACCTTAGCCACCGACATGCTGAAGTTTCCACACTGTGTCATTATGATAGTGTCCCCAAGCTGGGGGCATTCCGGAGGAGGGGAAAGAGTGGGAAGCCTGGGGGTGCAGTATCCTGTGGTTGGACAAATAAGATGGTGAGGCATGAACAGGCATAATAATATTGAAAGTCTGTTTTAAAGCCCATCTACCCTCAGGAAGTATTTGAGATGGCTTACTATTAAGAAGGTAAGGTTACAGTAAATAGGGAAACAACACAAGGATTTTTTTAAAAAAAGGGAATAGAGGGGCGCCTGGGTGGCTCAGTGGGTTAAAGCTACTGACTTCAGCTCAGGTCATGATCTCAGGGTCCTGGGATCGAGCCCCACATCGGGCTCTCTGCTCAGCGGGGAGCCTGCTTCCTCCTCTCTCCTGCCTCTCTGCCTGCTTGTGATCTCTTTGTCTGTCAAATAAATAAATAAAATCTTAAAAAAAAAAAAAGGGAATAGAAAGAAATATTTATTTAGTCACTTAGGTAGGTGTTTTCCATGACCTTGGACATCCTAGCCATAAGAATAAAGGTCTAACCTTTATGCAATTACTGTAAGGAGAGACTTCTGTCATTTTGCTTTTTGTTTTCTATATGCCTTAGGGCCTTTTTTGATTGTTGTTGCTTTTCATTTTCTGCATTACTGTCTTCTTTTATGTTTAGTTTATTCTTTGTAGCGAAATACTTAAATTCTTTTTGCATTTCCTTTTGTGTATATTCTATAGCTCATTTCTTTGTGGTTATCATGGGGATTACAGTGAACATACTGAAATTGTAACACTTAAATTAGAATTGATACCATCTTAACTTCAATAACATACCAAAACTATGTTCCTTTACACCTCTGTCTCCATCCTTTGTGATGGCTGATATCACGAAATTGCATGGTATGCCCAAAAACCATGAACTAGCAATTCTTTTAAATGCATTAGCCTCTTTAAATACGTAGTAAACAAAATTTGAAGTTACAAACTGAAGTTATAACACTAGCTTTTAGACTAGTAAATTAAAAAGTGTTTTAGTCTCTTAAGTAACATAGGAAACAAAAGCTAGAGTTACAAACCGTTGTTACAATACTAGTTTTTGTAATTGCCCATGTATTTACTTTTTTTTTTTTTTAAGATTTTATTTATTTATTTGACACGGAGAGATCACAAGTAGGCAGAGAGGCAGGCAGAGAGAGAGGAGGAAGCAAGCTCCCTGCTGAGCAGAGAGCCCGATGTGGGGCTTGATCCCAGGACCCTGGGATCATGACCTGAGCCGAAGGCAGAGGCTTTAACGCACTGAGCCATGCAGGTGCCCCCATGTATTTACTTTTATTTTTCCATGCTGCTCTGAGTTACTATCTAGTGTCCTTTCATTTCACTCTGGAAGACCCCTTTCTGACTTCCAAGGTTTCTGACAAGAAATCTGCCAGTATCTTATGGTGGATCCCTCATATGTGATGAGTCATTTCTCTCTTGCTGTCCTCAAGATTCTCTTTGTCTTTATCTTTATTTTTCAGAAGTTTGATAACAATGTGTCTCAGTGTGCATCTTCAGTTCCTCTTACCTGGAGCTGGTTGAACTTCTTGGATGTTTACATTCATCTCTCTCGTCAAGCTTGGGATGTCTTCAGCATTATTTCTTCTTATATTCTCCTTCTCTTCCCCTTCTGTGATGCCCCCAATGTGTATGTGCTCAACTTGATGGTGCCCCATGTCTGTTAGGCTCTGTTCACTTTTCTTGTGTCTTTTTACTTTCTGTTCCTCAAACTCCATATTTATTGTCATATATCTTCCAGGTCGCTAACTCTTCCTTTCACCTGCTCAAATCTGCCTTTGACTCCCTCTAATGAATTTTTCATTTTAGTTATTGTAGCTTGCAGCTCCAGAATCTCTTTTTGGTTTCTCTTTCGGTTTTTCTCTTTGATTATTTCCACTTTGTTCGTACGTCATTTTCTTGACTTTACCCATGTCTTCTTTTGGTTCTTTGAGCACTGTTGACAGTTGCCTTTGTCTAGTACATCTGCCATCAGGACTTTTTCAGGAATAGTTTTCTGTTTATTTATTTTTCCTTTGCATGAGCCATACTTTTCTGTTTCTTTGTATGCCTTGTGATTTGTTGTTGTTGTTGTTGTTGAAAACTGGACATTTAAATCTAATACTGTGATAACTCTGGAAGTCAATTATCTTTTTTCTCCAGGGTTAACTGTATTTTGTTGTTGTTTTCATTTATTGTTTTTGCTTTTTTGATTGTTGTAGGCTGTCTCTGTGCCAAGAATCAGGATAAGATACAAATTTAAGGTCTTTTGAGGTCTTTTCTGAGCCTATCCCTGGGCATGCATGATCACTTACTTATGTTCCCATTTATGTAGTCATTATGGAATCTTCCACTCTGGCTCCCAAAAGAGGAAAAGAGAAAAATGAAAAGAGAGAAAAAGAGTGCTGGTCCTTTAAATCCCTGGGCGGTCTCTTCAGCTGAAGGGGGAGGGTCTTGCAACAATTTGGGAAGAGCAACAGCTACAGCTGCCTGCCTCTGACTCATCTCTGTGATCTTAATCTACAGTTTGTGATTGGAGCACAGATCCCTGATATGCGGAGGACAGGGTCCCTTTTGCTCTTTCTGGGTCCCCCAAGATGCCAGGAACATGTGCACAACTGCCTGCCACATGGCTGGAGTGGAGAATGGGTGGCTGCTTCTGTGCTAAGAGCTGAAATTGACCAAAGTTAACCTTAATGTACCATCCAAGCCCTTCCTTGGAAGTTTCTCACCTTTGATAGACTCTGGAGTTCCAAAATTGTTAGATTCTGCAAGTGCAATCATTGTCTAGGCAGGGAGACAAATGCCTGGTGCTTCCAATTCCACAATGTTCCTGGAACCTTCTCTACCTGGGAAGCTTTTAGAAGTCCTAATGCCCATCCAGTTCAATCAGAATCTGTGGGGTCAGAACCAGGCATCAATGTTAGCTCTTCAGGTAGTTCTAGGGTGCACCCAAGTTTGAGAACCAGGGCTGTATACCCCCTACAACTAAGAGAGAGGTATAAGTCCTATGGGCTACTTTGGATTTTGGAGGCAGTGCCCCATACACGTTGATCCCATTTACCTGATAATATAAAAGCTTCAGTGGGATCCTGGACAAGAGAAAGCTCTCCAGCTGGTTCAGCTTGCAGGCCTGTTGCCCTGACACATGACCAATCCTATCTTACATAGTTCAGAGAATCCACAGTAGAATGAAATGATGGATAGACTGCACCTAGCCCTGATGGGATACTTATAGCAGACTCAAGGAAATGCCTCTTGAGCAGATAACCATTGTTTCCTTCTTCTTCTTCTTCTTCTTTTTTTTTTTTTTTTTAAAGATTTTATCCAATTATCTGACAGACAGAGATCACAAGCAGGCAGAGAAGCAGGCAGAAAGAGAGGAGGAAGCGGGCTCCCTGCCGAGCAGAGAGCCCGATGTGGGTCTCAATCCCAGAACCCTGGGATCACGACCGGGGCCGAAGGCAGAGGCTTTAACCCCCTGAACAACCCAGGCGCTCCTGTTTCCTTCTTTTAAATAGGGGTTACTATAATTTTTTCCCTCTTTTTTCCTTGTGTCTCACCACTGACTCTAGTGTGTTTTGGGTGTGAGCTAAGCTTACCATTTACTGTACAGATTGCTGAATAGTCAGATGTGTTCTCTAAGGAACCAAAGGAGACAGTAGACTCTGAGAAGCTTGGCCTTCTGATGTTATCTCTGGATTCTGTGGTCTGCTCTTAGGAGAGGGGGATGTGCTACAGTAGTGTAGCATGTTTTTAGATCATGGTAGCAGGGAATATTTTAGGTACATGGGAAGAAGTGATTGACGACTAGACAGTGATTGACGACTAGACAGTGCGGTAGATACTGTGAGAGGCATCTACCCAGCTCACGATATGTCCTTCTCTGAGAACTGCCCCACAGTGCAGTCAACCCTCCAGTTAAGCCTGCCCCATAGCACAGCAGCTGGGAGCAGGAGTGGATGCTGTGCTGTTTGCATTTTCTTTTCCAGGAATGTAAAAGTTTTGAAGGAAGAAACCCTGAGCCTGGAAATAGTTGGGGCTGAGCCATATTGACAGACCCCTGGGGAAAGTTCACAATTTTTAGCTGTTGAAGCCTTTAGATAGAACTTCCCTGGCTCTTGCTCATGGCCTGGAAAATTTTTATGCACCAAGTCCTAAAAAAGAAAAATGGAAAAGAAAGGAAGGGGGGGGGGGAAGCCCTGATTTCTAGCGTGTACTGATTCCCATGGTGTCAGTATTCTCAGTATAGCCCATATCAAACTATCACAGTAAAGTCACTCACTGCACAGGGAGCCGGGAATAAACCAGCTTCAGTATACTAGTGTCTGGTTATCAAATCTCCCTTTTATTTAGTTGAACTTTCCCTCCCAAAAAAGAGATTCCCAAAAATCTCCCTTTCAGATTTAGACAGCTCAAGGAGGATGCCTGTTCCTTGCAATCAAAAATATATTTTTTAAGATTTTATTTATTTGAGAGAGAGGCAGGCATGTGCATGGTAGGGAGGGGTGCAGAGGGAGAGGGACAGCAGACTCCCTGATGAGCACAGAGCCTGATGCAGGGCTTGACTCCAAGACACTAAGATCATGGCTGAGCCTAAATCAGACACCCAACCAACTGAGCCACCGTGGCACCCCAGCAATAAAAATATTTGTAACTAAAATACCTAGCTGGCATAACCACGTCTTATTCTGAACAGTTACAGTCAGTTCACTAAAAATATGTTCTAACTTTGGCTGATCTTTTACAGCCACATTCTTTAGATATTTATAGCTATTTTCGTTTATTCACATCTATTTCTACAAATGTGTGGTCTTTAGCAGACCCAGAGAGGAATGTGTTTAAGCACTGTACTTGCTTTGGAGACGTGCAATCTTTGGAAATCCCTGCCGTCTGGTGTCCAGAATAGGGAAATACTTCTGTCTTAGCTGTGAATGTTACAGGTGTAAGAGGCGAGTTTAAAGCTCTTGACACCCATCAGGGACTGTTCCTAGGGGACAGGAGTTGGGTATTCTGCATGTCGACTCCCTAGTGTTTCTTCCTTAATGAAGTTCAAAGGAACGTTACACCACCATTTCTCAACCTCATCACTACTGACGTTTTGAGCCAGATCATTATTGCGGGGGCTGTCCTGTGCAACACAGTAGGTTACGGCCCCAGGTTCGAGCCTGAAGCCCAGGCTGCAATTCCTAAGTCCTCATGTTATGTACTACACACAGGGGGAGATGTTCCAGGTGCCAGATACGAAAGCATCCACTTTGTGGTAGGACATAGAGTCCACAACCAAAACTTAAAAATTTTAAGCGAAAAACAACCACTTCTTATTAAGCATGATGGGCGTTGATATGATGATTCCTTCCTCCATTCATTAAGTAGGTATGAGTTAAGCAGCACCTCTGAGATGTAGTTGGGGGCTAGGACTGTCGACCTGCCCTTCAGGAGCTAACACATCTAGAAGGGTTCAATGGGGTATTTTTCAGTTTTAAGTCCAACTGACTTAATAATGGAACACATACACATTTGAAAAGCCCACAGGCAGTGCAGGCTTCAGGTAAGGCTGGAGACAGCAACTTAGACTTGTCATCAAGGACTGTGTTTCCTTCAGCCTCCCTGCTCCTCCTGTCCTATTGTCAGTTCCATCCTAAGGCTGACCTTCCTGTGGTCAAGCACCTAATACTACATGCTTCCTCATTTCCTGAAAGGACCTGAGATTCACTTTGAGTGGACTACTTTAGGTCACCTGCCCATCCCCAAATCAATTGTTGCCACCAAGGGGATGGAAAGTGTTGATTTGCTTAGTCTGGATCCCTTGCTCCACCAAAGCACCCAGGTATTGCTGGGAGGGGAGAAAGAGAGCCACAAATGCCAGGCAGATGTGGAGTCCTCAACCAGCCAAAGTGCTCACATGGTCTTTATTGCTTTCCACGCAGGCTCTGCCAGCTCATTTCAGCCGGTACCAAGGCCCCAGCACGATCTGGGAAGGCAGCCCTCTGTGCTTTACATCTGCTCCTCCCTCTGAAATCTCCTTCCAGCTCCACTCCTCAGTCACCTGCTTCTTTCAAAGCTCAGAGTCAGCCCCTCTGAGGCAGCTTCTCCCCCCTTCCTCTATGCGTCCCTGGACCCCGTATTGCTCACGTTTCATTTGTCCACTTCTCCAACATGGCACTAGATGATGGCTTTAGACCTGCATTCTGAGAGTTTTTGGTCTACTAAGTTCCTAATTCTTAATAAAGGAATTGAGAGCTTTTGGTAGTGATTCCTCCGGTGTCCTCAAATTTCAAAAACAAGGTGGCTAAAATGCGTGTGTGCGCATCTGTACACGCTTGCACATATGTGAAAGAGTGAGGGAAGCAGACAGGAGCTCTGAAAAGAGCAAAGGATGTACAGACAGATCATCCTGGGTCTGAATTCTAGTCGGCACCCTTAAAGATCTGAGGCTTTGGGCAATGGATCCTCACTACACCCTGTTTTCTCGCCTTAAAAATTATGCATTATATATGATGCAATCATGCTTTTTATGACCTTTCACCCGTTACTATGCTATTGTGCCTATTATTCACTTACACAAGGCACATATAACAAATAGTGCGTTTAATAAATACCTTCAAGTATTGCCGTAACTATGATTCCCTTATTGGTAAATCACAAGGTGACTTTGGCTAGGAGACATCAATGATGCATCATTTCAAGAAGGACAAGAGAAGTAAGGCCCTTCGGGGCTTAAAGAAATGTGTCCCCTTCCAGCTGCATGTGACCCGCAGATCAGAGGTGGAGTGGAAGGTGGAGGTGTGGCTGTCCCTTCCACCTGCCCTGCCCAATCGTACCCTCCGTGGCACCTGCCTTGGCACAACAGCTAGTGTGTGCCCACAGGACTTGAATTAGCCCTGCATGCATGAAAAAAGGATAAAAATGATCATAGTCTTTTATTTATTTTTTTTACATGATCCATTTTAACTAATGCATTTAGGGCAGGTTTAGTACAAAAAGTGGGAAATAATATAACAGGCTTGGAGACATAACGAGTTTTTAAAATATTAACTCTTATGGCAAAAATACCCCTTTATGAGATCCTTCTATAAAGCTGTCTTTTCCTTGATATAAAACATGGTCCTTCAGATGTATGGTGTTGACACATCTGTCCTTGTTGGCTTCTCTGGTCTGAGCCTCCACTTGGCTATTTCCTAGCCAGGTGCCTAACCTTTCTGAACATCACTTTGCTCATCTATAAAATGAAAATAATTCTAATGACAGAACAATGCCCTGTTGTAAATGTAGTGTACCTCACTCCCTCAGTCTTGTCACTTTTCATCTTTCTATTTATTACAAATCCACCAGCCCTGACTTTGCTGGAAATCTAGCCTTTTCCCAGAGCCCCTTGGCCATATATATTCCCCAGAGGTCAAGACTAACAACCCCCAGATGTATTATGACATTGTTTTCTCCCTCTGCCCTGTCCCGCCCTAGGCTTCAGGGGGGAGCCTTTTCTTTCTGGTTCCTCCACGGGGAGTTAATTACTTCAATGCCCCACTTTGGAAAAGCTCTCCATAAGCATTTGTTGTTTTGAAAGTTTGGGACTCTCAACCATATCCTATCTTCTTAATAGTGTATGTGTTTTTAGAAAGACCTTGGGACTTTTTGGAGTCTAAGAATGTAAAATTTGTATCATGGACGATTCTGAACGTCTTTGGGAGAAGTGCACAATCCATGACCAGACCAGAATCTACTGAGAAAATAATTTATTCAACTGTGAATCAGGAATTTTATTATTTTTTTAATGTTTAAATTTAAACTTAAACAAACAAAAGGAAATCAAGATTCCCTTCCCCTAATCTTTTAAGATAGGGCATTTCTTTGGTGTAGAACGTAAATGCTCAACTGTCCCTACTCCAGAAGGGATCCCGGAAAACTTGAATCCTGGAGAGAGGCAGCACCCTGACGTGTGGCCTTCATTTTCTTTCACGAAGTCCGCTTCTTCAGGACTTTGTCGATTTGGTTTGGTTTTGCCGGGTTGTGAGATTTTTTTGGCAAGGACTGAAGAGCAGGAGGCACAGTGAAATGGTAGGAAAAAAAAATGTGGGTTTTATTTGGATCACATAAGCCCGCTGTGCCCACCACGGAGCCAGGGCAGTGGTTCTTCAAATCCATTACTTAAAAATGGAAACACAATGACCCAAACTGGAATACATGCCAACTATAAATATTCCTGCCTATGTAGATGTTGCCTCCCAACTTCCTTGACACTGCATCACTTAACTTTAAATAATATGTAGGATTTCAGAGCTTCTCTTAGAGAAGGGGACTGCATGTTAAGCTGTTCAGTCATGAGGATGGGGTCTCCCACTGCCATCCCCTCTGCTTCTGATATGAAGCAGATTTTATTCACTGTTGTTATTCTGGTTGTTACACTGCTTTAGTGAAGATGGGGCAGGGGAAAACAAGAGGTTGCTTGATGGGAGGGTTTTTCCAATCTGGTCTACTCCTGGATGTCAGCCCTCCACTCTGGGGCATGATGGGCTGGGGGGCCCTGAGGGTTCGAGCAGGCGGAGGCCGGGCATGGTGATGACTAGCTGTCATGCAGCCCAGATTTGGGAAGTTGAACTCTTTGCCAGCCTCTTTAGTCCACTGTGGGCCTTTGCCTACTCTGTCACCATCTACTTCAAAGCTCTGGCCACAGAACTGAGGACACAAGCAGCAGAGTCTAGCAGACTGAATGTGACTTGGGCCAAAGGAGAAGCATCTCCATGCAAGGCCACCACCGCATGGCCTCAGACCCGTCGCTGTGGGTCTGAGGAGGCTGGAGATGGCCTGCAGGGCCTCCCACACAGCCTCCCACACAGCGCCTGGATCCGCGCTGTGTTTAAGCACCAGCCCCATGCCCTGTGCCCCTCAGAGGTGGCCTACAGTGACCAGCCTCTTTTCCCACCCTCTGCCACTTCACGGCAAACTCACTATGAGCCTGTTTAAACTCCATGCTGAGCCCCCATTGGCTCATTCACATATCCTGGGATTCCAAACCTTCACCACCATGCTATCCACTGGGAATTCTCCACCAATCTTCTGTACAGAAGCCAAATGACATTTTCCTTATGGGAAAAGAACATGGACAGCCAATGGCCTGAAGCAGTCTGCTCCTGAAACCATCCAAGGATTGCCAGCGGGGACTGACTATGTCCTTCCTCAGGTTCTGCTGCTGAGCAACTCAGCAAGGACACTGAAGTTGAGGAGCTGACCCCTCACAATTGTATCTTGTGGCTAAACACTTCCTTAGCACCTTTTTTCCCCAGTATGTTATCTGGCATGTGCAGAGGGTTTCTGGCTTTTTCTTTGCCTGTGTAAAAAAAAAAAAAATTTTTTTTGTATTTCCCCCAAACCCAGCATAAATAAGAAATCACTGGGAATTTACACCTGATTACCATAGGTTCATTCTCCCATACAGTGAAGTTCAAAGTTACAAGGAAGAAGAGTAAGTATTTGCAGTGTTGGTGTTTTGTTAGTATTGTTTAAAAGTTAAGTGTTACTCTTCTGAGAAAGTTGCCAGAATCATACTCTCTCAAATTCAGAAGCCTACCAGCACAGTTTAAAGTCAGATATTATTCCTAACCAAATTATATTCTTTTGTCTGCCAAGATATCTTGACAGTCTTAATATCCGAAGGCAGGCCTATGTGATAATCCCAGCAGTATTCTGGGGATAAGATTTTAGTGGGTTTGTTGAGAAGGAAATACTTATTTAGGTGGCTTTCATCATGCCACTCGGCTTCTATGTCATTTTTCTTGTCCTGGAGGATTCCCTTGAAGCACTCCTGGGTGATGTTTAGGACCTGAATGGGTGTGCCTCCAAAGATAGCTGCGTGGTAATAAAAATCCCCTTGGCCGAATGGAATGTAGGCTGCAGACTCCTTCCGCCTCTCGTAGGTAAACTCGTCGGGGTCTGCCTTGTACCACCAGGCCTGCAGCTGAGCCACCGAGTGGCCGAGCGTCTCCACTCCAAAGCTATCTTGGAAGACCTGGTCCACGTCCATGCAGAAGAGGAAGTCCACTTCATGTTGGATGTGGGCCACAATGTGCTCCCCAATGGTTTTCATACGCATCATGCTGATGTCCTGCCACCTCTTCTCAGGCTTGATCTCAAACACTTTGAAGGAACGCAGAGGACCCAGCTCTATCAAGGGTATCCTGGAGACGTCGTCCACCATGATGTAAAATATGACTTTGTGGCCAACCATGAAGTACCTATTGGCAGATACTAAGAACTCCTCCAAGTAATGCTCAATGTATCTGAAACAAAGAAGAATGGGACAAATGTAACCGCTGGGATCTGCACAGGAGACTCCATGCTCTTCCAATGATCTTGTCTGCGTTTGGCAGTGTAGGGGAGGAATGATCTTCCCTATCCCAGACATGTGTTTTCCACATCTGCTAGGGCAACATTCCTCGCTGCTTTCCACCATTCAATCGCTCCACTTTGGGGAGGAGGAGTGACTTACCTGCTGATGTTGGAAGACTGACCTGTACCCACCACTCTCACTCTTGGAGCCTATGTTCTCAACTGCTTGGGGCCTTGAAATGAGAGTACTAGAACAGGCCCTACCCTGCATCTGTAAGCCTGGATACCTGATCTTTCTAATTCAGTGATTTAATATCAGGAAGCCAAGGGTCTGCAGACAGAAGCCACATTCTCCAGTACCCACCTTAACTGCAATGAACATGATTTCACGTCATCTATCTTGCTCAGCCCTTAGTCTTATTTATCTCTTGGTTCAGACTGGGCAGGCAAAGTGGGTACTATTTGATATTTTTTTTTCCCCAGCTTCACTGAGGTATTTGACATAACATTAGGTACTTGTATAACATTAAGGTATACAAAGTATTGATTTGATACACTTGCATATTACAAAATGATTACCACTACAGCATGTCACATAACTACTATTTGTTTTTTGTGATGAGAATATCTGAGATCTACTCTCTTAACAACTTTCAAGTGCATAATAACAGGATTATTAACTATAATCACCATGATATACATTAGATCCCCAGAACTTATTCATCTTGTAACTGGAAGCTTGTACCCTCTGACCAACATCAGGGGGCACTAGTTCTCCCTCAAACTATACCCAATGTTGCTGTTGTCCTACTGGATACAAGAGTGACATGACCCTTAGGTCCTTTGGGGACATATTATACCTAATCATCACTGTTCTCGTATCCTCTTCTGGGACCCAGAGAATGGGTTACAGGGCATAGATATCCTTCTATCCAAACACCAATATACCGTTCAGATACCACCACTGTAAGACTTCTCCTAACACCAGAGCAAACAACCTGATTTAACCTTAGTTTAACTATTTTTTCCCTTGTTTTTCAAAATTGATTTTATTTTTCACACCATGTTTAGGTTCACGGCAAAACTGAACTGAGAGCACAGAATTCCCATGAACCCACTGCTCCCCTTCCCTTCCCACAGCTTCCCCCCCACCCACTACCAGGATCCAGCATTGGGGTGACACATGCCTTGCAATCCACTAATCTTCACTGACCTATCATAATCACCCCATAGTTTACATTAAGATTCACTCTTGGTGTTGAACATTCTATGGATTTGGACAACTGTATAGTGACATGTATCTATCACTATGTATGGTATTATACAGAGTATTTTCAATGCCCTAAACTTCCTGTGTTCTGCTTGTTCATCAGCACCTCTCCCCTAACCCTACCCCATCCCTGGCAATCACTGATCTTTTCACTATCTCCATAGAATGTCATATAGTTGGAATTATACAGTATGCAGTCTTTTTAGATTGGTTTCTTTCACTAAGTTAACATGCATTAAGGTTCCTCCAAGTATGCATGGCCTGAGATAGCACATTTCTTTTTACCACTGATAATATTCTAGATATCATAGTTCATTTATCCTTTCACCTACTGAAGGATGTCTTGGTTGTTTCCAAGTTCGGCAATTATCAATAAAGCTAGTAAAAACATCTGTGGGGAGTTTTCTTGTGTAGATATACATCTTCAACTCTTTTGGCTAAGTAACAAGGAGTGCAGTTGCTGAATTATATGGTAAGATTATGTTTACCCTTGTAAGAATCTGCCAAATGGTCTTCCAAAATGGCTGCACCATTTTGCATTCCTACCAGTAATGAAGGAGAGTGCTTGTTATTCCACATCCTCACCAGCATTTGGTATGTGGTACTGACAATGTGTTTTGGATTTGGGCCACGCTAATGGGTGGGTGGAGATATTTTAGCTATGTATGTCTTTATTCCAAATACGTCATATTGGTGTCTTCTGTAACCCAAGCTGTACAATCTTGTGAAGCCAGGAAGATCACAGAGAGGAGGAAGAAGTAGGAGTCACATGGCTTTACACAACTCATGTAGATCCCAGACTCATGCTTTGTTCAGTGACTGTGGATTGAATTTAATTTGCTGATCATCAAGAAGTTTTCGCTGGCTCAAGAAGTTTTGTGAGCCATCATAACTGTTACCTCATTATGCTTTTTGGTGACTGCCCGGATTTCCTTTCTTTACTACCAAAACAAAGTGTGCTTTTAAGGCTGGCCACCAGAAGCCCAAGAGTTTACAGTCCTGGTGATTTAAATGGAAAGAAGGTATCTGAGCAATATAAACAGGGAGTTCAACATGGCTCTATGGCTGGTTGCCAAGAAATTCTTGGGCACTCTGGAACTTTAAGAAAAATCTATTGTGCTCTGAAGCTTGGGAGACAATCCTAGGATGAGGGAGGGAGCTGTTAGAGGTTTAACATTGTTTAGGGATTAAAACACTGCTGTTGGCTTCCTGCATTGTTATTTGAAAACAAACCAAACATCACACCTCTTAAAAGTCCAAATCCACTCTTACAAGGATTTATTGCTGCCTAGCACACAAACAGTCCTCGCAAGCTTCAGAGCAGAGAGCCATAGGGCTTTCCCCAGGATACGTGATTTATAGTTTGGTTCTGCAGAGTTGCAGCTGGATGGTAAAGCTGTTGTGGAGCCATAGGCAGTATTCTGTTCTTTGGGGGAACACCAAGAGCGAAGCAATCCCTAACATAATCCCAGTGCCATGGGATTAGGTGAGCTGAGTATAGGCTCCTGACTCGGAATGCTACAGATTCTTCTGAGGAAAATGTCAAAAACTCCAGAGTCACCCTTGTCTATTAGAGATGCCACCCAGGTGACTAACCAGGTCACCATTCTTGATTAGTATGGCTACAGTGATGGTTTCTGGGTTCTGGGTTGGGGACGTCTCAGGAGAACCATCAGATCTTCACAGAGCTCTCCTTTAGGTCCTACGGCAGGTAGATCTGAGGCTCAAATCAACTTGGGCCTTCAACACTCTTTGTAAAGGCCAAGGGATCAACTTTCCATGTGGTTTTCAGGAAAGGAACAGGAGAGGCCCATGGTGGGGGTGGGGACTAGGAAAATTGAACTTTTGCTTTCGTTTTGGCGGGGGCGGGGGGAACCCAAAGACTTTCCAAAAGAGCAAAATGGTGAGTTGACTCCTCAAAACCCAAAGACTTTCCAAAAGAGCCATAATATTATATTAGTTTTCAAATGTTACATTTGAAAACTAATATTATGGCTACTAATTTCAAGTAAGAATGACTGTAGTTTTGGAAGAGGCATTCTAAACAAGGAAATGAAAGCCCAAACAGGAACCTACCCAACCTCTAGAGAGGAGGTTCTGGCTTGCTGAATCTCTGGGGGCCAAGGAAAACCTGAGGCGCCATGGAAGACATGGAGAATTGCCATGCTTGGATCAGTCTTGGATCATGCTTGGATCTGCAGGTCCTTCTGTCCTTGGTCGTGGGTCTGAGAGTGTAAGAGGATGGATGATACACATTTGGGCCAACAGCTGCCATTTTTGGAATTTCCAGAGAAAGCCATGATGTGTGTGGGTGTGCGACAGACCCTAGGCTCTGTGGATGGAACGAACACTTTAACCTGCAACCCAAGACCCTCCCTTTGAGGTGGGAAGGAGTTAACTCACTATTGTTTTGTTCTCAGCCCTCTGGGGGGGTGCTCAGCAGAGGAGGGATGGAAACCATCCCATTATAACATTCTCCTATCTAAGAATTCAGACAAGGCAGGAACAGCTCCATGAGGCCAGGGAGCCCCTTACAAACACTCTGACAACAAAACAAGAAAAAGCGGAGGTCGATCTTATTAGGGACACTTACCTTCCAACAGCAAAAACTGTCAAACCCACGGTAATTTTCTGTTTGGCATAATAATTTTCTAGGATGGTGCTGTTGTAAGTGCCTTCCCACACGACCGGTGCCTTCCATCCGGTCACCGTCACCACCTCTGGACGTTTCCTGGTGACAAAATATAGGTCCCCATGAGTCAGGACAGCTTTTCTAAGGTAGGGCAGAGACTGTCTCAGGGGACACTGGGGTCAGCTATGATCTGCTGAGACTGCCCCTGAATCCTGACTTCACCGCAGGCAGTCAGCCGACTGGTGTGGCCTGTGCAGGAGCAGCATCTTCTGCGTGAGGAGCAGGAGGCTCTGGCTAGGTGCCTTTGAGGGCTGCCTTTAGGTCCCCGATGGGAATCTTACCTGTACATCTCCATCACTCTGTCCCCTTTCGCGGCTTTCCTATTCTCTTCTTCCTTCTGGATCCCTTCCCCTATCTCCCCAGCCCTTCCTAAACTGCCAGTGGCATCTCTGGGTTCTTTCCCCATGGGTGCCATCCAAGGCTCAGGAGGCCCTAATCCTTGAGGGGAGGATGAGAGCGTGACCTTGGAACCAAATGAGAGAAAGCTATTTTAATCTACCTTTCTACCTTTACCTTTTCTGGGTAAAACCTTGGTTATGGGCCAAAAAGGGCTTCCAATTTAATTGTTATTTTTCATTTTATGCACAAAGAGACAAAGTCACCCAGAAAAGCAGGGACTTAACAGAGCCTCCCCCCAACGGCCAAGGCTGGAACATGGGGCTCTGGCACAGACCCTCCCCACAGAACACATTGTCTCTTTGCTAGGAGCACAAAGGGCAAAGGGGAGGCATGTTTTCTGCACTTAGAATGCTCAAAAGGGACTTGGCAAAGCCAATGCAAACACAGGAAGCAACACAAGAGCGACAGCAAACTGACCAACTGTGGAGGGTAGATGTGGAAGGGCTGTGTAGCAGCTGGGGCCCAGCAGGAGGGGGTGATGCAGACTCAGCCCTGACCCCCAACTGCTCAGGAAGTGGCTGCATTTCCCATGCTGGGAAGCAGAGACTGAAACAGTCATCAGATTCAAACCCCAGCACGAATGGGCCTGTCCCCACTAACCACCTGCTTGTACTTCATCCACTGAGTGGGGGAAAGGCCAGTGATGAGGGCAAAGTCCTCGTGGTCCCCACTGGGTCCCGGCCGGCTGTGTGCATGTGGCCCTAGGGAGGCTGTTGGGGACATGTCAGCAAATAGATGGAGCCAGTGAGAACTTCCCCTAGTCCCACACATTGGAGGAGGGCGGGTTTTCACAAAACTGCCCAAATCCCACCACCTAAGCTGGGGTTTCCAGAGTGAGGCTGGGCCAAGCTGGGTCAACCACAACCTCATCCCAGCCCCAGCCCCAGCCCCAGCCCTCAGCCCAGCTCCAAACTCACCCCAGTCCCAGCTCCTGTCTCAGCTCTAGTCCCAGCCCCACCCCAGCCCCAGCCCTAGAGTTCAAAGTGCCTCAGCAGACTCTCATCTTCTGTCCATCAGTCACCAAGCTCTTCACTCTACTTCTTGAGATGACAGTCCCTCCGGCTGCAGCCTGTGCCCTGATTCAGGCCTCCTTCTCCCCCTGCACAGTTGAATCGCCCCCAGAGATGGGGGTTGGGGCACTCTGAGGCTGCTCTCCTGCCCCCCTATCTTGTCTGGAGTCTGGGCTCTGCCCTCACACCCTGCGTGGGCTGGCTGCTCTGAGAAGAGCCACTCTTGGTTTCCTTCAATCATGAAAGCACCAACCTGTGCCAGGCACCTTCACTACACTTTTTCATTGGCAACAGTCCTGCCACATATTATGTCTCTTGTACAAGTAAGAAAACCAAGCCTCAGAAAGTCTTGCTAACTTGGCTGCCGCTGATGGAAACTAACATATAAGCATGTCCCGTGAGACCAGGCACTGTGTTCAGGGCATCACCCTTCAGAGGTGCTATTCTGATTTCCATTTTATCTGTGAGCAGCACAGAGAGGTTAAATAGTTTGCCCAATGTCACAGAGCTTAGTAAGAGGCAAAGCCGGTTTTTGAACCCAGATGGTTTGACTCTGGAGTCTATGCTCTGAGCTGCCACCCTGTATTGCTTCTTATGTGGACACGTACCAGCTCTGCTGGTGAGGCTGGGGTTACAACCCACATCATTTCCACTCACCTTAGCTACCCTGGCATTTTTATCAGCGCAGAATGAGAAATAATGAGCTTCTGTTTTGTTGTGTTTTTAGAAATTTATGTGATGCTTTTAGTCACATAAAACCCCCCCTTTGTTGAATGACAGGATTTCAAACCACAAACCACCACGCGTGCGCACGCACACACACACACACACACACAGCTTACACATCCATAACCAACGTTTCTGAACTTGAACTCCGCCCCGTGTCACTGCCTCATTCTTTGCGGTCCTTAGTTTTAGCCCATCAAGGATCTTTCAGTAGTTCCCACCCAGCCCCCTACCCAAGTCTTGCAACTGTTTACAATCTGGACATGTTGTAAGCAGGTCATATTATTTTAAAAAAAAAAAAAAAAAAAAAGAAAGAAAGGAAAAAAGGGGAGCCTGGGTGGCTCTGTCGGTTAAGCATCCAGCTTTTCATTTCGGCTAAGGTCACAATCTCAGGGTTGTGAGATCAAGCCCTGCCTTGGGCTCACTCAACAGGGAGTCTGCTTGAGATTCTCTCTCTCTCCCTCTCTCCAACCCTCGCCCCACTAGCTCTCACACTTGCCCTAAGTAAGTAAGTAAGTAAATAAAATCTTTTTTTCTTTTTTATTTTTTTAAAAAGGAAGGTGGGGGACTGGCAGGTAGCAACTGTACTTATTTAATACTTATGTGCACGGGGACCAAGTATTTGACTTTCAATCTCTCATTTAATCCTCACCCCCACCTTATAAAGTGGGTGCCACCCTCCCCCATATTTTACAAATAAAGGAAGGAGGGGTAAGAGAAAAGCAGAAGAGATCTGCATCTTCAGCCTTATAGGAAGGGGCAGTCCCTCACCACACATTTCCTAGCCACACCAGCCCCACTGCTGAGCACAGAGATCAGAGAAATGAGACTCCTTCCTACCCCTTGAGAATCTCACACTCCCAACAGGTGGTCCACCTGCTATACAATGGGACCCCAGCTTAGTCCTCATCTTCTAGAGAGACTGAGTTAGAAAAAGCCATATCCAGTTTTGTTGCTTGGCTGGGGAGAGTCTTCCAAGCAGGAAAGAAAAAGGCAGCGATATTAAAAATTAATGTTCACTTAAAAATTAAAATGTCCTATTTCCCAGCTGTTAATTATTAAATTTCACTGGCAATTCCAATATGTCCTGGACCCTGATGAAGAAGCCGGGTGACAGCCTGAAAACACAGGCAGTGGGGGGCAGGGAGGAGGATCAGTTCCCAGATGAACCTGTGCATCAGGGAGTCTTAGCAAAACCATCGACACCACTGCTCCCTGAAAGAAGTGACACAGGGCAGGCCACCCATGTGTCAGATCTAGTGTTTGCTACTGCCAATTGCCAGAGATGTGCAAGATCAAAAGGATGGGGCTCTAGAAAGAGGGGAAAGTGCCAGGACAGACTCAGAGCTGCCCAAATGCCTTTTGTCCAAGCACAACACCCACCGGGTCAGTGTGTGCAGCTCCGTGATGGCCAGAGTCATCCCACAAGATAAACACACACCTACCTAGGCTATGGGTAGCTTTTAAATTTTACATCCTGACTAATGGGTACCTTGTGGTCCCCAAGTGTTGGGTAGAGGAAGTGTTCAAAGTGAATATTTTAAATATGAATATGATAAAATGTGAATCATGAAGCAGGTCAGAAAAGCTGTGAGGTGCACAACATGTGTGCATCAGTATGCCGGAGCCAGTGTGACCCAGCAAAGAGGGGATGGCGACAGGAACAAGAATGAGGGCTGCAGAATACAGAGAAGGACACGATACAGGAAGAGTTTGGGAGGCAGGATTAACAGAACACATCCATCAGGGAGACTATGGTATGGGTGGAGGAAAAGGATGAACCGGAGAGATAGGCAGGACTGTGGCGTGAGATCGGAACTGAGAACAAGGGAGGGTAGAATGTGGAGATCCAGCTGAGTCATGGAAGTCGTGTGTGCAGAGCTGTCCAGCAGGCACTCAGACCCAAGTCAGGGCTCAGGGAACCTCTGGGCTGATGATGGGAAGGTGGGAGTCACTCTCGCACCATGGTGTCTAAGGCCATGGGAATGGATGAGAGCCTCCAGAAACTCCAACCACTGATGGCTGGGAAGCAGAAGAGGTGCTTTTGGAGGGGACCAAGAAAGGAGAATGGAGAAGTAGGAGGGAAATCCAGAGGATGCTTTGTCACAGAAGCTAAGAGATCTCACTGTGGAAGTGTGTGCACAATACACTGCAACATGTTATAGGTCATTTCCAGGAAGGGATACACTTATAGAAATATATTTATTTGTTCATGCAGTCGTTCATCTAATCCTTCATTTAGGCAGGAAATATACTTTGGTGCCCTGGGAAGGCTTAAATTTGGTGCCTCTTCAAACTGATATTCCTTACATACCTGCTCGCCATCTGTTTGGAGGAGACGCTGTATCCTGCATGGGGCAGAGCAGAGTCACAGCTGGTGGCCATGATATGTCTCTCCCTTTGTCTCCGGTAACTCAGCCTTCACCCTGCCTCCCAGGTCCCGCACAGCGAGCAGAAATGCCACAGCAGAAGAGCACCATCCTTCTTAGAAGGGGACTTGGTGACTATCTCTGGCTCACCTAGCCCTTTGAGCCTCATGGAGGTCCCTCCCCTCCCCAACACACATGCCTAAGGGGCTTAACAAGGCACCACTGCTTCTTGCATTTCCAGTAAGGGTTTAGCATCTCACAGATGGCTACCCTGCTGCCCAGCTCACTGAATGACATACGTGGGGGCCAAAATTCTCATCCTTCCACATTACCCCCAAACAAAAAGAGAGCTTGCCAGAACATAACCCAGTCTTTCCAGAGCTCATACCCCTCCCACTGGAATAGTCTCTCCTGATCCTTCTCTAAGGCTCTTCCTGCCCCCTCTCAGACTTTTCTCTTCCTTCACCAGCCTTTTAAATGTTGATATGACAGGATGTGGTTCTAGCCCTCTAGTGGGTGGCCCCCTCCCGGCCTACAGGTCCCAGGGCTGCCCACATGTCTACCACATGTCTTCCACTAAGTTCATGGGCACTGCCATAGACTGACTGTTTCCCCCACCACCCTGGAATTCACTGAAACCCAATTCCCAGTGTGATGACCTCTGGAAATGGGGCCTTTGGGAAGTGCTTGGTTCATGATGGTGGAGGCCTCAAGAGTGGGATTGGTGCCCTCAGGAAAGAGCTCCCAGAGAGCCCTCTCACCCCTTCTGTCGCTGTGTGAGGACAGAGAGGATGACTGTCTGTGACGCTGGAAGTGGGCTCACACCAATCACCAAAGCTGCGGGGTTTGGATCTTGGACTTCCCAGCCTCCAGAACTGTGAGAAATACATTTCTGTTGTTTATAGCGGCCTGAACAGACTAAGACAGGCACCCTGTGAATCTCTGTCCCCATGCCCAGCACGTACCTGAATCCAAACGTCTCTAGTAGAGCTCATCCCCTACCCCCACTCCTAGTCCTGGCTGTCTTCCTCCTATCATGCTCACCACCACCACCACCCACCAGTCTCTCAGGTGTCACGGTCATCTTGGACAGCTCCTGCCTCCTTACTCCCGCAGCCACGTTGTGTTAAGTCAGACTGACCACAACTCCTTCCCAATTCTGGCAAATTCTTCCTGCACATCTCCTGCCCCAAAGACTAGGAACTTCTTAAGTATAACCATATTGGCTGGTTTCTCCTATCTCCTGTGCCTAACACTACATCTAGCACAGTATTTTTTACCACAACCTACAGTGAGAAATGCATTTCACATCACAACCAAACACATATGCATACATACAGAAATAATAATTCAACCTCACAATACTTAGCCTTACTTCTACTTCATGTGATGCCTCCTGATTTTCTATTTGATTTCAATTCTTAAAAAAAAAAAAACAAAACAAAACTCATTTTGACCCATTAAACTAGTTTCTTGAACACATTAATGGACTGTGACTGGTAATTTGAAAAATACCAGCTGGTATATACAGCTGGTATATAAACATTTGTTGTATGTTCACTTAGTGAATGCACGCACAGCCTCATGAGATCTTTCATCATCACCACCAATTTTCAGATGAGTTAGCTGAATCTCAAGAGAGAATTTTCTTGCTCTGACTCCAGATGCTGCGGATTTCCACAATACCCCGTGGCCAGCAAGACCCCCTCCAGCCCCACTATTCTGTGATTCACCTGCTGCCTTTGGACAGCCGCTGTCAGAATTGCTGTGTCGTTGCTCAAGCAGCTGAGTCAAAACACCCAGACCCTCAGTTTCTCATCTAATCTATGGTGAAAGTGTGATGGATGCTAAGACTCCGTATCCCCAACCAGGAGTGTTCTCAATGGCACTCTTGCCTCCCGCCACCTCTGATGGGAGCTCATGGATTTACTGAACCCAGGGAGGGGATGGGGGATGCCTCCTTTCTTACTGTGGGTTAAACCAGTCTGATAGCTGAAGCTCTCCGTTGTTTTCCTCTCGTTCATCTTCATCTGTGTCCTCCACTTCTTGGTAAATGTGGGTCCTATGTACAAAGGGAAAGCAAGCCCAGTGAGGCAGGGAGGCCGATCTTTGGTGCCAGGACAGCTGGTGAATGTGAGCACACCTTCCCAGGTGGAGAACGTGTGTGGCGAGGGGGGTTCTGGAGATAAAGCTTCAAGATACACGATACGTTTGTGCATAAACACATGCTTCTGGTGGAAAGACTTAGTATCCACCTTTCTTTTTTTCCTTCCAGGTCTGTACAGTTACCAGTTTAGTGACCCAGGACCCTTAGATTATTTCAGGGAACTTGCTGGACTAATGAACAGCTAACTAAATTAGCTTCAAGCATTGTTCCCACAGCCTAAATGTCAGCCCAAGCCCATTCACCCCCAAGTTAAATGGAAAAACTAAACCAAACCCCCAAAGTTAATTATCCTAGTCCCAACCATGAAACAGATTCCTTGTATGACTTCAACAGGGCCAGAAAGACAAGTGACCAAGAAGGTCACAACCATGAAGCCATTTCCTTCAGACTCTCTATAAGCATTGGGCGGATGGACAAACAGAGAGGGCCCTCCCATCACCTTACCCATTGTTAAACCAGCTCGGAAACCACCAGTGCTTCTGACTTATGCTGTTACCAACTTCTGGGTTTCTAAGATGAGAAAGATGACAATTTTAGAAAATGAGGCAGTCCCAAACGGGGCTCATCGGGGGAGGGTTTCCAAACTCCTTTTATGGCAGAAAATCACTTAATTTCTTAAAACAAAACAAAACAAAACTGCCAGTTCATAAAACAGACAGAAGTGACGCTACCCTATCCTGGGAGATATACAGGGGTGCTGAATCACTCTGCTGTACACCTGAACCTAAGATAACACTGTATGTAACGAACTGGAATTAAAATGAAAACTTAAAATTAAAAAAAAAAAGTGAAGCTGCTGTAGCCAAACAGGGGAAGATGGACCCACCCCTGCCCGACCTCTCCTCCCTTGGGCAGCCCCCCCGCACTCAGCTCAACAAGGGGGCCCTGGCAGGGACACAGGAGAGAAGGGGGGGTCCAAGGTGGGGGGGCACTGATAGGTAAATGCGAGTCATGGCTATCCCACTTACTGGTAGTACGACCGTGATGGGACCTTTTCCCTCTCTGAATCTTGGTTTTCTCCTCTGAAAAGTCAGATATATAATAACCATGGTGACAATCATGATAATAAACTTACCAAGAAGGTACTTTGAAACGTGAACGAAATCACATATAGCAGAGAGCTTTATCACAAGTTGAAAATTACTAGAACGCATTGTAAATCTTCACACACACACACAAAATAAAAATGCGTATTTTTCCAAGAACGATCTCTTCTGCTAAAGCAGAGTTCAGGTTGCTACCAAGGCCAGCAGGGACAGCCTCAGGAAGCTGTCTGTCATCAGAAGCCACCCTCGCCACCCACACGTGGAAATTTCCATCCTCTCTCATTGTGAGAATCTCTCCAAGGCGGGGGCTTTCTGGAGGAGGGAAAAGAGCAAAAGCGGGAAGGTGGGGGCTGCGGTACCCTGTGGCTGGACAAATCAGGCGGTGAGGCAGGAACAGGCCTAATAATAGGAAGAAACCTGTTTTTTTTTTTTTTTAAAGATTTTATTTATTTATTTGACAGAGAGAGATGACAAGCAGACAGAGAGGCAGGCAGAGAGAGAGGAGGAAGCAGGCTCCCTGCTGAGCAGAGAGCCTGATTTGGGGCTCGATCCCAGGACCCTGGGATCATGACCTGAGCCAAAGACAGTGGCTTAACCCACTGAGCCACCCAGGCGTCCCAGGAAGAAACCTGTTTTAAAGCCCATGGACGTTCTGGAGGTGTTTCAGATGATGGATAATTTAGGCGTGGTTGCCATACCACACGGAGACCACATACGACTTAAACAAAAGGGAACAGAAAGAGAAGTATTTCTTTAGTCGCCCAGGTCGCTGTTTTCATTTGATCTTGGTCATCCCAGCTACTCATGAAAATAAAGGTTTTCACCTTTATGTTCACTTCTAGCTGAGAATTTGACCACATGGGTTTGGGCCAAGTGCTAAGATCCCACAGAACGTGAGCATAAAAGCCAGGATTTGACACCAGGGCAAGAATGATATCAGAAATGAAAGCCGAGGAAAGTACAAGATGTTAAGCGCAAGACTTTACCCTGAGCCTCCTGGCAACCAAGCGAAAGATAGAAAAATGAAGGCTTACATAGTTCTCGCTGCCTTCAGTAATAATAATAATAATAATAATAATAATAATAATAATAATAATAATAGTTTGTCAGGAGACCCTGACTTTTTTTCCTGATCCCTTGTCTCAAAGGAATTTCTTACAAGGTCTTTGTATAACATATACTGGGCAGCATAATGGAGAATACCTGTCCTGATTCTTTTCATCAGCAAGGGGGAATGTTCTCCAAGTGATACCACTTAAAGAAACCCTTGATGAGAAGCAAGGGCAAAATACAAGTCACAGCTGGATAAAGGCCAATCTAGGGAATGGGAGGCGGGTAGTCCACATCCCTGGGAAAGCACTCTTCACCTCCCCCACCACCCCTACAGAATCCTTGATCAGGGTTCTACCCCACCCCCTAGCCCGCTGCCATGCTAAAAATGGACTGTAGGAGGTGCCAGACTAGAAATGGGAGACCTCCCATAGACCTGTAGAATTCAAAGCACTTACTTTGAATGATATATCCACAAGAAAGAGCCTTCTGGGCTGAAAACAAATGAGAAATAAAAACATATCATGTTACTTTTAATTCAGAGAAAAGTGATTTTGCAACCATTAACAGCAAAGCCCTGGGCTGAGCTGAAAGCCTGGGTTTTGACTACTCCTAGTTTCTACTGGGACTGGAAATTTTCACTTATAGTCACGTCAGGGTTATTCAGAACAAGAGGTGGGAAAGAGGTGACTGAAAAATCTCAAACCTTAACAAGAAAAAAAAAAAAAAAAAAGCATAAGTAACTATAAACACTTAACAGGAACACCCAGAAGGCTTCCTGGAAGAGGGGGGAATGTTTTAGCTGGGATCTGAAGAATAAATGGAGTCCAGGTGAAGGGGAAGTAGGAAGAGTGTTCCAGACAAAGGGAAAACCATGCAAAGGACTTGAGGGGAAAAAGGAGGCATTGAAATGTGCAAGGAAGTGGAAGAGAAGTAGCCAGAGGCCAGACCTTGCTGGGACCTACTGGGGATTTAGCCTTTGAAGAGTTTTAAGCAAGAGAGGGACAGGGTGTTACATGAACTGAAAAAGGTCGCCAGAAAACAGAGTGCAGGGGTGTAGGAGTGAATGTGGGTGACCAGTTCGGAAGTGATGGCCATTGCCCAAGCATGACTCAAGGTAGTTGAGGAAGTGGAGGGGAGGAAGCTCACTGACTTGAGAGGCATTTGGAGGGGAACAGTGACAGAATTTCTCGCATGCATTACTCCACTGCTCTGCGCAGGGACGCTGTGCCCCAGTGCTAAGCTTTGCTTGGCCCCTTTTCCTCTCTGAATAAAGGGAGGACAGCCTCGTAGGAAGAGTTCAGGCACCTCCCTTGACTCAACCCCTGCCTGGCCCCAGCTCCCTCGTCCCTGAAAAACACAAATGACTCACAGTTGTTGCAGACTCTGCCAACGCCCCTTAGACTCTTATCCCCTCCCTCTGCCTTCTCCTTCTGTTGGGTGTCAGCACCTCCTTGTAGGAAAAAAAATCATGCTCTCTCACTGCCGATGGTTTCCTCCTCTGAGCCCAGGACTCATGCACCACACTCTAAAATTTCTTGTTCCTCTACTCATTCTGACAATATTCATAATAGTGAATGCTTGGCCAGCCACTGTTCAGCATATGTCTAAGCAATTGACATATATTAACTCACTGAACCCTCACAATAACCCAACAAGTAGGTTCTACTCTTCCTCATTCTACGGAGGTGGAAACCAAGGCACAGAAGCATTAGGTGATCTGCCCAAAGCCACACTGCTAGTGAGGAGTAGAGCCGGTATTTGAACTTGGAGAATCCAACTCCAGATGCTACAAGAGGTGGAAGGGGGAGGGGAATGAGGATGGGACCCACCTCTCAGGTGGCCACCTGGCACTCAGGGCACCAATTTCTAAATTCAGCTTTGCTACCCTGTCACTTCTCTTGACTAACCTCTCCTTCTCCTCCTCACCCTCCTCTCTCAGAATCTTTCAGCATCTCAACAGTCACCGTGATACCCACGATGCATATATGACATTTCCCACATGTTCATCCTTAAAGGCACAGCTCAAATGCCATCTCTTCTGTGCCTTTCTTGATACGATCCCAGCATAGTGCCCGGCACCTAGTAGGTGCTCAATAAACAGTTGTAAATCAATGCAAAAAATAGATTCTCCCTCCAAGCCAAACATAATCAATCTTAGCCTTCTTAACTCTGCCAGTTCCTTTTCTCTACCCTGATAGTCTTTCTCTACTTCTAGTGTCTTCCTGCTCCATCTTGACCATAACCCCTTGAGTGCAGTCAGTTGATGTGTTCCATTTAGTTATGTCAAAATCCTTTTTAAGCTCAGTGCTGTGCACCTGTCTCAGGTTAGGGCCCTCAGCTCCCCCCAAACCATCACATGGCCAACTCACGAGGTGGCAAAGGATCTGCTGCCGTTTACACCTCTTGCAGACCCTCATTAGATTGCTCACACTGGAGGATGAGGTGCCCAAAGTCCGGGTGCCAAACCCTGGTCCCAAAGAGCAGCCAGAACCTGCTCTAGTTACTGTTCAGCCAGTGCCCAGCGCTGCAAAATAAACCTGTTTATGGGAGGTTGGTGCCAAAATGCACACTGGGGCTTTTGGCTCCCACATTTTAATTTTGCAAGCTGCCCAAAATATGGAAGTACAACTCTGGCTCAGACTCAAAACAGCAAGCTTAAACAAACAAGCACTCAGAGGCAGTGGGTTATCCGCACAAGCATCGAGACTCGGGGCAGGGACCCCACGGAATGCTTGTTCTTCTGCTGGGAGTCTTCCAGCTGCTCAAGCTCTTCCTTCTGTTTGTCAAATCCCCGGGTCCTATTCTGCCCTCTGGAGCCGATATGATGACGACGATGATGGCAGTTAGCAGTTACTGAGTGCTTATTAAGTCCCAGGCATTGCCCTAAATGTTTTATATACAATGACTTATTTAATCCTCCCCACAACATGCCTATGAGGCAGGTATTATTATCACCCATTTTTAAAGAGAAGGAAACTGAGGAACAGAGTTGCTGAGTAACGTGCCTGGGGTCACAGAGGTGGTACATGGTGGCAGAGGACCAGTTCCAGACAAGGTAGCTCCAGACTCCTCTGCCCTCGAGTACCCAAGGGATCCCAGGCTCCCTGCACTCAACTCTGAATCCACTCATCTTAGGACTAAGTATCCCCAGCTCCCTCAATTCGAAAGCTGTGGGTGTAGACCCCTTGAACTTGATCACACTCTAGCTTGTCTTGATTTTATGAAAACGAGCTATTCAGAATGAAACAGAGTAATGCTCCACAAGGGGCTAGATCTATGCTCTACTCCGGGGAATAACAGCTCCATATTCTGGGGATTCCTCCTCCTACTGATATTCTTTTTTTTTTTTTTAAGATTTTATTTATTCATTTGACAGACAGAGATCACAAGTAGGCAGAGAGACAGGCAGAGAGAGAGGAAGAGAAGCAAGCCCCCTGCTGAGTAGAGAGCCAGATGCTGGGCTCAATCCCAGGTCCCTGGGATCATGGGATCATGACCTGAGAGGCTTTAACCCACTGAGCCACCCAGGCGCCCCTCCTACTGATGTTCTTAAAGGCACATGTCCTTTTTTAGTAGCCAAGATGGTCCTGCTGGCTCATCAAATTTTAGGATTTCAGAACTAAAAGAATTCAAATGTTAATCCAGGCTGTCATCTTTAACTTGGGGGCTCCTAAAGCACTCCACCATGAAAATAGCGGTAGTCGTGCCAACACAGCTCTCCCTGCCCATTGCTGTATGGTGGACTTTTTGGATCAAGACGGAGCTGTCCCAGTGAAGTCAAAGGCATCCTGCATATTTGTAGCTGTTTGCGGAGACTTCTTTCTGTTAGGAATCTCTCCAGCTGGAACCTCTGAGACCATTTATTTTCCCAAAGCACAGAAGCACGTATATTTGGGGTAAATCCATGGATGAATGTGAAAACCCAGAAATGTTTAATTCATTTTGCTTTCCAGAGTTAACAAAACAAAACACCCCCAAGCATTGCAGCCAGGCACAAATGAATCACCCGTCACTCGGAGTGGATTTTATAGCAAAAGTCAACAACTCTGAGTTGCTCCTTTAAGCCCTGAAAATATTTTAGAATTACAAAATTCAGGGTGCAATTCTCATGAAATTCCTGTCTGAAATTTCTTAAGGTAATTCCCACAGCTCATTGCACAAATCATCTAAAGTCACATTTTGGGTTTACAATGGCCTTGCTGTTTCTGGATATAGCCTACCCGGAATGGCAAGGTTATAAAAATCAGGACATTTGGATTGTAGCAGGAAGGAAGAGAATTTTGCTCCAAGGTACTTGGAGATCTAATGATTTTAAATATAGTCCAGGGCTTGGGATACAGGAAGGGTGGAATCTGCCTTTCATTGTTTCAGTTAATCTCCATTTCAACTTCAACCTGGTGACTTGGCTGATAACTAAGAGATTCAAGTCAAAGGTAGACACCGCACTCCCCAGTTACCTGTGGATATATTCCCAAAACACAACAATCACAGTGGAGACAACCAGCATTGACAGAATCACTTTTCCTTTGACATTCATTATTTTCTCCTGGGGAAACAAAAAAGGAGAAAGGAAGAAATGGATTAAATAAATGCAAGGTGAGATACGGTTTCTAAGCAAGGCTTCCACCCTGTAAGGGGAAATGTTTATAAATATTTAACTAGAGCTAAGAAGTGTGTTCTACCTTAATTTGAGCAGGCTTGCAATGGCAGATTGGGCTCACTTAATGAATTGACTAACTTAATGAATTCCCAGTGGGGAAGGAGCCTAAGGCCACGCTGGGGCTCAGGGGGAAAGTGTACTCTCTGACCACAGGTCCACCATGGACTTGGACGGGTGAGGGCGTAGCTATAAATGGTTCCCATGGGCTCCAGCTGCCTCCTGCCTTCGACTGTGGGAAATCATCCCTTCCCTGGCTCTCTGCTGCCTTTGATACACTGACCACATGCCCCATCCTCAGGATGACCCTGGTCCCTTAAAGTCTAGGCTCACCCACTTCTCAGCCCCACCTAGCTTTTCCCCACCATGCCCACAGGCAATCCATCCATCCATCCATCCATTGGCACACAATAGGTACATAAATATGTCTTGACTGCTGCATGAAGTTGTGGTTGAAGAGAGACAGGGTGCTGGGTGGGGAATATCAGATTAGAAGTCCATTAATTCCAGAGGTCAGGGAAGGCCTCTCACTGGGGAGGTGACAGAGCTTCCCAAGGCATGAAAATAGGGCGCAAAAGGACAACAAGTACAAGAAAAGTCCTACAGCTGAGAGCGAACAGATCTAGATTGGGACTGTGGCCACCTCTCATGATGCGGAGATGTCTTCACTCCCGGAGAAATGTGGATCTGGGGGCCAGCACGAACGCACATGGAGCTGGGGAGCCCTGACCTTGGGGTAGGTCCTCAGGTCCTCATGCATAGCTCCAAAAACCTCTGAGAATGAAAAGTCTTTTTTCCACTGAGCTCTTTTTTTAAAGATTTTATTTATTTATTTAAGAGAGAGAGAGAGAGAGATCACAAGCAGGCAGAGAGGCAGGCAGAGAGAGAGGGGGAAGCAGGCTCCCTGCTGAGCAGAGAGCCCGATGCGGGGCTCAATCCCAGGACACTGGGATCATGACCTGAGCCGAAGGCAGAGGCTTAACCCACTGAGCCACCGAACCAAAAGTCTTTTTAAATTCCACTGGCCTCAGGGCCCTAACTGGCAGAAGGTTCTCTATAATCTTTATCCCACTTAGTGAGACTGTTTTAAATGTTTCTTTCCACCAACATTCAAGTATTTTATTAAGTGACGCTCATGTACTAGGGCGTTGCCTAATACATGATATATTATCCACGCCCCCCAAATTCTGAATGCCAACATATTTGGCCCTGGAGTTTCAGTAAAGGGATTGTGGCTCTCTAATTGAATTGGTTTCCTCATCATTTAAAATGGGGATGAAGGGCGCCTGGGTGGCTCCGTCGTTAAGCCTCTGCCTTCGGCTCAGGTCATGATCCTAGGGTCCCGAGATCGAGTCCTGTGTTGGGCTCCCTGCTCAGTAGGAAGCCTGCTTCTCCTTCTCCCACTCCCCCTGCTTGTGTTCCCTCTCTCGCTGTCTCTCTCTCTCGCTGTCAAATAAATAAATAAAATCTTATTTAAAAATAAAATGGGGATGACAAGAGACGGAGTCCACAAAATGCTTCTCCCTGCGCCTGGCACTGTAGAGATGCTCTCCCAAAATGCCAGTTCATAAAATGGGCCTTTGGGAGGCTCCAGTGAGACCAGGGGCCATGCCTGGTACTTAGCAAGAGTTCAAAACAAATGTGAAGAGAAAGCGTAAGACTGTGTTATTAAACAACAAAGTGCAAATAGATGCTAATGAGGGACCCTAAAGGTTTCTCTATCTGTTCCAAGCCACAGCCTGAGGAAGACTCCTTGGACGTGGGATGCAAGTGGGATTACACTGACCAAGCCCAAGCCAGGGGCCCTGCTACCAACACCCCGCGTGTGCGGAGGAGGTGACCACACTGCCACCAGCCCCCCGAGCTCCACCAGCTCCTCCTGCTGAGGAGCCCATGCTGACTGTTTCCCAGTGTAAGAAACACCCACACTCTCGGGGTGCAGAAGGATCACTGACACTTAACCCCGGGCAGCGTCCCAATCAGACACACCTCCCCATCGCCTCTCCAAATATGCGCAGGCTGTTTGAATCCAGAAGCTAGCATCAGAGGCAACTCTGGAAGCCCGTGCCTTTCTGGACTTCACTGACGGCTTGAACCTGATCATGGCCAGTCATCGCTCTTGCTGGAGACTTACAACCAGAAGCTTCGCCAGGGAGCCAATACTGTTTCCTTCAGCGAGGCACTTGAAATGGGTGCTTCCTGAAATTTGGGATCCAAGTCCCCGGGGGAAGGGAGGCTTGGCAAGGTAGCCACTCATCTTCTAAGACATTTTAATTTTTCTCTCTGGACCAAAATAAGGCCTTTGGCAGTTGATGTGGTCTACGAGTCCTTCTCTTGGGTTTCTGTCTCAGAATTTTCAGAACTGGATAATTCTGAAAATTGGTGGTTGGCTCTCTTCCCCATCAAGATGGAAATGTGGGATTGTTTCTGAATTCCTTCATTTAAGGGGTAGAGAACAGAACTGGGCTGAAAATTGCCACCCTGTCTCATGTGGGGAAATGGGGCTCCGGGCCACCCTTTGGAAGATTCAACCAGGTCCAGTTCCACCGAATCCCCCCACCATCTCCTCTTGTCACACTTGTGATTTTTTTTCCCCAAAAATGCTTCCAACCCCGCACACGGGCTGCCCCTGGGCTCCTCATAGAGTGTGGCCCTCACAGAAGTTTCCATGTGACGTGTTGGATGGATTTCTCCATGTGGCCCATAAATTAATTCTTCCCTATCACCCCCACCCTGTCCCACACAGAACAACACACACACACACACACACACACACACCCCTGTTGGATAATCTCTGGAGTTCTACCCCACTGGGGCTAAGTCAAGGTATTCCTTCTAACCTGAATTCCTCTCTGAAAGGAATTCTGGTGGACCATGTTTTCTTCATCTTGTCAGGGGGGTAACGTCTCAGCTGAGTAACAAAGCACTCAGAAACTCTGGAAAAGCCATTATCTCGGGAGCACAGGAATCGGGCAGAGGGAAACCAGACCTTCCCACAGGCTAACGAGCCTCTCCTCTGATTCCTCCCCCAAACCCGGGAACCCAGCGGCACGCTCCCCATGAGGCTGACCCCTGCTAGTCTTAAGTCACTTCTGGACTATTGCATTCAACGAAGAGACTCCGAAAGGCTACAGGTTAGGTAGTGACAAGTGTTGCAAACCAGAACAAAGCAGGTGGGAGGGTAGGGGAGGGCAGAGGAACCAACTGGGTGCGCATGACCTTGGGCAAAACCCTCTTGAGTCCTCCACATCTGCCACGGTAATGTTTAGACCCAGCACTCCAGGTGGAAACTAGGCCAGCGGGAAGACTCTGGAATCAGCACTCCTGGACGCATGCCTTGAGCAAGTACTCAGAGCCTCTATTTGCATGTAAAAAATGGAGCTTTAAACATCCTCCTCCAGGGTTCCTGAGAAAGGACTGAAGGGGACAGTGTCTCTGCCGCACGTTGTGCCTGGCCATCAGCAAACACGCCGCAAATGCAGCCATCATGATAAGGACTCTGTTCCACGGGAGAGTTTCTGCATTTGTGGCTCTGAAGTAGAGCTCTTGATTTTATCTGAGAGAGGAGTCTGAGTCCTTGGAGGCTGTACCATACAGAAGAGCCAGGGGGAACCCACCCCCACCCCAATAGATGACTGAGGCTCAGGACCCCAGGTTCAGGACCCAGTTACTCAGCATGGTGCCCCCCATCCCCACCCGGTGCTCAAGGTGGGCGGGCCAGGAAGGTGGGGGCTAGAAGTCTCACTCTACAAGGGCAGCTCACTTAGACACACAGGGAACTCCTGCTGCCATGGCCTAGGGGGATTCTTTGCTGTGACAACAGAATGGTGGGGGCACCAGCCAGCATGCGCTGAGCACAGAGGCTGACTTAACCAGAAACTAATGAAGCTAGTCCTCCTTGCAAGCCAGGGCCAGATCATCAGGGTGGGGAGTGGGTCAGGAAGGCCTGTATGTTTCCTGAGGCAAGGAGTGCTGCCCCTATCTGGAGGATGGTTCCAGCTTTGAGCATTGTCCTGGGGCTGCAGGTGGGGCCGAGTGACTGATCCCACTCCCCGCATGCGCACCTGGGTCCCAGGAACAGCCTGCCCCAGGTGGACCCGGTTGAGCACCCAGATGCTGCCCACCTGAGGAAGGACTTTACCCAGATGCTGCTCTGCGCCCTGCCCAGGGGTCACAGTGATCCAGGTTTCATAGCCACCTTGAACCCCATCCCTAACCCCTCCACGGTCAAAGAGCTGGGTCCTCTGAGGGAGAAACAGCCAAGAGATGTACAGATGTGGCACCACTAAGTTGTGAAGCTCTAAGAAACATTTCTGAACGCTCAGTAACAAAAAGTAATGTTGGTTAACCGTGCCAGAGGCCAAATGGATTTGTTCTTTGTCTCGATCAAAAATGATACTGCAAAATCGTTGTCAGATAAAGAGGCAGTCTAAGACTATGCAGACTATGACAGATGCATTAGGCAGCTAAGTAGACTAATCATCTTTCTATGATTTTCACATCATTTTATTATGATGTCGTTTCCTGGATTTAGTCCTATTTGAAGTATTTGTCAGTGTTATTTGCTATGTTATCTCTTCTCGTATTCTAATCTTCATTTCCATGCTAATACTGTACTCGCAATTCTGAGTTCTTTTTCTTGAAGAAGGCTTGGAAAATGAAATAAGCTTCAGGCCCTTCAACACTTGGATGCTTGCCCTCTGAACTAGGCCAGGCCCTGGGCCAAAAGTCTTACCAGTAGTCTCTCAGATGCATCTCATAACGACCCTGTGAAGTCACTCTAGCAGCATCCCCGTTTTAAAGATAGGAAAATGGAGGCTCAGAAAGGTTAAGTAACTTGCCCATTGTCACACAGCACAAAGTGGCAGAGATGCGATTCAGGCCCAGGGAGTCAGGCTTCAGTGTCCACCCTTTTGATCCTCTTTTCTCAAAAAGCATGAAGACTGATCACCTGGGGCTCTCTGACATATCCTTTCCTCTTGTCTCTCTTGATAATCACACGATAATCACTTGAGTCACAACGGACCCAGAGCTGGCCACTCACAGGCTGGACTCCCTGAGGGGCCGGCTTCTCCTGGGGCCAGCCGGTGAGCACCGGCTGAGCAGCGCTGCCATTTCTAGGTTCCTCCCGTGTGCCCGGTGGGTCCTTCCTCACCCGCTCTACCTCGCTCGTCCCTCATCGTGGTCAGAGTAGCGGCTTCTAGCTGAGCAAACAGCTTTAACACAGACTGAGGTCACTGCGCTCACCCAGAAGGGGAGTCTGAAAAGCAGCCCCTCTGTCTCCCAGGCCCCGCTCGCAGTAGAGGAGGCTGCCTGGGGGTGAGGAGGGGAGAGGGCCCCTTGATCTGAAAACCCCGCGGCGATGGTGGGTGTTACACGGAAATGTTCCCCATTGGAAGAAACATGGAACAATCTGTGTGTGGGGGGAGCTTACAGAAGGCTGTTTCCAGTGATGTTTTCCATTATGAGGCTCAGAGTAAACACAGGCAGAGGAAATGAAGAGTCAGGTCTCAGACTAAACACAGGACTAATTGTCGCTCCAGCCACCACAAACGGAACAACCTGTTCCCTGAGGTACCTCTTGTGGTGCCTTTTCCTGAATCCCCTTCAGGAACTCTTAAGGCCTGGATCCAGCAAGCCTGTCCCTGCTGCCTGGCCCAGGAGTCACCATGCCAGGGTTTTCCCAAGAGAAATATGGCAAATGAAGTGTGCAGTGCTGTGGGAGGGCTCTGGGTCTACCCACAACGCCAGCCCCGGGCCCTCCAGCCTCTGCACAGCCCTTGGAATCCTAGAGAGAAAAGCCTAGGCCGCAGCCACACCAGCCAGCCAGCCAGCCAGCCCCTGGGGGAGCAAAATAAAGAGCTTACAGTGAATCCCTGAGCCAGCGTCCCACGGCTCCAGCTTCTAGAGCAGGAAGGGAAGACTCTGTCTTCTTCTGGGACTGCTGAGGGCACCAGCAAGAGGTCAAGGGGAGAGCAAGTTTCCTCCCCCAGGTGGGTCCATGCCTCGGAGCCTGCTTGCACCTTCCCCAGTCACCCCAACAAGGCAGAAGCAAATAATTTCAACATTTCACATACCTCATCGTCTGCTTCTCTCCCCGCAGAGTAAAAGGCAAAACAACAAAGTTCTATTGAGCTCCGCTCTGCAGAAGGAGGCAGGGCTGGGAGGAAGGGAAGGTGCAGCCTTCCAACTCCTGTCAAAAGAATAAACAGCTGTTTCAGGAAGAGGGGGGTAGATGGATCCCGCAGCAGCCAGGGGCTTTGTTCCTTGCTGGCCCCGGGAAATGGGCTGTTTATCAGGCCTCGACTCAGAGCTACATGCCAAGGCAGAGATGTTTCTTTTTGGGCCCACGAGTGGCTGGGCCTCCCTCACCCCGTGAAACTACAGGCCCAAACTAAGCCTAGTGTTGGAGGATAGAAGGCCACCACCTTGAGAGGGACCTGCAGGCTGCTCACATTGCCCACTCCCTGGCAAAAATGGGAACTGTTCTGAGCCCAGAAGTCCCCAAGTGACTACTATAATAAAGAGCCAATGGAGAGGTTAAAAAAAAAAAAAAATGCAGGGGTGGGTGGACAAGGGGGAGAGTCCTCAACACTCTTGTCGAAATGCTACCTAGATGTTCCTCAAGGTTAAGCCTCTCCTCCACATCTTTTGAACTTCGGAAGTTGTTTCGTTTGAACACTATTTTTACAGAATGTTATGAGATCTCCCGCATCGAAAACCGAGCTATAAGAACTTTAAAAGGTCACTGAGGCCCAACCCTGCTCTTTGGCTGAATAATGCTTAACCCTTCCTACACCCACCTCCTGCTCCCAAAATAGAACTTTCCAGCTGGAAAGGACCTTAGTGCAGTGGATTTTCAAACACTGAAACAGCTCAAACTTTTATTAAAAAACAACAACAACAACAAAAAGCCCACAGGAAGTCATTCTCAGAACACCGCTATGCAAAACAGCACACAGAGTGCTTTGGCAGAGGTAGGGAAGTGAAGCTCAGAGCCCCGCGTCCCTGTCCCCGCCCCAAGCTCCCCCCCACCCCGCCTCCGTTCCACCCCTCCTGAGGGGCCCCACATGCCTCCTGGGAGGACATTCTGGAAACCCCAGACTTGGGAGAGGGGACTACAGTCCAGGAGTCCAGTCAAGTCCAGCCTCTTACTGCTGTTCTGAACCAAATTTCACACCCCCTGTTCAGGGGGCATGAGCTGGTTGGCCACAGAGTTTAGGGTCTGGAAGTCCCAAGAATGTGCTTGTGAACAAAGGTGTGCCTTGCAACCCAGTCATTGTGCTCTAGATCTGAATACAAAAGAAAAAGCCTGTAAGCTCACCAAGAGACACGGGACCGGAACGTTCATAGCACAGCAAAACCTGGAAACGACCCCAAGGCCCATCCTCAGAGCAGCTCAGTCCTGTCCTAGAGTACGATTCTGCACACCATGATGAGAACGAGCCACCTGCAGCTGCTAAGACGGACAGGGTGACTCTCACACACACAAGGCCCAGAGAAAGGAGTCCTGGGTGAATTCATTTATTTAAGGTTCAAGAACAGGCAAAACCAACCTGCAGTGCTAGAAGTGAAGGACGGGGTTGGCTGAGAGTCGGAACGGGCCCAGAGGAGTTCCTAGGGGGCTGGTCCTGTTGCTTCTTGGGCTGGGTACTGGTTATACAGGTGTGGCCACTTGGTGAAACTTTGTCATGAATGTGCCTTTTCCATTTACCTTTACTGAGCACCACTGAGTTCCCTACTAGGGTCCAGGGATGATCTACTGCATTCAACGATCCAGAGACCTGGAGCCATGGTCAATGCAAACAGGAAAGATCACAGAGGCTGGAGGCTAAGATAAACTGGTCCCTTTTCACACACAAGCACTTCTCATAGGCCCCACTTCTCAGATGACAAGGCAGCCCCTCCTGGTGATCCTCAGAATCACCAACAGAGTGGTCGGAACAGAAGGAGGCTCTGGGAGCCTCCGGGATTTGCTCAAGGTCCCCAGCTGGTGAGTCCGGGGCTGCTCTTTCTCCCCTGGCAGCCTCCATGAGATGCTCTGCAGGCCGTGGGGTTAACAGGCTCCAGGCTGGCTAATAGCAGCTTGACTCAGTGTGCGAACCCGGAAGGCAGAAAATTCAGCTCTTAAGGTTCTGGTACGGTCTTCCTCCTTCCCCGATCTATGGTCATGCTCAGACTCTCAAAACAAAGGAGCATACACTTGTGGTCACTCCTGGAATTGAGAAGGAAAAAACCCAGCAAATGAGCCTCGGGCCATACAGCTGTGCTGCTCGAAGGAGGCCAGAGGCCACCCAGGGAAGAGCTCAGACAGGGCCTGGCCGGGGTGCTTCATCTCCTCATCCATGGTAACTAGGGCCCATCTGGTCCTGGCCGCCCATGGATCTAGGAGCTAGCAGCGAGCATGCGGTAGCTGTCCACCGGCCACACCTCGAGGCAGAAGATAGCGGGACCTCAGAGTTATGGCCAAGGTGACTGCAGCCCAGGTGTGGAAGGCCTGGCCCAGCACCCAAGACCACTTCTGGCTGGGAAAAATGAAGGTCAAGATCCCACCCTGATTATCTCTGCAGAGGAATGAGGATTAAGCGTCTGTGACAACCCTACAGACCAAATGTTTGCAAGCTGGGAGTGTTCGTTTAGGGCAGTCACAAAAGACATTCTCGCTTGGGAGTGACACAGCAAACTGGGTTACATGAAGTACATGCTCCTTCAGCTTTGCTTAAGTGTCACCTCGTTGGGGAGAAATTCCTGGATTTAGAATGACTTTCTTTTTGTAGGTTCCTTATTTATCTTTTCTCTTTTTTTAAGATTTTATTTATTTATTTGACAGAGAGAAAGAGAGCACAAGCAGAGGGAGAAGGAGAAGCAAAGCAGACTCCCCACTGAGCAGTGAGCCTGATGCAGGGATCGACCCCAGGACCCTGGGATCATGACCGGAGCTGAAGGCCGACGCTGAACCCACTGAGCCACCCAGTCGCCCCCTTGTTTTTCTTCAAAGTATCTTTCTGCTTCTACCAGAACGTCAACTCTGTGGGCAGATACTTTCATTTTCATCAAAACTTTCGTTTTGTACCGAAGCGAAACAACAGCTGATGCTCTGTGCATCTCGTGGGCTACGCCGCATGCGTCGCACAGGGCTTGGCACCTGCGTGTTCAGTAAATGTTAACTATTCTAAAAAGTGGACGGCCGTGATCCGAGCGCTGCTGGCAGTGAGCGGTGGGATGGAGGGAGCGAGGCGGAGACGAGTGCAGTCCATGCTACTGCAGGTGTCGACGCTTGGGTGTCCAGCGTGGGCCCAGGTCAGTGTCCACACCAGGAGTCCCGTGAAACAGCCGCTCGCTGCCGTTTGCAAGTTTGCCCTCGGCTGGTGCCCAGGTTCCTGGGTGCAGCAGCGGAGTGGACTAGTACTGGTGCTTCTGAAGAATGCAGTGCAAAGGGTGGGAGTCTGGGGAGCTGCTGAGTTCTGTCCTAGATGCCTCAGGTTCAAAGAACCTGCTGGAGCCCACTCAGCAGGGTGTCCTGGAGAGATTGAGGCCGTGAGGTGTGCAGTTTGGGAGATGCCAGCACACAGGCAAGAGCGGGCAGGTCTGGTGAATGCTCAACCCAGCAGCATAGAGGGCAAAGCGGGACATCCCTAATAGGCACCGCCCTGAAACCAGGCGGGCACTGCTAAGAGGCAGGGCATGGGGGCGGGGAGTGGGAGGGGGTCAAGCCAGGAACAAAAGGAATTGCAACAGCCCAAGAGGACCCTGGCAGCCAAGACAGCCATGGGAGGGCAGCAGGCAGAGACCGGTGAGGACATCTGGAGTCCCAGCTCTCGTCGGACCCCCTCAGGGCCCCCTGGCCGCTGGACGAGAGGAGAAGGCCACACACATGTGTCTGGACAAGGTGGCTGCTGTCTTGAGAATTGCAAGGAGCGCCACCCCAGAGGTGGTTCTGGTCCTGGCTCTGCGTCCCATTTCAGGCAACTCCCTGCATGTGTGGGTTGTTTCCCACGCTTCCCCCCCCCCCTTCTCCCCCTAACCCTCCACCTCCTGGCAGATGAAAAGCTTGGGCTAGGGTCTCCTGCTCTGCCTGCATCCCGGCCCCCCTCCAACCCGGCCACAGACTCTGGCTGCAGACCCCTGCATAGGGGCAGCTGGGGCTTTCAGAGCCCTAGGCTGTGATGGGGCTCCCAACACCAGAGACAGAAGGGGAGGCCCCAGCCTTTGGCTGGAGAAAGGCACTCTGGGTGGGGCGCAGAGCCAACAGGTGTGCCTAATCCACGGCTTCATCTGGCTGAGAGCACAACCGCCGAGAGGCAAGTTCCAAGCAGCCTCCGCCTCCCTCAGCTGCGGTGGGAGGTCCTCCCGCAAGCGAGCATAGTACGGGGAGAGAAGGGAAGGTTTTCAGGCTGGCCCCTGCCCGGGTCCTCTTCTCCCTCCCACCGGCAGAGCCTGCGTCTCATGGGGCCAGCTCCCAGTCCCAGCCTCGCTGCCCCTGTGTGTTGCCCTGGCTGGTTGACGTCTGCCAGGTGACATGAGAGAAATTAACAAGTCACTCTCATCCGCAAGAGTTCAAGTCCCTCTGGCTTTTATGCCAGTGGTAATCTGTCAATGCTCCCAGGGTCTCACTAGCCAGCCTGTCCCCAAAAGTTGTTCACCACTGACAGCATGCATACCAGACAGCCTCTGCTTGAAGGCTTCTAGTGACGGGGAACTGTTTCATCTCTAGACTTTTCTCTCTTTTTTTTAAAGATTTTATTTATTTGTTTGAGAGAAAGAGAGAGAGAGAGAGAGCAGAAGCAGGGGAGAGGGGGAGAGGGAGAGAGAAAAGCAGACTCTCCGCTGAGCAGGGAACCCGCCGTGGGGCTCGATCCCAGGTCCCTGAGATCATGACCTGAACCAAAGGCAGACATTGAACCAACCAAGCCACCCAGGTGTCCCGTCTCTAGACATTTCTGATGGTTTAAAGCACATCTTTTCAGTGTGTCACCGATCTCTGCTTCCTAGAATGTTATTAGTAAGGATAAAGGCTACCATATTATTCATTTACATGCGCCATTTCATCTGATCCTTACTCTGATCAGTGACGATGCTCTCCATTTCCCAGGCAGAGAACTGGGGCTCAGAGGTTAAGTAACACAGACAAGATCACAAAGCCAATAAGCTCTCTCTGTCCACAGAGCCGTGCCTTCCCCACCGAACCCGACAGCTCCTCGGAAATCCAACTCTTTCCTCTGCAAGCAAACACACTCTTCCTCTCACACTTCAGCAAAGCCATGCCCACCAGCGTTCATTCCAGCAATACACACGTGGAGGGCATTTCCCCCGTACCGGGGACTGTGCTGGGACGTAGCTATGCACAGCTTGAATCAGACCTGCTGCCTGCACTTTTCCAAGTCCATATCTGGTGAGAAGGACATGTGTACCTACAAATGCCAAATGCTGTTTACAGGTATCAGTTCCTGATTCTACCGTCAGGCTACCCGTGCTGGCCTTGGCACAGAGCCAGGCCGTGCGCGCGACCACTGGCAGAAAGAAGTCAGCACTCCTCTCCCCCTAGGGGTTTGTCTCCTGTTCCTTCGTTTTTACCGTCCCCGTTTCTATCACTTGTGCTTTGCCTTTACCGGTGTCATTGGTAAGAAAGGCCCTATAAAATCAGGGCGACCATACAGACGGCGTTCCCTCCGACAGTTCCAGTTGACATGTGTTGTGGGGCAGTTAAAAGGTTAACCTTCTCCAGCCCACTTTCACTGTCAAAGGTGTGCCCATCTGCAGGTAAATCACAGGGTCACTCTATGTAGAAACGGTTCCATAATATAAAGAGAGTTCAATGAAGTCCTCTTCAAGATCCCTTCCAGCTAGAATCCAGTGTTTAGAATCCTTGTGTTTACCACCTGCGGGTCCCTTAGGATCCTTCCCACCAGTATCCATAGTCTTTCCTACAGCTGCTCAGAGGTGGTGGAAGCCCAGCCTCTCCAGATGCGTTTCTGCTCTACCGATGCCCTCCACCTGTCCCATAGTGCCTTGGCTGGGAGTTTCTGTACTCTCCCTACTTCCTCTATGCAGCCTAGAAGGTTCTCAAAGCTTAAATATTTACTGGTGAATGGGGGCACCTGACTGGCTCAGTCGGTCAAGCATCTGCCTTTGGCCCAGGTCATGATCTCAGGGTCCTGGGATCAAGTCTTGCTGTCCAGCTCCCTGCTCAGTGCTTCTCCCTCTTCCTCTGCCTCTCCTTCTCCTGGTTCTCTCTGCCCTGCCTCTTCCATGCTCACTCTCCCTCTCTCTCTCTCTCTCTCTCAAATAAATAAATAAAATCTTTAAAAAAATTTTTTTACTGGAAAATCCAGAGGTTGTCTCGTCCCCCACCGCTAGGTTTTCCCATCTCTCTTGTAATAAACTGACTCTTGTAATAACTTGACAATAAATTGACTTCCAAGAACTAAACTCTAAAGATGAGGTTCCAGGAATCCTAGCTGTAAGTTAATAGAATGAAACAAAGCAAAACAAACACCTCTGAGTTGAGATCACAGTGGAGATGGCTTTTTCTTCTCCTTTTCTTGGAATGAGACAAGGGCTGGATTCAAATCCCAGTCCCACTTACTTTCTTGCTGTTCTGACCCTGGATAAGTAAGTCACTCCACACTCTGTGAGCCTCAGTTCACCCACCTGTAAAGTAGGGATAATAATTCCTTACTCCTTGAGCTGTTGAAAGGATGACCAATAACATTCGTAAAGCTCCCAGCCCCTTGTAGGTACTCGGGAAAAAGGAACTGTCAGTGTCTTAGAGACAAGTGCCATCACCGCCACATCCCAGCGCCAGGAGGCAGCATGGCACGGAGCTTGCAGCCCGCCTGGGAGTCAGACAGGCCTGACATGGACTAAATGCGTGACCCTGGGCAAACTCCATGAGCTTCCGAGACTTGGTTTCTCTCCTCTGTAAAATGAGAGTAACAACGCCTTTCTCTTCAACCATGGTGAATGACAGGGTACACAAACAGTGCGTGGCACAGGGCCTGATGTTGGAACAAGTGCTCAGTGGCGGCTACTTAATTCCTAATAATGATTATTCCAGAACTCTCCAGCTCATAGCACCCCCTGCTCTGTGTTCCCAAAGAATCTGCCATGTTCCTGGGTCCTAAAAACAACCAGCCTGTCCTTTGGATGGGGCCTTTTCAAATCTTCCCACCTGCTGGAGCCTCCCTAGCCCATGAGGCAGGGTGAGTACTGCTCCTCCCACCAGTAGAGGAATCTGGGGACTTGCCCAAGGAGACTCAACTTGGGCCAGAAGCTGGGTTTGGATGGAGCCAAGAGTTTCTCCCAACCTGCTTCTGGTCCATAGGAAGTCTGAAGGTCACTGCTTCAGTCAAATTGGAAGGGAATGATGTAGTCCCTTGTTTATTCATTTATAAAATAAGTACTGATTTCGTTTCCACTTGGCCCTGCTCAGCCTGCTAGGTCTACAAGGATTAGCCAATATGGCCTCACTCCCATGGAGCTCTGGAGAGAAGCTGAGCCCAGAATCCAAGTATTGTGCTGCCAAATGCATTCTGTGATTGAGGTGAATGTCCCAACACAGGAAAGACAAAGGAGTCCCCCAACACGCAGCCACTCCCGTACTCTGAGCTCCACAGCTTTCTGGAAGAATCGGAACACAGTCTCACAAGCCACCTGCCCATGGGGCTGCTGGAACATCCTTACTACCCAAGGTCACTCTACCCTTAAGCATGCCCCCTGTCTCCTGAGCCTTTTGTAGCTGAGAAAACTGAGGCTCTGAGGAAGGGAAATGACTGCTCCGCCCGGCAATGACATGACATCAGGGCTGCTACCCAGGTGTCTGGCATCTCTCCAGGACAAGATGCTTCTAAACCACAGCACAGAAAATCGAAGGGCTCAGGGAGGGGCTGGAGGCCGCCATCAACCGTCTTCTTCCCAACTTTCCTTATTTGTGGCCCAGAAAACTCCAGAAGCCTCTGCCAGCGATGGCCACATCATTGTTCTTCCCCTCCCTTGGCCCCACTGTTCTTGAATGATTTGGGGATGCCAACGGTGGGCTTTCTGACAGAAAGGTCACTGGGAAAAGGTGAGCACGGGATGGGCTGAAGCTAAGAGAGGCAACCAATTCAGAAAAAAAAACATCCTCACGCGTAAACATAAAACAGCTCAGAAATGGAGCAAAACTTTGTAAATATGAGCTCCATTGAGGCCACATCACATGAGTCTGTTATGAAGAATGTGGTGTGAAAGCCCAGTTCAACCCCATTGCCTTGGCCTTGGTTGTACGCTTAGGGCCTGGAGCTCTGAGGAGGTACTGCCTGCCCTCTCACGGGTCCATTCTTCACTTGAGTTTCTGCTTCTGTTCTCTCCAGACATGACGGTAGCCATGTGTGCCTTTCTGTTTTTCTGTCTGGGGCTGAGACGTGGCCTTGGGGTTTTAATCGGGTTGTGGTTTCCTAGGACATACAATGCAAAGTCCATAGGCTGCTCTGTCTACACCACCTGGGCTGCTTACCTCAGCTAGGCACAGAAGGGAACCCCCACCCCCCACCCCCCACTGCCCAGGTCTCACTAATGCTGTCCCACCAAATATTTCCAGCTCCCCATCTTCACTACAGGATTTCATTTCCTGGTCCCCTTGTGGTTAGGGACTAGCGACTCATCGGCCCAATGTGGTAAGAGTGGGCTATTCAATAGCCAGAGAAAGACCCCCTCTCTTGTCTCTGTGCCATGGAGTATATTCAAGAAGGTGTTCTAGCAGCCTGGTTCCCAGGCTGTGAGGGACACAGCCACCAGCTGACCCTGGATACCGTATCTGTTAGAGTAGGAAATAAACCTCTATGGGTCTGGTCCCTAGCCTCGAGGGGCTACTTCTCGCTATAACCTACTCCATCCCGACTCAGATATGCAGCCATTTTGCACAGAGTAGGCGACTCTCGAGGTCTTGGTCTCCCCTCTTCCCTGTCAAAACCTCACCTTCCTCATCACTAAGAGCCCTGCATGGCCACACACAAGGCAGAGGAGGTGAGAACAGTTCTCCAATGCCCTGGAGAAATCTTCTCCTCAAGTCCCAATGATGGCTGAACGTTCACCTGCTTTTTGAAAAGAATAAGGAAGATGAATGGGTTGTTGTCTACAGACTCCCCCTATCTGAAATAGCTAGATCATTTGATAAGAGCAAGAGAGACTGCACCTGAGAGCCCGCAGGTGAGCAGCAGGTGCCAGGAGTGCTGGGAGGGTAAAGGGAGAGACTGACCAGGGACAAGGACCCAGGGTGCCAAGCAGCCCTGGAAGCCTCCTGGGGTCAGAACTGGGCTGACCACATGGTCCCCTTCACTGATCACAGGAGGCGAGGAGGCAGGGCTCACAGTGGATTCTACTGTTATCCCACTTTACAGAGAAGGAAATCGAGGCCCAGAGAGATGATATGGCTTGCCCAGCTCCAACAGCTAAGGGTCGGAGCCAGAACTATCCGAGCCTGGCGGGCCCAAAAGCTTAGCCACTACTTGTACTCCTTCAGCCGGAGCCATGGCACTCTCTTGAAGCTCCCCTTGGCCCTTTATCAAGCTTTCCTTCTGCACCTGAACTTCTCCTTCTAATTACTACTTCATATGTATAGCGTTTCCCAAGCCATATCGTGAGCTCCGAAGAGCAGGAATAAGTACTTTATACAATAACTAGTAATAGTAGCTGTAGGAGCAGCAAATGCTACTCTTTATTGAACACACAATATGCCAGGCTGTGTTCTAAGCACTTTACACTCATTCAGTTCTCACTCAACTCTGAAACACGTACGAATCACCCCCATTCTGCAGATGCGGAAACCTCTCATTCTGAGCTGAAACTCGACCTCTGCTCTTAGTATTTTAATAACGATAGTTCAATTTGAGTCCTCTCTGCTATAATCTCATGTATTGTTATTTTTCAGATTTTAAAACATTCTCAGGGGTCTGTGGGCTTCCCCAGATGCCAAAGGAATCCAGGGTGGAGGCACGTGCCTGGGTTCCAGAAGCAGGATTCGATCCCCCCACCTACCCTGCAGAACCCAGAGCTCCTGGCTAGGACAGGGCAAGCAGAGTAAGGGACCCTATGCCATCTTCCTGCAAGGGCCGGGAGTGAATCACTGCTCCTTTAGCCCATCTGCACATCATAAATACCATAAACAACCATAAATACTTCAATTTCAGTAGTATGAGCCCATGTATAACAATTCCTCATTGAAACAAACAAGTCACTTGTTTCCCCAATAAAAAGAAAATTTAGCATCCAGTGTGCTCATCAGAAAAGCGTCAGTTGGTGGATCACAAACTGGAATACCAGGCGGGTTTGTGACAGCTGCCTCTGGATACAATGCTGGCTGACCCCCAGCCCCAGCTATGCATCCTCGAGGGTCGACGAGCTGGCCGTCCCCCGCTAGCCTTGCCTTCTTAGCATCTGTGCACTGCCTCAGATGAAATCCGATCCTACCTATGCTGAAGTTTCATAAAGCAAATTTCAGGCATCCAAACCTGCATGCTGAATCACCAGGCAGGCAGAGCTCTCTAAATTTTGGAAAATCTGGGCTATTATAGGACTCAGGGATAAGGCAGCTGGGGCCAGTGCTCTCTGTCCAGACCAGACAGCTGTCCTCCTTGGCAGGTGGCCAGTGCCAAGGGCCAAGCCTCAGGACATCCAGTGCCAGTCTTGGCACTGCTCCGATGGGCTATCTGACCTTCCATATGTTGCAGCTATCTGATTTTTTTTTTTTTATCCTCCAGAGATGGGGTGTGTACCAGATTCAATGCCAGCCCATCAAGAATCACAAAGCACCCAGTGTATGCCTGGAGCTGTAGAGAATGCAGAAATTATACACAGCCTCCCTAAGGAGCTTACATTCTAGTGGGGGGAGCCAGGCCTTGAAGAAAGGAACTATTGCTTACAGTGATAAGAAATCAATGCAAGTGGGAGGTTCTGTTTTGGGGTCAAGGAGGAAGGAGGAAGGTGTACCACACAGGGTTGTGTGCCAGGCTTCAGAGAGGAAGGGGCTCCGTTCGAACCCGGCGTCTGAAGGGTGACTGCATGGGGAGGAGTATCCATGGGTTGAAGGACAAGCATGTGCAAATGCAGGGGGCTAGAATGAGAGCACCCCCGGTGTGGACGGGGGAACGAAGGGTCCAGTCCTGCTCTCTCCCACATCTACTGCTTTGGAATCCAGAAGAATCCCTGGAAACTGTATTTTTTTTTAAAGATTTTATTTATTTATTTGATAGACAGAGATCACAAGTAGGCAGAGAGACAGGCAGAGAGAGAGGAGGAAGCAGGCTCCCTGCAAAGCAGAGAGCCCGATGCGGGGCTCGATCCCAGGACCCTGAGATCATGACCTGAGCTGAAGGCAGAGGCTTTAACCCACTGAGTTACCCAGGTGCCCTGGAAACTGTATTTTTAACAAGCTCTCTAAGTGATTCCAACATGCAAGCAGTAAGTGCCATGTGTTGGAAAAAAAAAAAAAAAAAGACTGAATGAAGTACAAAAATGAACTTGTCCTCGGGCAAGTCCCTTCCCTGCTCAAAATGTCTTCTCTTCTTTAAAATAAAGGCACTGGGTCGCCCTGGTATTTTTTCCAACTGTGTTCTAGAGAACCCCAGAATCTCCCAAAGGCCCTCGGGAACCACAAGAGGGAGATGGGGAGGCCGAGAGAGCAGGGCTCTGAGCCCCCAGGCCACCCTTCCTTGGATCACCTCCCCTTTTCTCTGTCTGTTATCGTATGCTGTGCTTCCGTGTGCTATTTTGTTTGCCGTAAAGTTTCCTTGGCTACAAAGAACTTTTAAAACCACGGAATTGGATGATCACCCAAGAATCCCCAAGGAGAAATTTTTAAATTCCTTAAAGGCAACAACCTACTTTTGTGGCATATTCCTCAGGCAAGTAGGGACACAGCACGAGCCTGCTCACCGGGGTTAGGCATTTTTAAATCGTTTGCTGCAGAGCAGAAATCAATGAGTGGAGGGGGGAAACGTGGGGACAGCAACGCAATGGAATATTACACGATCTTTTAAAGAAACATTGTTTTTGAAGAATAGTTAATAAAATGGGAAATTAAATGAGAATGCCAGACACCAAAATACACATAGACTACGATCTCAACTCTGGATCTAATATATCAAAATGTAGGACAAGTATGGTGGGTCCTCAAAAAATTAAACATTGAATTCTCATACGATCCAGCAATCCTATTTGTGGGTATATACCCCCCCCCAAAAACTGTAAACAAGGACTTGAAGGAGTAATTGGGGTTTTTTGGTTTTTTATTTACTTATGTTTAAAGATTTTATGTATTTATTTGAGAGAAAAAGTGCAAGCTAGGGGAGGGCCAGAGGGAGGAGAAGCAGACCCCTTGCTGAGCAGGAAGCAGGCATGGGACAGGATCCCAGGATTCTGATCATGACCTGAGCAGAGGCTTAACAGACTGAGCCACCCAGGTGCCCCCCTGAAGAGCTATTTGTGCACCAAAGTCTAAGCAGCATTATTCATAATAGCCAGAAAGGTAGAAACAGCTCAGATGTCCTTGGAAGAATGGATGGGTAGACAGAGTGTGGTTTATCCATACAATGGAATAGGATTCGGCCTTGGAAAGGGAGGAGGTTTTGACACCTGCTTCAACAGGGATAAACCTTGAAAACATTATGCCCAATGAGATAAGCCAGATGCCAAAGGACAAATACTGGATGATCCTACTTAGATGAGGTGCCTCGAATCATTGAATTCACAGAGACAGAAAGTAGAGTGAAGGTTGCCAAGGGTTGGGGCGCGGAGGGAATGGGCAGTTACTGCTTACTGGGTACAGAGTTTCCCCTGGCGAGGATGGAAATGTTCCAGAGATGGACGGTAGAGACGGTTGCACACTGATGTACACGTATTTAATGCTAGTGAATGGTTCGCCCAGAAAGTGTTATAATGGTAAGTTTTACGTTATGTATATTTCACCAAGGTTTTAAAAAAAAAAAAAAAATACCAGCCAGAACCAGATTCACGTGGTAATGGTGGTGAATCGTGTGAAGAGACTGTGGGAAAGCCATCACTTTATTCTTTCCACCTCCCCGCATTTGCAAATGCTCTACAATGAGAACAAATGACTTTCAAAACTGGACAAAAATCCACTTAATTAAATAAATCTGGTGGTTCTCTGACACTTTCCAAAAATGCATTGTTGCCTTTTATGTAAATGGAAGCAATACTTTGTGTACTTAATTAATAAAAGGAGCCAAGTTCAAGGATGCCAACTCAAGAACACAGCAAGCCACTCAGTCAAAATGAACAACAGGCAGAGTGCTTCCCCTTTTTAAGACAGCTGTCCTCACCTACATTTAAATAAATTTCAGATAAAAACAGAACCAAAATATAATTCTCTAACGAGCTTCCCCAAAAGCTGTCTGGCTTTCCCAAGCTCAAATACACACCGAAGAGAAAGAACACCCCAGAAAAGTGGGGGACAGCCCATGTTTTCTTCAGGACATTCACACACCAGTTGGGAAAGCGACTTCGCCAGTGAATTTCTATCCCTTATGCTTCTGGAAAACACTCTTGGGCAGAAAGAATTACAAATCCAGGAGAGCCCCGCCTTCTGTGTTCACTGCAAATCCATTTCCTCCAACAGCCCCCAAATATTTAAAGGATCCTGGCTGGAAGGGTAGCTGATGGGTCTCCCCCCCCCCCCGCAAGGTGCCCTCTATCCCGCTACACCCACCTTTACTGACTCCTGGGCCCTCTGGGCAGGGTGAGGCCCCGGCTACCCCAGAGCGGCTTGTCACTGGCCATGGGACCTCAGGCAGTCCTTACCCAACCCAGGGGAAGAAAGGCCCCCACCTTGTAGGGCCGTGGCAGGGGTTACATGTACAGTGTCCCTGAGATGCTGGGCACACAGCAGGTGCTCAAGCTTCTACCTTTCTGTCTCAGAAGTTCACCGTTCAAGATTCATGTGAGCCTTGGGGGTGGACTGGAGCGTGGTAGTTACCAAAGGTAGTTAATGCTGAGCGGTGGGTTTCAGGACTATGGTACAGCAGTGGGGTAAACAGAGGCTCCTTCAGACCCAGGGTTCAGGGGCAGCCCTGGAAGGCAGGGGAGGGGAGCCCAGCAGCCCCCACAACACCCAGCTCTAGCTCTAACACTGGCCGGCACAAAGCTCTTGCATTGGAGTCCATGTGAGATCCTCAGAGCTGGAAGGTGGGCTCCATTTCACAGATGAAGAAACAGAGGTTCAGAGAGGTTATCTGTCCTATTCAAGGTCACATGGTTAGGGAATGGCCAGATAAAGGGTTTTCTTTAAAATTCCCTTGGCATGATGAGGTTGGGAGTGGGGGCAGGGGTTCCTGGTACTTTTAGCTCCACCACTAACTCCTTCGTCCACTAGTTGTTTACCTCTTGCCTCTCTCTTTAGAATAAGTTTTCAAGAAAAGGCAGGAAGGGAAACAGGAAGATTCTGAGACACTAAATTAGGTAAGTTGCCAATTTCTGGGCTCTGGCGTCCTCATCTGTAAAATGAGGCACTTCCTGCCTCAAGACCTTTGCACATGCTCTGTCGGGACCCCTTTCCCTGCCCCCTCACACCTGCGCACCCTCCTCCTTTCCTTTAGGCTTCGATGACAGTGTCACTCCCCAAGGGACATCTCCCCGTTAAATTTTTAATCTCCCTTGCAGCAGTGTATGCCTCTCCTTTGGGGCACTGTCCCCTCTATCTGGACACAGGCATACACGCCTCACCATGAGATGGAAGATTCATCATTAATCAGCCGGCACAGAGGAGACAGTCAATGGTTTTCGTTGTACGATGTTTCAAAAAACAAGTTCCTCTCGAGGCTCTGAGCTTCAGAAAGCACCCTCCTGTCCCCACCCATGGCCACGCTGTCCTCAGGTTCTCATCTACACAACAAGGGGAGGTGGACAGGGGACGTATTATTTTTCTGCCAGCTCACCCGCTCTCTGATTTTATCCCCTCAACCAACCAACCCACCAACCCAACACAACACCCTTTGTGAGTTCGGCGCACTGGACAAGTTTGCAGAACAGGTTCTGGCATTCTTGGGCCTCCCTTTCCCCATCTCCAGAATGACGCATTCAGGTCCAACCTTCTGGGCTCTTCCCACCCTCGACAATAGTGATTCCAGTAAGGAGGCTGCCTCCTCCCCTTGCCTTTTGCTGGGAGCAATACCCTGGACACAGGAAATGGGACACCCAGCTTGTTGCTTGCAAGCATGGCTGGACTAACGCAGAAACAGAGTTTCTGAACCTTCTCCTAAAGCCAAGACTCCATGCCCAAGACCTTTCTCCAACAGTGTGGGCAGGGCACCCTGTTGGTGCCCATCTGGGCCTCCCTTGCCACCCCCACCTTGGAGGGTAAGACCCCTGGGCTCCGGCCCACGCCCCATGTGACCACAGGGAAGCCCCCACCCCTCTTTCGACCTGCGTTTCCCATCTGTTGAGTAACGGGCCTGGATGTGGGGGCCGCGCTGGCTCCCCGCTCGATTCCAGAAGGCAGCGCGGTGCCACGGTGAAGGGCACCATCTCCTCGCCTGTGTCTGGGTCCCCAAATCTCTCCTTTGCCATGTGGCCCCAGGAAATGTCTTCACCTTACTGTGCCTCAATTTCCTCATTTGCAAAGCTGGGCGGTGGTTCTCCGGCTGATGCAAAGCCAGGCCTCCCGGAGAGCTCCCGGGCAGCATCTGAGGCGAGGAGATGCCCGGGGAGCGTGAGTGTTTGTTTCATTACCGCTCTGGCTTCTCGATCGCGCCCGGGAGCGTGAGTGTTTGTTTCATTACCGCTCTGGCTTCTCGATCGCTTCCCTTTCTCACCTTGCCCGGACCCTCCTACCGGCCCTGCCAGCCACGCCCGGCCCCGTGCCTCAGAGAAAGCCAATCGGCATCTCGGGTGCAGTGAAGCTCATCCCAGAAAGAGAAATGTAGGGCCAACGGCAGGAAGTCCTAGCGTGCTTCCCCAAAGCAGATGGATTTGGGGGCCAGCTGCTCCCCCAGGAAGGTCTGTGGGCGCATCCAGAGTCAGCAGCCGGGGGAGGGTCCTGGGGCCCCCCTCCACTCACCCAGGAGAGGATGGCTGTTTGGGAAGATCGATGAGATGCAGTAGAAGATGCCAGGTGTGGGGTCAGCTCTGTTCCTGTCTCTGTCCTGAACATCACAGGTGAAGAGGAGGTTGGACTCAATCATCACAGCCCCCGAGGAGCGGGCAACAGAGGACTCTGTCTGTCTCCTGTGAGAAGTGCTAGTCTCTCCCCTCCAGGGGCATGGGAGGGGTGGGCAGCGCTGCCTCCCTCTGCTCCTCACAGAGTGGTCCGGAACCACGCCCGGCCTCAGTTTCCTCACTGGCTGCTTCCGCCGGCTGCTGTGGGAATGAAAGGAGCCTGGGCCAAGGTCCCCCAGAGCCGCGGCCCTCAGAGCTAGGCCTGCGGAAGGATGCTGTTTTCTCCCGCATGAGGAGGCAAAGAAATTGACAGAATACTCATTTTACTGTATTTTAACAAAGTATCATCCACGGAGGATTAGAAACAGAGGAACCACGAAGGACTGACTGTTCTTCCACACTGTCCTAAGCCCTAAAGCCTGGTGCAGGAGACACAGGGTCACAGCCTGCCCCCTGCAGCTGCCCCGTGTGGCTTCAGTGGGCTCTGCGTTCAAGGTGGAGTCTGGGCTCCGATCCTACTGGAACAACTCACCCAAGCAGACCCGTCATCCTGAACCGAGAGCATTTCACCCAGTGGCAAATGCCATTGGCCTTGAAGTCTTGGCCGCCACAGCACAGGCTCTCTCAGCACAGTCCAGAAGGCCGGGCAGGAACCACTCATGCTGCTCAAGGAAAGTCCCTGGCACTTAGGGTTAAAAAAGCTGTCCGCAGAGGAAAGAATAAAACCGACGGTTCCCAAAACCCCTGTACTAGCTCCCTTGACTGGCTGCATCGTGTGGATGGGGTGTCTTTCTCAGGGACAGACATGTTTTACTTTATTTTATTTTTAAAGATTTTATTTATTTATTTGACAGACAGAGATCACAAGTAGGCAGAGAGGCAGGCAGAGAGAAAGAGAGAGGAGGAAGCAGGCTCCCTGTTGAGCAGAGAGCCCGATGAGGGGTTCGATCCCAGGACCCTGAGATCATGACCTGAACCAAAGGCAGAGGCTTTAAGCCACTGAGCCACCCAGGCACCCAACAGAGATGTTTTAATAGTGGCGGAGAACCTTAGGGGTTTCCACTCAAACCCTTTTCTTTTGCAGCTAAAGGAAGAAGCTCAAGGAAAAATGCCCTTTATAGCAGAGACAGGATTTGAACCCTCAAAGGCTCCTTGGCTTACTTCCATTCATTCTACGGATCCACGACTACGGAGGGCCTACGGCCCAGATGTGCTGTTCTAAGCACTGGGGACATGACGGGGAACCAAACAGGTTCTCTGTTCCCACAGAGCTCACATTCCAGTTGGTAAGCAAATCAAACTAATAATTATAATTAATGAATAATTAAGGATGTAATTTCAGGTGGTGGAAAGAGTCATAAAGCAAATAAAAGATGTGAACATGGGGCGCCTAGGGGGCTCAGGTAAGCATCCGACTCTTGATCTCGGCTCAGGTCCTGATCTCAGGGACCTGGGATGGAGCCCCAGGGGCTCCGTGCTCAGCAGGGAGCCTGCATGAGATCCCCTCTCTCTCTTTCTCCCTCTGCCCCGCCCCGCCAACCTCACGCTCACTCTCTCAAATAAATATTTTTAAAAAAGAAAAAAAAAAGGTGTTAACATGTTTGAGACTGACCGTGGGGGCAGGGAGGGCTGTTTGGGAATCCTGTTTGCACTGGCCTTTCTCCGTGGTCCCCAGGGACCTCCCAAGCCAGGAGCATGCTGAATTTGGCTCATGTTGGCTTGCAAGAGCCAAATGCTAAATTTTCAGGAATTTGGCAAGTGAGTTGTTAAACACAGCCATCATTAAAAATTAAATTGTGTAACCTTACAATTAAATGATTGTATTATGAACAAAGGTAATCATCAAAACTCATCACTTCCTAATTGTTTTATTACATGGTATACCCTTGAGGTTATTTCCAACCAACCTTATGCAGACATGGAGGCAAGTGCTAACAGTATGCTCCCAAGTCCTTAACTGGTGGCTTGAAACTGGTCACGGTGGAAATATTTGTGGAAATTGGCAAATACCATGTATCAGGGCTTTTTCAATTCTCGAGGAGCTAGTCATGAAACATTCACCAGCCTGCCTCCATGTCTAGATCTAACCCGGGTGTTCTGTGTCTGTGGGAGTCTGTGTTCTTCCGGCCAGAGGGTGTGGTGGTGCAGCCCCAACTCTCCTGGGGATTGGGGGGTTGCAGGGGTGAGGGGGTGCCTCCAGTCACGGGGCCTGAACTTTCTCTTCCCTTTTTAAGGCTTCCCCAGTGAGGAAGGGAAGCCAGACTAGGATCTCTAAATGGATCCGTCTGTTCCTGCAAAAGAGCTGGTCTCTTCAATGGGACTTTTTGAGGGTTCATCCTGCAGTTGATTGAATTTTGGTCACTTAAGTCCTACTCTTACGGGAAGTATCTTGAGGCAGCAAAAATTTAAAGGAACCCTGCAGAGAATCTGTTTGTAGGAAAGTTTGTGGTCCACTTCTGACTTCTAGATTTTCCTAAGTTGGGTTTCCTTCCTTTGAGGGCACAACTGTTCTGGTAACAGCTGAGTGAAGTTACTTCCGCTGAGTGTAACGACAAGGGGGGGTTCCCATTTAAGAACATCACGCCACGGGGCACGTTTGTCTCTAAACTCCGCCCCAGTCCACTCTGCACCACAGAATGCTGAGGCCCAGATGTTTGATAAGGTGACCAAGGCCAGGCTGCCCCTTTGAGAGCTCTCCAGAAGCCTTCTCCCTCCTGCAGCTATGGCCCTGTGACTCTCCTTAGGCCTGCAGGGTCCCGAGAGCACTGAGGGTGCCCCAACTCTCTCGTGGCTTTGGTGGACTCTGTGGCTTCTCAGCCTCGTGTCAACAATCACTTCCGGCCACCAGAGCAGAAGGGGCCAGACACTCTCCCATCCACCCAGGTGTCCCTGGATTAAAGGAGCCTCTCCTGGGCCTGGCCAGTTAGGGGGTTTGACATCGCAAAGAAGTGCACGAAGGTTCGGAAGCCTGGGAAACGTTACAGCAGCTCTGGCGGCGGCAAGAGCTAGAATCAGCTCCTGGGCAGGACCCTAACTGTGTTGTTGGTGGCCACGTCTACTGCTTCTGGTCAGCTTGGTGTTCGGTCCTCCCCAGGGATACTGTGAGCGGTAAAAGAAATCCTTCCGACACATGCCTTGTCTGCCTCTGAGATCTCCAGCTGTTGCTTCCAACCGTGATCTCTGCCCAGTACACGTTCTCAGGTGCTACTCTGTATATTAACCTCAAACATTTACTGAGCACTTGCACGCCCAGAAAATAATTCTTAAGCACTCAGTTGAATTTGCAAATAGGAATATTACCCGGCCCTTCCTCTGCACAGCTCTGGCTAACACATGAAGACAGAAGTCGCCATACAAAATACCACTGCAGAGGCAACCACAGACTTAGTCAGACTCTCAGTGCACCAAGACCCTGCCCCTGATTCAGAGAAGTGTCTTGCCCTCCCCACAGAAGTCGGGCAAGTCCTCTCGGGGACAGCTGGAAGGCCACTTGAGGACTCGCGGCTCCCTGAGGGAAGAGACAGGGGGGCAGCTGCTGTTCTGCACACAGACGCTACCAACCCCAAAGTCATCCCTCCAGGCAGCAGGCCCGTCATGCCAGGCTTGCTGCCCTCTCTGGGTGCCTCTGGGCACCAAAGCTGTCCAGGTTCTGGAATAGCCAGCAGGATATCAGGATGATTGGTTCTTACGGCCTCTTCCCTCTTCCTGAAACACTTTCCTCTTCACCCTCTAACTCCTGTGGGGCTCGGTTTATAGGTCACTTTCTCAAGGAAGCCCTCCCTGACCACCTCTCCTGACAGGTGCAGGCCCCTGTGAAACCCACCCTGCGCTTCTCCTTCACGACTCTTGCTGTGCAGTCTTTCTTTTTAACAACTGTCTCTCCAGCCGAATCCCAGCCTCCCTGTGGTCAGGGACTGTGTCTCTGATCGCTGCTCCCTCCCAGGCATCTAGCTCAGCACACAGCAGCTGCCCAACAGATTCTGGGCCTGTGGATAATTGAGCGAATGAACTTATGGTGGTTCAGTGGCTGCTGAACGAATAGCTAATTTCAAAGCACGGTCTCTGGCACAGGTGCATCTCCTAGAACCACAGTCCCTGGTGTCCAACTGGCGAGAAGGGGTCAAAAATGTGGACTCCCTCTGGGCACACGACTGCTTCTCCTTCTTGGCTTTTACTTTTGAGTGTTCATTGCCCAGGGTGGTTGGACTTGCTAGTTAACAGCAGGAGTTGCTCACAGAGAAGTTTGTTAGATCACGGCCCCGGGCCATTTTGCTGGCGGAGTTGGGGGCGGATTGTGGCCCCCAACCACTCTTCCCGCTGGCAGTGTGTGTGCTGTGTCCAGGGGACGGCCAGATCAGCTCACGTTCAGCGCTGACTCTTCCCACCGTCCTGCCCCTAAGTGCACATTTATTTTAAAAACTTTTTTTAAAGATTTTTTATTTATTTGACAGAGAGACAGAGATCACAAGTAGGCAGAGAGGCAGGCAGAGAGAGAGGGGGGAGGAAGCAGGCCCCCTGCTGAGTAGAGAGCCCGATGCGAGGCTAGACCCCAGGACCCTGAGATCATGACCTGAGCCGAAGGCAGAGGCTTTAACCCACTGAGCCATCCAGGCGCCCCCCTAAGTGCACATTTAAAAACAAGTCTCCTGAAGACAAGAGCACCTAGCCCAAATGCAATTAAAACTTCCACTGAGAACTCATCCCAAGACCTGGCCTCTGTCTCCCGGCCTCGTGCAGACACTGCCTTTCACTCTCTCTGGATGATTTGTCTGAGCAGCACCAGGGAGCAGCCGTGTCCCGGGAGGCACATGGCTCTCTGCCCAACACCCCAGAACCTTCAGACCCATCTTCGCTCCCCCTGCCTGCACCCCGCCAGGGTCTCCAAGCCACACCATGTCTGCAGCCGGGACTAGGCTTTCATGCCTCCCTTCTGCTATGGGTTCTTGAGAGATTTTGGCCGAAACATTAGAACTCCCATTCCTCGGTCCGCCCCTCCCTCCATAAAATGGGGACCTAATTTCTAATCTGCTGCCCTCACAGGACTTTTGTGACCCTCAAGCAAGATGGAAATATGACTTCACTCTTCGAACTGCCGACTGGCATAGGGAATGCTAATAATAATTCTATAATTATTTTTCTGTTTTCCCCGGGGTTTTGCTGTCAGCCCGAAGCCAGCTGATCTCTTCCAGGCTCATTCCACCCAACCTCTCAGCACTGTGCAGTCCTCCTGACAACATCCCCCCGGGAACCTTGCTCTGCCCCCACCCCCGCTTCCCCAGACCCTCCAGACCCTGGGCTCTCCCCCTCCCTCTCAGATCACTCGCTCTCCGAGGTGGGGGCTGGCCCAGGTGGGCGAACCACCATCTTTCCTGCTGTTCCCACCTGCCAAGCACGGGTGGCTCAAGAGAGAAGACACAGGCTGCACACCCCCCCCCAACCACCACCAGCGGAGCAGGCTTTCCCCGGTGCACAAAACCCGGGAGCACACAGCTCCACCCTCCCCCAGCCATCACCACCTCTTCCTTATGAAACTCTGTTTGGCAACAAAAATGAGCAGAGTGGCTGCCGGAGCTCGTGTCCTGGCAACGTCCCCAGCCGGGTCCGCCAGCCTGCAGCCGGGTCCGCCAGCCTGCAGCCGAGGTCCGTGGCCTCCACACTGGGGCGGGACAAGCACAGCTGAGCGCGTCAGCTCTCTGGTTGGCGATTTACATGACATATTTTTACTTCCTCTATTTTGAATGGACAGGACTTTTAGAATTCTTGGTTAAATACACAAAGGACGACCCCTTTGCCTTTGGTACATGGACCCAATCTACATCACTTTGGCTTCCCCAATGAACTCAGCCGGCCTCCCTCTCCCAGGAGCAAAGATAAAACTTCTGGGAGAGGACCTTCAGCCCACGCCAAGGGGTGAGGGGCTCTGCTCCTCCTGGAGCCAGAGGACGGCCAGTAAGAATACGAAGTCAGGCAGTGGGCCAACAGGGGCCACACTTCACCACCGGGGGAGCTCTCTGTCAAGGAAGAAAGAACTGACCACAGGTGACAAAACGTAACTGCAGGTTCCCCAGGGTAGCTGGGCAGGCAAGGGAAGAGCGGGGGTGGGCAGGGCAGCGCCTGACTCCTGGAAAGCAGGATGAAGAGACTGGCTTCCCAGAAAGGACGATGATCAAGCTGGGTGGTGAAGCATGAGTAGGAGTCTGCAGGTGGATTTGGCGAGGAAGTGAAGAGGGTGTTCCAAGCAGGGGTGGGCAGCATGGGAGAGAGCCCAGAGCCATAAAGCCAGGAGAAAGTTTCAGGAACTGAGGCCTGAGTAGAAATTCAAAGGGGAGGTGGGGGTGGGATGAAGGGTGGCTGTGAGGGCAGCTGCAGCTCCTGCAAGATCCTGGCTGCGCCATAAAAGAACAGGAGTCTTATACCTTGATGGCAGAGTGGGGCCTGGGAAAAATCAAAACCCCAATCAGATCGGTGTCTGGCAAGGCCCGGGTTCCAGTGACGAGATGTACTAGAGGACACGAGCCTGGAGCAGAGACCACGGAGCCACGGCAGCAGCGGTCCGGGGGAGCGCACTGCCCCTCAATGAAGCAGGCTCAGCGGCGTGGAAGTCCAGGACGACAAAGAGGTCGGACTGCCTGCCTGGATGGGGTCAGACACTTGGTTCCAGGGAGACTGCCAGACGGAGGGACCGTGTGCACAAAGCTACACGGACTTGAAAGCACACTGCCATGCCTGCAGAGAGCGCAACTGTCCCAAAGAGTAGACCGTGCAATGGGGACTCGTTCTGAGAGATTAAAAAAAAAAAAAAAAATCAATGGAGACTTGTATTGGGGAGTTATGAACAAATATGTGTGCTTAACTGGAGTGCTGTTCCCAGCATCATTCCCTGCCAGAGAGCAGAGTTAGAGACAAACCCCCAAGATACGGCAGGTTCGATTCCTGACTACTGCAATAAAGCAAATACTGCTACCAAGTGAATTGAATGAATTTTGTGGTTTTTTTCATGCCTATAAAAGTTATGTTTATGCCACACTATCGTCTATTAAGAGCATTATTTCTTAAAAAAAAAAAAAAAAAGAACAGCGTACGTGTCTTAATTTAAAAATTCCTTATTGCTTAAAAAAAAAAAAATGCTAGCCAGTATCTGGGCTTTCAGCAATTTGGAATTTTTTTGCTGGTGGAGGAGGGTCTTGCCTTGATGCTGATGGCTACAGATCAGGGTTAACTGGTTGCTGTGGGTTGGGGTGGCTCAGCAATTTCTTAAAACAAGAAAAGAGGGAAGTTTTCTATATCAATGATTCTTGCTTTTGTGAATGATTTCTCTAGAGCACAAGATGCTGTTTGCTAATATTTTGTTCACATTAGAACTTCTTTTAAAATTGGAGTCAGTCCTCTCAAATCCTGCCTCTGCTTTAACAACCAAGTTGATGTCATGAGATTGCAGCAACTCAAATATAAGAATAATGAAAGAGTTTGTTGAAATAATGAAAACATTGCAAGAACTACCAAAATGTGCCACAGAGACACACTGAGAAAATGCTGTTAAAAAAAAAAAAATGGTACAGATGGGGCACCTGGGTGATTCAGTCGGTTAAGCACCTGATTCTTGATATCAGCTCAGGTCATGATCTCAGATCCTGGGATCGAGCCCTGCATGGTGAGGCTTCCTGCTCAGGGGGGCATCTGCTTGTCCCTCTGCCCCTCCCCCTTACTCGTGCCTATATATCCATCCATCAGTCTTCCTGACTTTGGGCCCGTTCAGAGCACGGGCTTTATGAGACACCCCACCCTTCCTTTCTTCCTCCAGCTCTAACCACAAAAATAACACCTACTGGATCGAGGCAGATCCTTCAGCCTGCGTTCTGAAGGGAGAAGACACATGGAGCAGATGTGTCTGGCTGGCACCGGGAGCACAGCCACGAGACCACGTGGCCTCCTGCTCTGCAGCAGCCACATAAGGCAAACCATAAACTTTAGCGGCTGTCAGCTAAGACTGGAGGGTTGTTTGTTACACAGCACAGCTGCAGCAAAAACTACCCGATACACACGAGCCAGGTGAGATGAGAAGGGAGCAGATGGTGAAGAACCTTCCACGTCACGAAGGTTGTGCACGTGGAGGGTCAACAGAGAATTCTGTAGCTGATAAGCTTTCTCCCCTTCATTCACTCACATCCAGCCTCAGAAGTGGAGACATCCATCCTTCTTCCAAACCAACCTCCCAGCTCCCTCCTACTCCCCCTAGCACCTTGCTCTATCGGCCAACCTTCCCTCTCCTGGACTGAGTCCTTCCCCCGAGCCTCCATTTCCCTTGTCCTTTGCATCCTAAAATCCCTTCCTTCCCCCTGTCTTTGGACAACTGTAGCTCAATCTCCCTCTGGTCTTTTCAAACAAATTTCTTGCAAGAGCTGCCTGTACTCACCATCTCTGCTTCTTTCGCTCTCAGGTCTCAGCGATCTAGCTTGGCAGCCCTCCATTCCACCAAAACTACACCCAGCAGATTTCAGTTATCTCCTGACTGCCCAGTGCATTTTCCTGTCCTTACCTTCCCAGACAGTTCTGCACCATTTAGCATGGAACCAAATACATTATCCCTGCCCTTGACCCAAACATTCCTCTTTATATATTCTCCCAGTGGTGCCATCATTCATCCAGTGACCCATGATGGAAAGCCAATATGAGATGATGAGTGCTATTCCATTCTTGTCAAGTCTGTAGTGTGGCTGAGACCTCCAAGAAGAGATGCTCAAAGGGCAGTTAAACATGTGAATCAGGGACCCAAAACGGAGATGTGAACTGGAGATAAGATGATTGTCCTGCAGGCTGCATTTAAAGCCATAAGCATGGACGAACTTGCCACGTGTACAGAATAGGAGGACCAGGTCTTAAATCTCAGGTGATACACGGAGAGCTCAGCTGAGCCCAGAAATCCACACTCCTAAGGTCACAATTCCAACTACTGGCCTCCAAACTATTATCTTAGTCCATATTCTGTCCCCAGTTCATGCTGTCTCCTCCAACAACCTTTACAATTCCATTGTAAAAATAGAAGGTATGAGATACCATCACCCAGCCCCTAAAATAACTAAAATCAAAACCACTGATGCCACTAGACATTGTCAAGGGTGTGGAATAATCACAAGCCTCATACATTTCTGGGGAACACTCCCACAAATGTCTACAAAAGGATTCTACAAGAAATTAAGAGCTTGACTGGAAATGACCCAAAATGTTCATCAACAAGAGACCTAATAAATAAGCCAATTGTGGTATACCCATCCGGAATGTGTACTACTCAGGAATAAAAAGGGACAAATACTCATATATGTAGCAATACAGATGACCTTGAAAACCACTATGTCAAGTGAAATAAACCTGAGATAAACAGTACGAGTCCATTTACGTGAAGGCCAAGAGCAGCCAAAATTAAACAATGGTAATAAAATCAGAAAAATGGTTGCCTGTAAGGACAAAGGAAAATTAGTTTGGCGTGGGAACTTTCTAGGATGATGCAAATATTTACATTTCATTTTGGGTAGCAACAACACGGCCACAAACAACTGCCAAGACATGTTTGAACCGAACACTTAAGATCTATGGATGCTATTGTGTGTAGATTATCCTTTAGTGAAAAATTAGAAAAATAAAATAATTTTAAGTATCTACAAAAAAAAAAACCCCACTAAACTAAAAAAGAAACAACAGTGCAGAAAACACACCTGTTTCAAATACGATTACATTTATAGTATGAAGGCCCAGTCTCCCCCTTAATGCTCCCCCCTCTTTTAGCCCGTCTCCCCACCCCTCACCCTTGCTCCCATCTTAATGACATCTGTCCATTAGCCATTTTTTTAAATCCATCATGAGAGATAACATAATGTACAGAGCACAAGATGTAGAGTCAGACAGAACTGCAGTCCAATCCCAGCCTCGAGTTAAAAGCTAAATGATGGGGGGTGGGGGGCGGTGAGCCCCTTGGCCTCTGGCTGGGCTCAGATGGGGCCAGCGTGCCCACTAGCTCCTGCTGAACGCGTTTCTTTTTTATCTCAGCCTGTGAAACCACGTCCCATGTGCAGTTCCACAAAAGTCGTAAGGAAAAACAAAACCAAACCTCAGACCATGCGATTCTTCCAGGAGCAGGAGATGGACCTGAGGCCCTGGAGTTAGGGTCCAAGCAAGCCGGTGCTAACAGCTGGCCGAATGGCTGCCCAGGGCCAGGGAAAGGGGCTCCCAGCCCAGGACTCGGGGGACAGGTTTCCTGGCAAGGTCTGGCCATCAGACTAGTCACACTAGTCACACTAGTCACTTTGCACACCTCTTGAATCAGTTTCTCCACTCAACACGACCAACTCTGACTGGATCTGAAGAACGTGATACTAAAAACAGCCCCTGGGGTTTCCCAATATATAGAAGAGATAAAGGCTTCTAGAAGATCTGAAAGAAGGCAGGGAGGGGTCAGAGCCCTGCCCTGGAGGCCCTCCTCCCTGACTATGGAGCTAGGCAGTCGGGACCACAAGACTCCCAGAGGCACAGCCCGAAATCTCTCGGACTAGGTAAAGAGGTAAAAACGGAAATCTCTCGGACTAGTTAAAAAGGTAAAAACCGTAGGGACTTTTTCAAGCTCTGCTTTCTTCAGTCATTGAGAATCTGCCACTTGCAGCAATAACCGAGATCTGCACCTGCCCCCATCTGGTGCTGTAGGTAAGGTAAACCTAGCAAGAACTTGGAACAAGATAAAAGTCCTTGCTTAGTGTATCCACAAAGGCACAGAAGGGCAACAGAATAACCATGTCCCCACCCAGCACGGCTCACACAGGCCCCTCCGTACTGGCATTTTCTTACTCAGAACAGCATCCCCATTTCAGAGTTGCATAAACTGAGGCTGCCCCTGGGCAAGAGTCGCCCAGCTAAGAAGCAGTGAGGCCCGGGCTCCCCGGGGCATCTCCTGCCTCCTGAGACGTACCTATTTCCAGGTAAACGGAGGAGACAACGAGGCCTGTGCAGGAGCCAGAAGGCGCGCAAACGACAAGCAAAGCCACGGAAGCAGCCGCCGGGTCTCCTCTCCTTCCTGGGCGAGGGGGCGGGGAGGAGCCGCGTTGACACCCTCCTCGCCTTCCTCCTGCTTCCCGCCTGCCAGCGGGAAGATTGGGAAATCTCAATTCGTCCTGCTTTCTCTCCTCGAGCGCTGACAATTTTTTCCACTTTACTGTTTTATTGGATGCCTTTCAAGAGTTTGTGCAATCATTCTGTGTAGCTGTTTTTCTGCCATTTTCAAAGGCGGGTGGTGTCCCTTTCTAGCAGCAACGGGGTAGTTTGTAAAGTCGAAGGGACCCTGTCTCCTCCCTTCAACCCAGTGCAGCAGGCCCTTTTGCTGCCAAAGTTACAAATGTTTGAAACTTTCCCCGCGCAGCGCCGGGTGTTTGGCTCGGTCCTCCCTCTCGGACCACTCCCCCTCTGTGCTCTTGCTTTCAGGGGCTCGCCCGCCCCTCGCTCTGCCTTCCCAGGCTCCCTCTTCCCAGGGGCATCCTCTTACCGTCCGGTCCTGGGCCAGAGCCATCTTCTGTCCCGCCTGACAGGAGGGGACAGACCCCTCACTCCTTTCCAGATTCCTCAGGGACGGGGGTCCTACCGCCGTGCCCTCCCCCAAAGCCTCCTCTCTCCCGCCCGCATCCCGCGGACCGCGTGGGGAGAACCCCACCCGCAGCCCCTCTGGCGAGTCTGTAGGCTGGGCAGAGGCAACGACGGGGACAGGATGCAGACAGGGACAGGATGGGGACAGGGACTGGGGCAGAGGGATAGCGACAAGAACAAAAGCGAGGACACAGGCAGGGCAGAAACAGGGCAGGGCCGGAGCGGTGGCCCGCTTCTCGTCCCCGCCGCCCCCACGCCACGCCCGCAGCCCCGGGGCAGCCGGAGTCCAGCTCCGGCGGCCCCGGGGCTCGGGCGGCGCCCCGCGGGACCCACCTGATCCGCAGAGCCCGGGCGCACGGGGGGTAGCTGCACGGCGCCTCGGCCCCCGGCCCGGCGGCGCCCTCGGCCGCCCGCACAGTCTCCGCGCCGCCTCTGCCGGAGCCCCGCGGGGCGTGCCGGGGCGGGGTGTGCAGCCTGCGCTCCCGCGGGCGGGCCGCGGGGCGCTGGCCCCGGGCGGCGGGCGGCGGGCGGAGGGCAGGGGCGCGCGCGGGAGCCGGCGAGCGCTCGACAGCGTTGGCGCTCCCCGCCCGGCGCCGCCCGCGGCCGTGTGTGCGGAGCCGGGCCCGCCCCGGACACTGGCGGCCCGGAGGCCGGCGGCGCGAGTGCGTGAGTGCGGGTGCGTGTGAGTGTCTGCGGGCGGGGAGGCGGGGGTGTCTGTTTCATTTTCACTCAGGCAGAAAAAAGCCTGCAACCAGCAAAAAAAAGAAAAGAAAATCCCTGGTGACGGTGGCTGGGCCTCTTTGCCATCTCGGGCTGCACGTGGTGGGGGTGGCGGGGGGTGGGGGGAACCCGGAGCTTCGGAGAGTGGGGTGGGGTCTGTCACCCCGTACTGCAGGGAGGGGCCTCGGAGGCCCTGGCGCGCCGCCAAACCCTGGGGAAGCGGAGAGCCTGGGAGGTCTGATCCACCATTTGTTTCCTGGGGAAGGAAGAGCGCAGATGGGCGACAGCGACAGGCGGGCGGGCTGCAGCCTTCGCGGCTCTTGCCGGAGCCCCCCAAGTCCTGAGCTCCGGAAGTGGGGGCTGGTCACTGGGCATCTGGTGCGGGGCCTGCCCACGCGCGTTGACAGACTCCAGCCCAAGTTTCTCAAATGCCCTACACACTCCCTGGGGTTCTCCACTGGAATTATTTAAAAAGGAGCACCCCCCACCCCAACAACATCTATTGGAGAGTTTGTGCTTCTGCGCCCGGTATGACGGGCGGCTACTCCTAGTCAGTTGGTGTAGGCACATCCGGCTGCCCTCCCTTAGCTTGCCGGCTTTGAGGAAGACAACAGGCGTCCTACTCCCCCTCTGGGGCCCACCACCAGGCTTTTTGCGGGTGAACGGTCAAAACTTCCTTTTGCTCGGATCCTTTGCCATTGAATGTCAATTTGAAGGACTGGGAAATCAGCTTCTTAAATATTTTAATGCATTGGAACTATACTTTGACGCCAGGGAAGTGGCACAAAGCTTGGGTGTAATGTACAATTTTAATTGTTTCATGCTAACCAGAAGGGAACAGAAGCCTAGTTGGATCCTTGGAGGAGGCACAGAGGCTGTCAGTGGGCCAGGTGCCTGTCTTCCAGCTTGGAAGAATGAGGTTTCCTGATGGGTCTGATGTGGGAAAGAAAGGCAGAAGGAAATGCAGATAAAATTAAATGTCCTTATAACCGGCTGCCCATTAACAAATACTTGAGACAGTCAGAATATAACCTTCCTCCAGGAAGCTCCTTACTGCCTTAATGTTAATGACTTGCTAGAGGGAAAAGCAACCTTAGCTTGACAATCCAAGGCCTCTAGTAGCCTGTGAGTCTTTGGCACCTGAAAATCCTTTTGGAACTTCCGTTATCTTGACTTCTACCAGCCCCACAGTATATAATCTTGTTGCTCCTTACAATCCCAGGGCAGTAGCTCCTTCTGCCCATGGCTTCTGTCCTCACGCTTTAATAAAACCACCTTTTTGCACCAAAGATGTCTCAAGGATTCTTTCTTGGCTGTGGACCCCAGACCTTACCAGTACCAGGCCTCCAAAAGCTACAACGAATGGTCCAGTGGAGTGAGATGGTGGGAGAAGGAAATCATCAGCCCCACACAGCAGCTCAGGAATGAGGAGCTCTCTGGCAATCAGCACAATGGGTCCTTTGCTAGAGCATAAATTGGGCCATTATTGTCTTTGGTGAACACACTTGTAGTCAGTAGTAAGTATCACCATAAATATACAATAAGTAATATGATACTAAATGCATTATTTCCGTTTCTCATTAGTGCATTGGGGAACGCATTGTTTAAGTTGCCCAGCCCATCCAACTGGATTATAAATGAGGATTTTTGTTTTTGTTTTTAAGAAAACAATGAAGGTAACTCTGACCGTGGTTCAAGGGATGGCTCATCAAGATCAAAATCAAAAGACGATGACACCGGAAACATAAAACATGTAAAAACATTACTCTGCTACTGTTAAATCCCAATGTCAGCCATTGGATTTCAGCCATACCTCATCAGTCGCATTCATTAAATGTTGTTAATTCGGATTTTCTTGGTTTCACAGTTGGGTGTCTGTTTCCTTAGAAGATTTGTTGGGCTTTATGGTTGATTTGTAGAGCTGTGAGCTTGAGGAACTCATGCTTAATTTAGTTTTATCGCTATTTCTGGAACCATAAGATAAATATAACTTAAGTCAACAGTGTGGGTCTGGAAGTTTTGTTTTGCTTTGAGAGGATCCGTGTAGTTCTCACAATTTAACCTCAGTTCTACTGACAATATCTGAGCTGGAAAACACCTTGAAAACTCTACTCCCTGGGCTTAGGGTGGGAAGTTCTAGGTTTAAGTCTTTAGATTAGTCATTCTTCTCTTCGGAGTTTCATTTGCCTTATATGCAAAATGGCGTAAGATGACTAGATCTTGGGGGAAGTAAAATCAAATTTGGTGCCCTTGGAACGTGCTGCCACGTCCCAGGAATGTGAGACTGGATTCATGGAGGGGAGGGGTGGGTCAGGTAGGCAATTGGCTAGCGCTGACCACTTGTGGGCTTTGCTCTAAGCACTCCAGCCATACCTGAACCCCACCCTCTTAATCAGCTCATCCTCATCACATCCCCATTTTCCAGGGAAGAAAGCCAAGGCACAGACAAGCAACTTTGTTCTCCATCTCTCTAGGTATTGATGGGGGACATAAAAGGCAGAAGAGAAATTACTAAATGTCCTTACTACTTGCAGCCCATTGATGGGTACTTCAAACAGGCAGAGTGACATTCCTCTAGGAGCTCAGCTGCCTCAATGTTACTACTTTGCTAAGGGCAAAAGGCGATCTTAGCCCAACCCCCAGGATCTTGTGAGTCTACTTTAACATATAAAAATTCCTTGAGAAATCCCCCAAGATCCATGCTGGCAATCATCGCCCAAGCATGTGACCTACTGATGTACATCTGAAGGGTCTCATGACTAAGGTTTTCTGAGATGGTAATAAATGACCTTTTCCCAATAAGAGCTAGCTCCCTCAAGGTCCTGGAAACCTTGCTTCCAAAATTCTTCAGGGACGGGGTTAGCCACCCCTAACCTCCTCCCAACTTGAAAGTATCTAATGGGCCATTTCTCATGACCCCAGTGCAGCTCTTTCTGCCCACGGGTCCTGTCCCTGTGCTTTAATGACACCACCTTTTTGTACTGAAGAAGTCTCAAGAATTCTTTCTTGGCCATCAGCTTTGAACCCTAATGTCTTTCTTACATCAGTGTGGCCCACGTACTCCAGGGCCCGGAGACCTTCCTCACTTTATATCCTTCATTCTTGTAACAGATAGTTCCTGGCATCCCACTACGTGTCAGTTCCTCTTCTTCCAGTGGAGGGACTGAGGCACACAAGCAAGCCAGCTTCATAGCCCCAAAGAGTCGGCAGTCCAGATGGTAAATCAACACCCACCTAATTAATGAATTCAGGACCAATGATCAGGGCTCTGAGGGAGAAGTACCCATGGAGAGGACTCTGAGCTTGGAAGAAGAAAGAGTTTGCTGGGTGAAGGGCTGGGAGGGGACCCAAGCAGTCATGTGCCAAAGTCCTGAGGTAGGGAGAGAAGCACCCATGTGTCTGCTGGGAAGCCTCACCATCATAAAGGACGCAATTTCTTCCCTTCAAGCCAACCTCTCCATCCAAAACAAAGCTTAACGGAGTTTTTGTAGACCCTGACAAGCTACTCCCAAAGTTCATGAGGGAGAGCCAAGGGTCAGATTGAACCAAGACAGTTTTGGCAAAGCAGGGGGGTGAGGGGGGAGGTGAGCACTTGCTCACCCAGATATCGAGATGTACCTTGAAGCTCTGACAGACCAATGGAAGAAAATAAGTAGCCTAGAAAGATACTCACATGTATGGAAAATCAGGGTCTGACGGAGGGGGGACTGCACATTCTTGGGGGGGGAGGAAGTGGGCAGGAAGAACAGAAAATGTTGCTGGACCCAAAAGGATGGAAAACAAGTAAGCAAACAACATTCTGTACAGGAATGTCCATCACATCTCTAGAATCAGGAAGAAGTGGAAACAGCCCAAGAGGCCTCAGCTGGAGAGACAGAACGTGGCGCCTCAAGCCAGTGGAGTACTGTTCGGCATGAAGAGGAGGGGGATATTGGGATTCATGGGATAGCAGGGCTGAATCCAGGGAAGGACTAAGTGGGAGAAGCCAAATGGAAAAGGCCACCATTTTGTGTGATGCAATTTATATGACATCTACACGCCATTTTTACAAAATACCGTGAATAGGCACATTCCCGGAGTCAGAAATCAGGTAAGTGGTGGCCGTGGGCTGGTGGGGGGCAGGGGAAGTAGGAGTGCCTGCACAATGGGTATATGGTTTCCTTCCGCGCTGACCAATGCATTCTGGAACTAGACCGGGGCAGAATGGCACAACCCTGTGGATGCACCCGATGCCCCTAGACTGTGCCCTTAAACACAACCAAACCATTTCAAATGCGAATTTTATGTTACATGAATTTTATATAAGAAAGGTTTCTGAAATTGGATAGCCATATGAACAATAAAATTAGATTCCTAACACGTGCGCACACGCACGCGTACACACACACACACACACACACCCCACAACAACAGATAGGTAAACCTTAACAGAAACTTTAAAACTTTTACAGGAAAATATTATTTTACTTCAATCCTTACCACCTCAAATAAAGATAAGGATTGTTGGGGTGCCTGGGTGGCCCAGTCCTTAAAGCATCTGCCTTCAGCTCAGGTCGTGATGCTGGAGTCCTGGGGTGGAGCCCCACATCCGACTCCCTACTCAGCGGGAAGCCTGCTTCTCCCTCTGCCACTGCCCCTGCTTGTGTTCCTTCTCTCGCTGTCTCTCTCTCTCTCTCAAAAACACAAATAAAATCTTTTTTTAAAAACGATAAGGATTTTGAAACACACGTACAGCACTGACCATCAAGAGTGATAGGGATAAATTTGACTCTATTAACATGTGAATCAGGAAGGATGCCCGAGCCCATTCATGGACAAAGCACAGGTTGGGAGATGCTTACCATCTAGGTAAGTAACAGAGGACAGGTAGCCAGGGTAGAAGAGGAACTCCTGCAGAGAAACAGGAGGGGCCGGATGTCCCCTTCACAGCCCTTAGAAGTACCTGGAATAAGCTGTTGTTGGGCTGCGTTGCCCCGTAAGGTCAGTGCCTTCAGTGCCTCTCGCGTCGTGCCACGTGGCGTCCCCAGCACCCACCAGGCCCTCAGGACACGTGGGCAGAAATGGGTTGACTGAATGGAAGAAGGTGTGCAGAGATGAAGGACACGTAATGAGATTCTAGACCCTTTTGCTCTTCTCTCTGAACAAGGTCCCTCCTACCTCAGATTCTCCCTGTCGGGAATGTGGACGTGAGGGGACCTCTGGCAGGCAGAGTTTGGAATGCGAATCCAGAGGATTCTTGGCAGGGAAAATTGCCCTGAGACCTTGGGTGGGGAGGGGAGGCTCGGGGGAGAGAAATATCAACAAAGATGCGTTTGGGAAGAGGGACCAAGGTCCTCAGAGTCCGACGACGAGCCCTCCCCACAGAAATAGCAGACCAAGGAAATGGGAAACTTCCAGAGAAGCCGAAAAACACATGGCCCCAGAGCCCCTGGAGATGGTCAGTACGACCGCTCAAATTATAGATGAGGAAATGAGATTTGGGCGGGGGAGGGATGGCCTTGACATCACAAACTGGGAATTTTCAGAGCTGGGTGTTATAGTCAGCTCCCTCTGGAGCTCCTCGGCCCCAGACAAGCTGAGAAAGTCCCAGGTCCAGAGGGAAAGGTGTTTTAAAGCAGCGACTTGGAAGCAATCGAGCGAGTCCAGAGAAGCAGAAGGCAAATGTAATTGCTGAGTCTTGGACCAAGTGGAGACAAGGAGGGAGCAGGTAGCAGGGAAAGTGACACGTGCACAGGCTCAGAGGACTGGACTGGCAAGGTCCCCAGGCAGCGGGGCGCGCTCCCTGGGCCATCAGCCTCCCTGGGGGCTCGGAGCTCAAGCTGGAGTCAGAGCAGAGAGGCTTTGAAGGGGGAAGATCAGGGATTCACACCTTGTCCTTTCCACAGAAGGAGGCCTGGGGAGGATCCCCAGGAAGGGAAGGTGGCGTGATGGAGCTTGTGTTTGAGGGATCACTCCCACCGTCACCGTCACCTCTGAAAAGTGAAGTCACCAGGGAAGGAAGTGATGAGTTGGAAGTGATGCGAGAGCAGAAGGCAGGCTGAGGACCAAGCACAAGCTACCCCACCCCCCAACGCGGGGGTCCTTGTGACATTCCTCCCGCACTGAGGGAAGGGAAACCCAGAAGATTAACTGATGGGAATCCCAGTCCTGTACCAGTCCCCACCAGTTTACCAATGTCTTCGTGATACACAAGGAAAAAGCATTCTAATCAGTAGCCTAACTTTCAGAGACCGTGACTCCATCTCTCCCAGAGCCCTACCCTCACACTCCCCGCTCCGTGAGTGCTGCGGGAGACAGAGGCAGAAGGAAATATCAACAGTTAAGTTCCTTTGTGACCTGCAGCCTAGTGACAACGACTTGAAATCGAAAGAGTCTAACATTCCTCCAGGAAGCTCCCGACTACCTTAATTTAATGTTAAAGCCTTACTAGAAGGAAAAGCAACCTTAACTTGACAACAGCCAGGCCTCTAGGATCCTGAGGGTCTTCTACCAAAGTCCTTTTGGACACTCCCCTTTCTCTGTCCGTCCGCCATCTCCCGAGTCTATAATCAGCCATTCCTCACAAGCCCAGGGCAGCAGCTCTTTCCTGTCCCTGTGCTTTAATGAAATCAGCTTTTTGCACCAAAGATGTCTCAAGAATTCTTTCTCGGCCGTTGGCTCTGGCCCTCACCAGCATTCCAAAAAACAGCATCAGAAGGAGTTGACAAGCCCAGGAGACAGAAGGCTTAGAGGCCCATCAACCTCCCTGTCCTTTACTGAACCAAGGAGATGCTGCTACAAATTTCCACGAAGGGCGATAGCTTCTCTTTTTATCTGGTGTTGTATTTGGAAGTCATTGGTTTGCTTATGATATTAAATTCTGTCTCTGATACGTATATCTGATTTTCAAAGGCAGGAACACGGAGAAAGCCCTGTATTTTATTGCTCTTGGGTTTACTTGGTTGAAAAAACCATCAGGGCTCCCGGGGCCAAAGAGCTCTATTCTACCTATGCAACCAAACCGAAGCTGCGTTCCATGAGTTTTAAAAGTGTGTCCCCTGGGCGCCTGGGTGGCTCAGTGGGTTAAGCCGCTGCCTTCGGCTCAGGTCATGATCTCAGGGTCCTGGGATCGAGTCCCGCATCAGGCTCTCTGCTCAGCAGGGAGCCTGCTTCCTCCTCTCTCTCTGCCTGCCTCTCTGCCTACTTGTGATCTCTCTCTCTGTCAAATAAATAAATAAAATCTTTAAAAAAAAAAAAAAAACATTTAAAAGTGTGTCTGTCCCCTGAACCTCGGAAACAGGCCCTGAAGATATCAATGAGTGGAGGGGAAGGGAAACTTTCAATAAACCTCTTCAAACTTTTGGTTGTCGTTCCATGAGAATAGCTTATCTATTTTTTAAACCAAGGAAATAAATAAAATAAAAGCACAGCTTAAAAAAAAAAAAAAAAAAGCGAACATACTGGGTCTTCTCAAGAGTTCGAATGCTATCTTCCATGCTTTCAAAATCCAATGTTAGTAGAACCAGCCCGGGATTGGTCTGGGTTCAAGTTCTGTTCCTGCAATTCCACACGCTGTGTGACCTTGAGGGAAAATAAATCCCTCAGCCTCTCTGAGGCTCAGTTATCTAAAATGGGACCCTTAGCGCTTATCTCCCGGGGATTTGTAAAGGTAAAAAATGTTCTTGCTAAAGAGATTCTGAATACAATAAGACACCAAAAGAATGGGTGCTCTTATCATCAATTATTGGAAGAGAACCTTTGAATTCTTCAGGCACTAAACCCTGCAGGAATGGGGTCTTCCTATCCGACATGCCATTCCGTGTGCTCCTGGCTACCCTGTCCTCTCCCTGCAGCTCTCAGCCTGGCACAACCTGGCTTACTGGTCCCCCGCTTCCTGACACTCTTCCCACACTCTGTGCTGGTCCCTCAAACAGGTCAAACACAATCCAAACCTGGGCCTTTGCACCTCCCGTTCCAGGGAGCAGGGAGCTTCTTGGGACGCTCCCCCAGACCTCTTCCAAAGTCACTTCTCTCCTTATTGTAAGCATGTACTTCTTAGGTTTTGGGGTGTTTTTTTTTTTTTTTTAATTAAGAAAAAGCAAAAAACCTTCGTAAACTAAGAAAGTCTACTAAATTCTGTCTCTGGTGGTACTGGTTTATGATCCATGGGGCTGTCAAGAAAACACGTGCTGAGAGCCTGTTTTCTTTTTCGGTTTTGTAACCCTGGCAGGAGGTCCCTGCTAAGAAGCTCCGCGCCTGGATCTGTGTGTCCCCCCATTAGGCAAGGTCACTTCTCCACCTTCTGTCTTACCACCCGTGCTACTCGAGGCGCGCATACCCTGGTCCCTGGAGGGGGCCGGCTGCGAGAGCCGTGTGTCACCCCATTTCTGGAGGCGGAGGTCACAGCATGGAGGAAGCCAGAGTCACCAGGGCTCGTCCCAGGGAAGACAGAAAGTCCTGAATTCTAACAAACCGGTGTGACCATTACTAACTGGGGTTTTGGGCAAGATGCTGCTCTTTTCAGAAACTCCGTCTCTTTATTGGTGCAACAAGGAATCCTACCTCTCAGGAGCCAATGAGAGGGGACGCGTGGCACACGAGGCACGTAGGAAGCTTTGACGATTATCAGGACACTGAGGAATGAATGTCAAGTGGCCAAATGTCAGGAATTGGAAGAGGCAATGGGGAAGGTATAGGGAGGGTGGATGGGCATTCTTGGGCCACCTCAAATTGTAACCCTAGGAAACAACCAATTTGCTGTCCTGGGAAGCCAGCCCTGTGTATCTTTTTGCACCGAAAGTGAGGGGACAACAGTCATTCTGAACGCCGACGGAGGGAGCTGCTCTCTCCCCACGGTGTATCTGCAGGTGCTCGGGTCCTGGACAGAACTGAAGCTGCCTGGACCACAGATCGTTTCTAAAGGACAGGGATGCTTTTGCCCATCTTCGAGTTGACTGTGATATTTTTTTTTTTTAAAGATTCTCATTGTGTGCTTTCTTTATGCCAGACGGGGTCCCTGGGATACAAGTTGACACACCTGTGTGCATGCCGACAGCACTTTGAGTTCTTTCTCAAGCCTGGGGTCCTGTCTCCTTTCTGGATAAGGGGGTGACCGGCACTATCTGAGCCCCTGCTGGGTGCCCAGCTTCCTGCGATAAAAGTATATTCATGTATATTCTCCGCTGACTCCACTTCCTGGGTGTGACCAAGTCAGACTTAGCCACACCCCCTTCCATCTGGGAGAGCCCCAGCTTGATTGACTTCTAGCCTCAGAGCTCTCCCTAGAAGAGATCTTGCCACAGGTCCCTTCCCCGGGGTCCGCATGCCCCATAGGTACAGTGACCCAGAAGAGTGGGAAGATCTCCCCATCTGGCTTCCTGTCTAGGGGGCTTAAGCAAACTTCTGCCTCTTTCCTAGCCTCAATCTTTTCTTCCAAAGGAAAAGGGATTAGACCGGAGAGCTAGGTTCAGGAATGCCCCCTGTAGCCAAAGACTAGATCCTGTTCTTGTCCCTTGAGCTTTCCAACCAAATTCTCCCAACTTTGCCTTCCAGGACTGAATTTTATCAGGTCATCAGGGTCTGGGACTGCCCTCAGCTAGAGGCAATCAGGTTGATCTGAACAAAAGAAAAGGGGTCAGAACAATGCAAGGGAAGGCAGAAACCCAGGCCCACAAGATTTTCAGGATCAATTTCTTACAAATACAACAGCACTGTGACCACCCCTCCCCTTACAGGAGACCAACGAGAGAAGCAGGGTGGGAGGAAATGGAGAAAGGATGTGGGAGGAGGGGCTGCAGCGAGAAGCGGCCAAGACAAGACCTCTCTAGAAACAACGCCCCTCTGTCATATTCACTTACTGAGGCATCCAGCTGGGTGTGTGGGCCATTACATGTCAGTAAAGCTGGAAAACAAAGCTGGACGTGCGCCTGGAGAGCAGTTTGTGTTTGTGATGTGCGTGAGTGTTGTAGGCATGTGTCTGCTTCTCCGTGACTGTGGGTCTGCTTGCGAGTGCACCATTGTGTGTGCAGACATATTTCACTGCGTCCGTGTCCGTCTGTCTGCAAGCCCAGACAAGGCCTGGCACGTATTAGGGCTCAATCAATACTTGATAATTGAATGAATACCTATGAGAGAGCACGTGTGCCCTCTCGAGGGCCTTTGTACAGCTATGCACACACCCAGTGCCATAGGTTCATTCTGTGTCTGTGTGCGCTCGTGTTTGGAGGGAGGCCTGCGTGCCTACTGGTGTGCGAATGCAGCTGTGTGTGAGCGAGATGGTGCTTATGTGCATTTGCGAGCTTGTCTGCAAGAGTGGTTTGTGCACGCCTCTTGGTGCGTGCTGCAAGTGTGTGCGTGTGTGCGTGAGTGTGCTCCTGTGTGTGTACGCGTGTGTGCTGGGTGGGTGGACGCCCTGACACTGGCAGGTGAGCCTGGCAGTCCTGGGCTGCTTGTCCCTTCCCCATGTCAGGAAACGTCCCACGGTGTGTACGATTGAGCAGTTCCCCTTTCACACCGACGGGGCCCCAAAGGGCACCTGACAGCCTCTCCCCCACTCATTTATTTCTGTTTCCTTTGTGGGAACCAGAGAGAACAAATTTGCAAGAGCTCAGCTGAAGCTGGTTCCCATAGGCCCCAACGCTGAGGGTCTGGAGGAACACCGCAGCTCTGGCCCCAAGGGAGGGACCCCCCCATTGCCATGCCCCTCTCCCATGATGCCCTCCCCTCCGCTGCTGGGCTGCATGGCAGGGCTCTGCCCCAGGCAGGGGAGCCTCAGTACTGGCAGCAAGAATGAACGGGTCAAGAGAACTGGGGGTTGACATGTTGGGTTCAGGTCCTGCTCCCACCCTCGGGGGGGAATGGGAGGCTTTGGACAAGTAGTTGAAACCCTCTGAGCCTCCACTTTCTCACTGGCAAAATGAGGTGCCTGATACCAAGGGTGACCCCGCTGATTCCAGGAGGTCCGGTCAGAGATGCTGAACGTGAGTGGTGGACGCCGCCGGGACTGTCCACGTCTCCTTCCCCCTGGTTGGTGCACCCAGCTCCCGTCTCTGTGAATATCGGCTGCTCAGGTCACAGCTGCCCTCTTCTTGACCTCACCCAAATGGGTGCTGTTTGCCTGGAAGGTCCTGTCGCTCCTCCAGAGTGCCCAGCCACCGAGGACTACTGACTGCCATGGCCTCTATAGAAAGTTCGCCCATTATCTCAAGATGAAACCATCTCCATGATGGGTTCCACACTCTAGAAATCCGCTAGGCTCAGGCTAAGCTGATCGCCAGCCCAGACCACAGCCTTCCTT